>NW_024349800.1:26822385-27101996 GCF_902729225.1 Pteropus medius | reverse complement strand
TAGAAGGGAGAAAGGAGAAAATTTATTTAAACAAGAAAGAAAACTGGAATAATGGCCTCTGGATGAGGTCCTTCTACTGTTGTTGGAAGGAAGAGCCGCTCTGTACAGATAGCACACACGAGTGTGAACACCAGAGTGGGAGAAGACGGGACATGTTTTACTTTGAGTGTTGAGTTGAAGCCAGACTTCTGTCAAGACTAGCTGAAGATTGTTCAGTTTTTAGAACTTTCTTTTCTGCAACATGTGACTCCTTTAGAGTCTATAAGTGAAGATAATTGAGAGGAGATCAGTGAAGAGGGAAAACCACTGTTTTTGAAGTGATTTGACTTTTTTATTGTTTTCCATGACTGATGGATAGAATATAAATTAAACAGCAACTTTCAGGTAAATGACATTTTGCTACTAGTTCTATTGGGCATTTAAGGGAAGGGAAGGGAAGAAAATCTGGTTTTATTTCTCTCTCCAATTGATACATTAGCCAATCCTTTTCCATGCAGCCATCAAAGAAGCAATTAAAAAATAAACCACATAAATAAGCATAGCAGATGGATATGGGATGTAATCCATTTAAACTTGAGCAGTTTATACTTGTTTATTTCTCCACTGTGAGCCAATCACCTCATTTATGATTAAAAAAATAAGGAGGCGCTATGACACCTGTATTGTGTTGCTCAGCAAGAAGCAATTCCCCAGATTCTTTGAATTATAGCTAAAAGTAAATTAAACATACCAGGCTCCATTTTGGGGAATGAAATTCCAGTAAGTAGTCTGTCTCACTCTGTATTTCATCTTCTCTTGCTTCAGTAGGTTGAGAAAATTAGGGAGGCTTTTTTTTCAAGTGGAGGACCCCCTAATATGTCATCCAGGTGAGGTAGAGAAAGGCTACACACTATTGTGTGTGTGTTTACGTAGATTATTTCCTTTGAGACTGGAATTTAAAATATATTCACACTTTGCTTCTTTGGTTTGGTTTTATTTTAATAAATAGTATTTTCTGAGAACTAAAAAAAAAAGTCTAATTTTATGAGAACGTTTTCTATAAAATCAAATCCAAATCCCAGATATACTGATAGAAACTGCCACACATCCTTTTACATAGCTCCGGAGAATATTAAGGCATTCCATACCAAATTTTTATGTTAAAGGCTTGTCAATAGGATTAAATTCGACCCAGAGCAAGGTGGCAAAAATATGTCATCCAGTAGTTATAAAGCAGCATGAGTGCAAATGGACTTCATCCAGTTCTGATGTAAATTATAAACAATTAAAGGTACATGAGTTACAATGCCCAGAGCTGAGAGCTGGAGACATTACTGCACACTTAAGATAACTTTGGGAACTGGAGAAGCAATCGTTTCACAGTATGACATGAAAATAACAGACAATATTTGTGTCTGCAGTCAAGCACAGTGTTGTGTGTGGCTTTATCATGTAGAGGATTTTTTTCAGAGAGCTGGCAGGAGCATGAGTGATGCATAATGGCAGTGGTGAATAGTTTTTGGAATAGATTAGTAGGTGACGTCACGGATAAAGGACTATTTATCACCATAATTTAGCACAAGATGCAACACAATAGCTTGATGGATGCATTTTATGGTTTTCAGCCAATCATAATAATGGACCTATTGACTAAAGTTTTATGTGTCCTTTACACATCCTTCATGTTTTAGAAAAAAACAAGGACCACGCTGGGGAAGCATAAATGATAATTCAGATAGGGCCAGTCTTTAGTGGAATATGTTTTTAGCACTTCAAACCCCTATACTCCAGTCTTTGAATGTCCACATTCAAACTACCAAAGGCCGATGGCAGAGCCAATGCTGTATTAAAGGAAGCATCTGAGGTGAAAGATAATGTTGTTCTCTCCCACCAATGAGGTCAGTCATCAGGGAGCAAAGTCATTTAGGGAGCTGAATTATTGTTCCTTCTATGACATTTTTTTCCTAAACAGGGGAAGGAGTGCTGGTCAGGGAGAGTGATACCTCTCAGATCTTTTAGAGAATTTCTTAGCTAGTAGGGTCTGAAAAGATGACAAAAGAGGTCAGAAAATACTTTTTTTAGAGAAAATTGTGAATTTGTCATGTCAGATCAGAGAATTTGCTTAAAGATGGAGAAAAAATCAGTCTTCTCCCTCCTCTCCCCCCACCAAATACCCTTAGGGATGAATTTTCTTTCACTGATTTCCATGGACCTTTTGGCTACTGTAAATGATTGGGATAATTTCTTCTTATTATTATTTTTAAAATTATACTCTTGAGGGTAGCTGAAGAACCACAGACCAGTATTCTCTCTTGTACAAAGAGGAGTACAGAGAGTAGAAGGATTGGATATTATGTTATTAATGTATAATCATTTCCTTCTGAGAGAACCAGGAATAGCATTTTTTTAACTTAAATACAGCAAGCAAGCAAAAATGTTATGTAATACAGTGATGACAAGTACCCTGACACTAAGTAGTTTCCTCAGTCTCAGAGCATATGTACCTACCTTTTACTGATTGTCTGCAAAGTGAGGGTGATAATATCAGTACCCACATAGGAAGGTTGAGAAGGTTAAGCGAAGGGACGCAACAAAAGCAATTCATATATTTTACATACCTCTTATCTTTGAGGCATTGTCCAAATTTTACCTCATTTTCTATCAACTCCTATGGTGTAATATAGGAGTGGAGAGCGGGACATATAGAATAGGGCTGCTAAGTACCCATCCTGCATCATGGCCATATTCGAAACATCAAGGAAGATTTAACCTCTTTAAGCCTCAGTTTTCACTTTTTTACAGTGGAGTTGATATTAG
The DNA here is from genome assembly GCF_902729225.1 of Pteropus medius. Lineage (NCBI taxonomy): Eukaryota > Metazoa > Chordata > Mammalia > Chiroptera > Pteropodidae > Pteropus > Pteropus medius. The sequence continues at coordinate 27,099,200 of NW_024349800.1, read as the reverse complement.
TACTTGTCTTATGTGACTACTCTGAAAATTAAATACATTAATAAATAGTTCACTATAATAAGTAAAAAATAGAAGATATCATTATGACTAACCCTGATCTTGGAGTCTTTTAGGAGGTGGCCTGTCAGTGACGAAGGGACCAGTTCAGCTCTCATTATGACTATGTATTTTTCCAGCTGTAATGAGTATAATTGACATATAACGTTGTGTAAATTTAAGATGTATGTGTTGATTCGATACATTTATATACTGTAAAAATGATTACTACCATAGCCAACACCTCCATTATGTCACATAATTACCATTTCTTTTCTGTGGTGAGAACATTTAAGGTCTACTCTTTTAGCAACTTTCAAATATATAATATAGTATTATTAACTATAATCACTATGCTGTACATTAGATCTCCAGAACTTATCATTGTGAATATTTTTAACAGTGTAGATTATATATTTGCATATAGTATTTGTTTGTACTTTTCACTTGCTATAGTCAGATCTGTGAGTGGAATATCATCTACTTAAATAGGTCTCTGTGAAGAGAGAAATTTATCTTTATGAATAGTAGAAGAGGAATAAATTCCCTCTTTATCTATCCATTCATGCATCTAAACTTTTTGAAACCATTACTTTATGTAGGAGACTAGATGGCTCAGGAAATTTGCAATCCTCATACTTTCATTGGCAAAGTACTTTTAAATTGAAAATCTAAAAGCATCTTACCAATATTAGCTCACAGCTCATTAGAATTAACCTAAGATCCTTGGTTCAATTGAGCCTCATGATGCTAATTAGCAAAAGCATTTCTTATTCTTGTCATTTGGATGCTTATACAAATGGTTATGTTTTCTTTCCAAAGGGTCTGTGCATTTGCACCACAACCACTCTGTATTCTAAGTTTGGTTTCACCAGGAACTATAAAACATCATCCTAAAGTAGGCAAAAGTTGCAAGACAGAAAGAAAAAAGAAATATGAAACAGGTATTTGGTTTGTTGAAGAAGAAAATACCAGGGCAAGAAATGAGAACGAATACATGTGGCATTGTATAGATATTGTCGATTATGTTGAGTGTGAACATTTTAAAGCAAATTTGAGACTTTAACCCAAGGAGGTATACACAACTCCTCAGGCTTAGCAAAGTGAAACTCGAGATGCAGGTTCCTGGTAACAGAAAAGCTATTCCAATGTTTGAAGAGATGAATTGCATTAGAAAGGGAGGCACAATGCCAAGAGAATGTGCTAAGAAATCAGTGAAACTGGTGATGTAGAGTGTTCTGTTTAAAGTAAAAAAAGAGAGAAATAAAAATAGTATCAGTGGAGAACATGGATGTTGTATTTCAGGTATAGATAACACAACTGGATAAGAAGCAAGTTGTCTTTGGTGATGGTGTAAGTCAGGGACCTGACTGTCATGCAGGTCTCACTCGTCTCTGAGCTGAGTATGTGAAATGTTCTCAACTTACCCTACATTTCATCTCATGTCTTACTGCCAAGTTTTGTCAAGCTAACCCATTTTCGTTTTGCGATAAACTAGGGGAAGATCTGTTGAACCTGGATTTTAGCACATTCGGTAAAATCTGTGGTTATCTTTGTGAAAAAAAAGTGGTAAAATATGGATAGAATAATAGATGACTACATTTGTAATCACTTAATCACATGACAAAGAGTGCTACTTAATGAAGCAGAATTTATCTTTAGGGAGTTAACTAGGCTTGTGCTCTGTTAATAGTCTTATTTTGTTCCATAGTTTTAACAATGCTTTGGTGATAAAGTAGACGGCTTACCTGTCTGATTGGTAGGTGATGGGAAAAAGGCAGGGTAACTCATTTATTTGTTTCATGATCAATAGGCTCAAAATGCTACAACCATAGGTCAAATATAATGAAGTAAAATCCAGAATTGATGGTTATATTTAATTGAGAAATCAAGTTATTCATGTAGGATCTTCAAGTCCCTCTACTTTAGTATATAGTACAAAAAGAAAAAGCTGGTAGCAAATTTTATAAGGACTCGGTGATCAATCGATGCTGAAAACCGACCTATGTCAACACTGTGATGCAACTACTGGAAAAGCTGTGTGAGCCACGGACATTTAAGCAGTATCAGTACCAGTAAGATGACAGACTCAGTGTGCCCTGTGCTGGTCAGGCCAGACGTGGACCATTTTGCTTCATTTTGGACTCATGTGTTTAAAAAGCACTGATGAACTTATATATATCAAGAATTATTGTGTGTAACTAAAGTAGACAAAATTTAGGACAGTATTTGTAAAATATGGGGTGGGAGATGAGGGTTAGAGAGTGTTAGAGGTTTTGTAACAAGAGGCAGACCCTCCTAAAGTTAACTGGGCTCCCTGAGTGGAGAGTTGCCCATCTCTTGTTAGAGATATTATAAAGACCTTAAGAACCAGTTAAGGTGCTGGGCTACCAAACTCTAATGTTCTTTTAATGCCAAGAACCTAGAAATCTCATAAAATGCAGCTTTGAATGAGCCACGCAGATGAAATTTGATGTTAAAGAAATTGAGAAAATGGAAAGACCAGTTGGCATGCAAAAACTTTGCCCAAACCTCTGTTTTTCTGCCAAGCATTTCATAGTACATTTCCACAAACCCTATTTCAAAGCAGTACAAAAAGAAAAAGGCCCTCAGATGGTAATTGCCTCTGAACTTTTATTTAATTTGAAGTTTGAATGAGTTTCTTTACTGTCGAGAGGGGCTTTTAGACTGACCTAGGGATAGCCTGCATGTTCCAAATCCTCTGTTAGGCTTCAGAGATGACCCCAAATCCCCACTTTAGTTGACTTTTACTGATTCTTTTCTGTTTGCCAAGCCTTGTTTAGATGAGAAAAATAAAAACATTGGCCACGAAGACAATCTAGTAGATTAGAGGTGCATATAACTTCTCTGGATGTTGCTTTTAGCTGTGAGTGATCATTTTTTTGGGTGCTAAGATCAAGAACCCTTTGCGTCAAGGTTACCTTCATTAATGATATCCATTTTTTTTTCAAATCTAAATAATATTCTTTCACTTTTTTTCTTAAAAGAAGCAATACTTCAGTATTTTTTGTGTGGCTAGCCTTTGATTTAGTGTTGATTTTCACATGTTTCAAAGGCCAGAGCCATCTTTGAATCTTTAGAGCTTATTACAGTTTTGGCACAGTTTAGGTGCTCGATGAATGCTTGTTGAATTTAACCATTTCTTGATGATCAGAAATTAAGGAAACATGACTAATAAATACTACAAGCGATCCTGGATTGAATCTGGGACCAGTAAAAGGGCATTAGAGGGACAACTGGTGAAATTCAAAGAAGGTCTGTTGATTAGATAATGGCTTTGAATTTTAATGTTAATTTCCTGATTTTGATAATTGAACTGTGGCTATTAACATTAATTAACACTATAAATATGTTAACATTTGGAGAATCTGAATGAAGGCTATATATAGGGGATTCTTTGTACTATTTTTGCAAATGGTTTTTATGTTTAAAAAATGAAATAATAAAAACAAAAGAGAAAAATGTTTTTGATGATGTCTTTCAGTGGTTTCTAACAAAATAGAATAGGGCAAGATAAATTGGTATTTTTCTAAGGCCTGGGTATTTATGAGAAGAGGAAGCGGTCCTGGATCATGCATAAATCATAAGCATGTTCTAAGGTACTATTGGCAGGCGTCACTTGGGATTAGTGATATCAGATCACAGGAAAGTGGTAGTTGGGGAGAAGGCCATTTGTCCACCTGAACTTTAAAACCCTGTCAACCAAACTGATGTGGAGTGAGTTCTCTATTTAATTCTATAGAAAGTAGCCTAAAAGATGACTTCAAGCTGACTAGGATTTAATTTTCAATGCTAACCTTCAATTAATTTGTAACTTTTTTGGCACTCGGTTTGCTGGAATGGCTGTAATTATGTTGTTTTCTGAACGGTGAATTCATTCAGGGCATACTCTCCAGACTGTTTATACAGCTGGAAAATAGCAATGGTAATAGATGAGGGGAAAGAAGTTAATAAGGAACTTACTTTAAAAATTCAGTTATCTGTGTGTATTTTTGTGTCTCATGAGCCATTATTGGGTAGCTTAAGCTAAATTTTTCATGGTCTCTATTTTAAATGATCTAGTAATAAAATTGCTAGATGTTTTAATATTTTAAATGCTGTTTTGAATTTGAATGCGTACTTGACATCACAAAGGCAGCAGCTTAATGCTTTTTTAATATTCAGTTCACCATTTGCTAAAGAAAGCCATGTTGGTTTTCCATTAAGGAAACCAAGCCTGTCGTCTACAAATTTCTCCTTAACCAGAGCTGCTCTTAGGGTTTCTGGAATTCTATGATCAATTCAAACCCGGGCAGGATGTATTGCTGCCGTATTAGTTTTAGCTGATGAGTCATAAAAATTGCCTATTAGATGAATGAGGAAACGTGCAGAGGATCTTTTGGGTTTTACAACACATTCTACTTTCTATTAGTAAAAAGAATACTCTTTAACGGTAAAGATTTCCTTTTGATCATAAATGCCCATGGTATGATTTCAAACTTCATCTTTAATTAGCTGTTAACTTCGAGAGTCTCCACTTGAAGTGAGGTTGATTCTTTCACTTTCAATAAAACACAGACTGCAGGACCTTAGATCCTGAGTTACTGATTCAGAAAGTCTGGATTTAGGCTGAGAATTTATTCTGAGTTCCCTGGTGATGCCGATGCTGCTGGTCCAGGAACCATACTTTGAGAACCATTGCTTGAAGACAGAGGTCAGCAAACTCTGGCCTATTGCACTTGGCTACCCCGTTTATTTTTGTAAATAAGAGTTTTAGTGGAACACAGTTATGCTCATGATTTGCATATTGTCTAAGGCTGCTTTCTCACTACAAAGGTAGAAATGAGGAGTTCCGACAGAGACATGATGGTCTGTAAAGCCTAAATAAAAGATTTATTACCTAGCCCTTTCCAAAAATGTTGGAACTCAGCAGGGCTGACTTCTGCCCTGAGGTGGTCCTCCCAATTCTGTTATCAACTGTGACTGAGGTGTGAGGTGCGGATGTGGTCAGCTGTGGGCAATAGGACAGCCCCTCATTCCCCTTTTGTCACCCCCACCACCACCACCCTGCCTCTGCTCCTTCTTTGCAGAGTGGCTCTTAGAGATGCCTCTGCTATTAGTCATTTACACCATAGTTACTTGATTCCTCCTCTGAGGGCATGTGCATCTTACTAATTCTCTCCTGTCATAGGATTAAAAAACCTCCTCTTTGAAATACATTTGCTATACCACAAGCAAAAGGAGAGTTAATTTTGTTACAAGGACAGGGTGCTCTGGGCACTCTCCTGTTTCAGTGTGAGGCAGGTCCCTTGCATGGACATCTTCTTCTGCTAAAGGCCACTCAGAAAAGAAAAGAGAACTTTTCTTGATTTGTAGCAGCAGTTTCTTACTGTGGCCTTCTATGCTGTGTCTGTGGCCTTTGCCCTAGTGCATACAATCTGGTTTTGCTATTGCTACGGGTTTGAAGGAGAAAGGTCAACTTCACAGATGTCTAAATATTAGTTCTTAACCAAACCAGTCATCAGTCCTCCCCTAGACCCCTGAGGAAAATTTCATTTCCTGAGGTGGACAACTGGACTGCAGGATTTCTTGATATTCAACATTTCTTTACATTTTATGCCTTTAACAGTCTATCCATCCAAATGATTTTTATTGTACATATATTTTATTTCCTGTGCTCTGTCTTTGTTCATAGGTCTCTTTTGCCTAGTAAGTATGTCCTTTTCCTATTCACATGTTTAATTTCTCAGCATCCGCTGTTCAAGGGCTGCCTCCTCTAGGAGGCCTTCTCTGCTTCCCTCAGGAATGTACAGTTGATCTTTCTTTTTTTTCCCTATGATTCTGTGGTAACTCAGCATCATTGAACTTCTCTATCATTTTGTAATCACTCATTTGTTTCTATAAGCTCACTCATAGCTGAGTCATTACTTAATTCTATGTCTTATCCCTAGCACAATGCCGAAAAGTGGGTGATATTCAAAGTGGCTTGTAAAATGGATAAATAATTCAGAGATACACTCTCAGCTGGGGAAAGCCTCCTTCATGTCATCCATACACTCAGAGTAGTAGTGACTTGATCATAGTTGCATCGATGAGGAGGAGCTTTGCAGAATCAGAGGCACTATGCAAATCTATGGCTTTAATACACACACATGTGGTGTCATGGTGCCATTTAACCTTTTCTTGTCCTGGGATTTACCTGGACCTCAGGAATTCACTCTTCTGTCTCAAGGTGCATAAACAAAGACAAAAACTCATTCAACATTCTTTCTTTAGTTTTGAAGAGGAAAGTGAGGGAATGATTCACGTTTTTATTCTGTGCTTCTCAGAATTGTTAGTAAGTGTGTCTGGAGAGACGGCAGCTCTCAGGGTCCTATATTTTAAACATCTGTTTTTAAACAGTAGCTTTCTCCTTAGAAACAGTCATTGCTTTGACATTTTCACATTTGCTACAATGGAAGGTCAATAACTGTGCAATGTTAGAAAGTACATCCTCTCTGTGCTTGGTTCCTCTGGGGAAAGGCAATTCATACATCTTTTAGAGCTTGGACCATTGCATTATCCAGGTGGAAGGGTGACTATGAGGGCCAGTGAGCATGGAATTTTCTCACTTCATCCCAATTATGGAAACACCTGCACTAAATAGCACTTTGAAAATTATAGCACTCGCTGCTGCATAGACATGTGGACACATGTCCCTGAATGAGCAGTATATGCCCTAGAAAAAAAAAGGGGGTTAGTCCTGCTTCCTTTCTAACTTTAGGATCACCTGTATCTTAGCCTCATTTGAAAATCCTAATATTCCTTTTAGTCACTATGCTTCCTCCCTAGTCATTCATTCATTTATTCATGAAACAATAATTTATTAAATTCTGACCATCTACCAGCGGCTGAACTAGGTGCTAGGGATAAAGCCCTAGTCTCCTTCATAGATGAGGTGTATGGTCTAACAGGAAAGAGATTGTGTCTTTAAACAGGAAATAATTAAAATAAAAGTGGAGGGAAATAGAACAAAATGGGAGAACCTATTTATTTTAGCTAGGATAAGGAAGGCTACCATAGGAGATGATATTTGAACTTTGACTTAAAGAATGAGCTCATCAGATGCAGATGAGAAGGAAAAGAGAGCATTCGATGGAGAGGATAGAGTGTGCAGTCAAAAAACAGGCAGTGTGCTTAAGGAACAATGCGTTGTTCAGGGTGGCTGGGGTTTTTGGAAGTGGAGTGTGAAGTACAAGAGACAGGAAAACTGGACTTTAAGTGCTAATGAGTTCGGCTGTTGCTCTTTAAACAAGGAAAAAACATCAAGGAATTTTGAACTATTTCATCATAAGAAATATGAATCTTTTGTGTAGGACTAGTGCATCCAAATATCTTGGAATCCTTCTAAGCAGTTGATGAGTCCTGCTAACACCAGGACTTGTTCTCTCAATCCTTCCTGTTATTACTGAATTTCTCCAGATGAGTTTTAGAGTGCTCAAAATCTGACTTTATTCCAAGATTGGCATTCTTACAATGAGTTCTGCTTTTCCACTCTAGGGACCATACGTTTTAATGCTCTTGCACCTTACCTGTTCATTTTAAGTAGCTTTTGGTGTGAAACAGAATCAGAATGTTACTTTTTGGGGTAGAGATTAATGGTCCTCACTACATTCAGTCATATTCTTCTTCTTGGGCACAAAGGAAATTTTCTCAGCTTCCGTTGGCACTGTTTGATGCACATATTAGTTCTAGCCAGTGAGTTATGAAGATAAGTCATTAAGTATAATTTCTGATTAAAGGAATTTAAACTGGTATACGTTTTCATGTTTTTTAAATTCATTCATCTAACAAATATTTCTTGTGTCTGATACTATTCTAACTTCTGGAGATATCACAATGAACAATGTATATGTAGTGTCAGCAGAAATTTAGTCAATTTCCTAATCTATTACAATCAGAATATATAGAGCCTTAGTTAATTCTTTCTCTAACTCTGTGGGCTAAGGTTGTCCTGAGCCAAGTAGGTTGAATGACCTTTGCCTCTTTCCCACCTCCCATGTGAGGCATGCAGAGAGAATGAATTAGGTCATTCACGAAAAATTGTTATAGCCTCAGGAAGAAAAGTGCTATTTAAATCCAAATTATTAACACCAATAAATCTAATAATAGATATATACATACCTAATGCATTTGAATAACTCTAAAATAAATATGCGTGGTGATTAAGAGATACCATAATTGGAACTCTGTAGGTGGAAGTGGGATAAGGGAGAGAGAAAATCACTTTTCTTCTAGTCTTTATTAACCACCCAGATTTGGGTTGTGTTACTTAGAAGTGAAATTGTGAGAACATCTTTTATTACAAAGGGCAGGCTAATGTGATTAGTTTCTAAGACATTTGTACAAGGTGTACGTGTATGTCCTTTGAGTCTATTTCTCATTGTTATTATTAAAATGTTTGTTAAATTGCCAAAATCTCGTAGTAGTCAAGTAGCTTTATACGAGAATAATGCTCAATGCGGAGCTTGGGTGCAGTCAGGTAATCATTGAAACATGAATGCTGGTCATGGATTAGCATCCACTTTTTCTCAAATTTCACACAGTTTGTAGGCTATGATGTTTCATTCTTATTGTGTGATACATAAAGACTCAATACTTACAGATTTTCTGTTTTTAGTGCCAGACTCTTTCTTTCCCCAATCAGAGCTATCTTTATGACATTCACATATTTTAAATAAAAGAAAACATAAATACATGCAAAACTATCATTGGCTTTTAAGGTATTATATAAGTGATTAAATTTTATCATGAGGAGACAACCAGCTAATGGTTTTAGTGGAGCACATAAAACACCATAAAATACAAAAGTTAAATTTTGTCACATAATGGGAATCGGTTAGAGAAACCAACAGGGTTTCCTTTTCCCCCTGAATAAATTCTAAACAGTCCTTAGAAAATGAATTACCAGACTGCAAATCAACATGAAATATTTTATAGCCATAAAACTAAGCTACTTTCAGACCACTTAGTTGGAGGGAAAAAAAAAAAGGGAGAGCAACTTGTCAACCCTGTTGTTGCAGTGTCATTGCCAATGGCATCGAAGCTGGGCTCTGCCTCCATTTTAACAGTTTGACCTTGTTTAGAACAACCTGCATCCGATCGACAGGCCTCCCTCACAATCCCCCACCCATAATAGAAGGCACAGCCCCTCCGAGAGCACATTCAGCTAGATCTTTGCCAATTGAAGTAATTACGTGATGAAACTGTTTAACTTTGACTAAAATACTCTCACCAGGTTCTTGCAAACGGTGTGTCTTATATCTTGTCGAAGCAATTTTATATCATGCCTTTAAAGTACAGTAATGGCCTCTTGCATTGACAGAATCCTCGTAAAAGGAGAAGACCAAGACCTAGCTCATGAAGTGGTATTGATTTTCTGAGTTCCTGCTCGAGTTGCCAAAGATACAACACTGTTGTTAGGGAGAGGAGATGCTTTGGCCTTCAATATCACAGGAGGGTTCCTCGGTAAGCACAGGCATCAGGAGGCCCCAGTGATAAATAATGTATTTGGGTGATAACTGCCTGTATTACTTTGTTAGTTTTAAAGTGACTCAGCACTTGTTCATCCCAAATGTTTCTTGATGTCACTAGTGGCTGTAGTGGACTGTTCTATGTATAAATAGCAACCACACTCCAAAGAGAGTGCCTCTTGAGGGTTAATTTACATGAATGATTTATTTCAGGCAGATTTTTCTAAATTTTAATCACTAAGGACAATGAACAGATTCAACTTCTCGCTAGAGTGATGGCTTCAATTTGTTGCTTAAAGAGAGCTTAAATGTGTCTGCAGATCCGTAACTATATCTAATACAGGTTAAGTTAGTTTTCAGTCACTTCTAGTAAGTCTGGGTGAAGAAGATTTATAACCTTGAGCATAGCTCTACGTATGTCATTACAGATAGCAAGTGAAGGAAACCAAGCATCTTGATCAGATGCTTGCGAAATATGCATTTCCACCGACCTACATAAATGCATACAACTTAATCTTCGCTTTTTTCAATCTTACATTGATAAACTGCACAATGTCTAATGCTGAATAAAAGTAAGAAGATGGATCTTTGACGGTTTTCAAGGAAAATTGAAAGCTATGTTTTTAATCTATCGAGAATATGAAAGCTATACTCAAAAACTTTTTTTCTTTTTTGGTAGTGACTGTGAGGGGGTGCTGTAGAGATGTGAGTAATAGGAATATTGTTATGTTGACCTGACTCTTGATTGGAACATTTATTTGGAGGAAGCTGAAGAAGAGGGTGGGACGTTTGAAATAGTGGAGCCAGAGCTAAGTCTCTGGCAGGGAATCCTGCAGTATGTATCCCTGACTCCAGTCCCCACAGGGCCCACATGAGTACCCCGTTAGAGAGAGTGAGTAGCACACATGGTCACTTCTCACTCCGAAGATTGAGAAGGCCAATTAGAAAAGCAGGGCCACCAACTGCAACTTCTCCCAGTTAACCAAGGAGAAAGTGACCCATCAGCTTCTCTTTCCTTCCCTGTTCTAACAAATAGAAGGAGCTGGAAAGTTGCCCATGAACAGGTGTACATGTTATGCACTCTTTAATTTTCAGGAATGTCACGAAAATGACGGGGCACTGTATTGGAATACCTTTGTGTGGTGAAGAGGGTTCTGTCAGCCTTGTAGTACCTGTGAGCAGAATCATGCAGTGCTCAGCCAGGATGGCAGTGTGCAGTGGCCCTGGAGAAGTGGAGCTATGTAATGGGAAGATGTTCCTACTTCAGTCTCTCCATCCTTACTTCAAGCTGTTAGATGCCACAGATGGCGCTAGTCTGGGCTGAGAAACAAAGAAACTTGAATCATATTTGAGATTAATGGCTTAAATTAAATAGGAGTGAGTCTTCTAACTACCAGAAGAGATTGGAGACTTATGAAACACCAAGATGTTAAGAAAACCATTTATCACGGGGAAGGGGCATTTAGCATGGTAGAGTTAGGGGGCAGCTCTAGAAAAAATTAAACTGTTTTATGTTTGCATCACAAAGAGTTGCAACTTCTCAAAAAACTCGGTACGTATAAAATGAAAAGATTGCTGCTCTCCTTCCCTGCAGTCTCAAAATATTTTCTTCAGGCCAAAATACATATTGATTTTCTCATGAGTCTAAGAAAAGTTACTTGCCTGGAAATCAGCTTTGCTCGACTTTGTGCTCCACTTCCAGTAACAAGGTTCCTCCGAGTCCTGTGTCTGCTTGGTGCCCACATTCCAGGGATCGGCTGTCACCTTTTCCTGTGCCTAAATGCAGTCTTCTTCTTCTTCTTCTTATTTTTTACAATCATCATCCTAGTTTGCTCTAAATAGTTGCCTGAATCTCTAACCCTTCCCTGAGTTTTATTTAATCTGATGCCAACAACTTAAGGGTTTGCTGAGATTCATGTGGAAAGCCCCTTGAGCTAATTAATTTAGGAGATGTGCAGGTGCAGGACTATTGAGGGCATTGCTGCCTGGTCAGCAGCCTCCTAAAACACTGGATACCTTATTTCAGGTGGAAGGAGGCATCTTTGACAATTCCAACACTGCCCAACATTTACCATTTGATTGCCAAGGAATGCTGTCATTCGTGGGTGCAATCATGTTCTAAATGTTCTGTCATCCTCGACGAACGATCTAAGTATCCATTAGCTTGAGGGAAATGCGGAGGTGATGCCCTCTGAAACCTGATGGAGGTCAGTTAAGGACAAATGAAAGATAACACTAATTCACACTATGGGTAATAAAACGAGGGACCTCATTATCCTAAAAGGTGATACTGGCAGGAAATATAAATGGATTTTAAAAGGGTTTGGACAAATTTATGAATGACAGATTCATGAATGGTTCTGAAGAAATGTGGGATGCAGTCAACCTTTAAGGTGGATGTCAGAGAGGATGATCATGCCTTCTTGGGCCCTGCTCCATAGTTTCTTTGAGCAATAAGACACAGAACTAAAGGGAACATAGGTGTGGGTGGTCAGTCTAATCCCAGCTCAGAAACACATAGGTAGAATAGTGTAGTGGGAAGAGAATGGGCTTTGGAGCCATACGTCTTTCAATATATGTGGCCTTGGGAAAAGTCAAGTGAAAAAAAGAAGAAGAATATGTAATATGTACCTTGCACAATTTCGAGGATCTGAGAGACTACAGGTTAAATGTATTCCACATCTAATAAATGGTGTGCACCCGAAAATTATAACTAGCATTATTACAAGCAAATCAATGGACATTAAAATGCCACTCTTTGTTACTTTCCAAGCAGTCATTTGTGCTGGGCAGGTGGTTTCATTATATCACTGGATAGTCCTTCTATAAAACCACATAATTTGGTGAGCAGACATTGCTCTGGTATCTTGGACAGACAGAACAATATGTTTGAATGGGTTGATTCTAAGAGCAACCTCAAGTATCATGATCCCTTGATGTAATTTCAGGGGACTGTGGGATGTCTTAGGTGCCTGTACCCCAACTTCCTATGTCTCCCACTTCTTTTCTTCTTGCTGAATTTTTAAATAGAGGACAAGACTTCCCCTAGTTCTGAAAACTTTCCAAACCCTCTTTAAGGAAAGACATGTACATTTAACAAGAATACTTTGACCACTACTACCCTACTCGAGAAATTTACCAAAACAAAAAAAAACACAAAACAAACCCCAGAACTTTGTGTTGCTAAGGATGGTGAGATTTGGGGGTAAATGACAATTTTGTAAAAAAGTTAAGAGAAGCTAATTTAAAAAAACATAAAATTTGAGTTTTACCATGGCAGTCAATAAAAGATAGGGGCAGGGGACTTCCTCCTGGCTATCTAAGGAGAGAAATCACCGATGAGAAGTTTCCTGGGACAAGAATGGCTAAGAGACTTTAAGATTAATTTTATTTGGTTTTCAATTTTAGGTCGTTTCTATTTTGTACAATGCAATGGTCTCTTCTAATTCCACCCAGACTATAAATTAAAGTTAGTCACATGTAATAGCTTTGAGCTGGCGGTGCTTAGTGTAAGTGAAGAGGGTAGAGATGATGCACATGGATAAAGGGACCAAGGAGAGAGGAGCAGTCTGAGAAGGCAGGACTTTAAGTGGGAAGAAAGTGGGAGTGGCCAGGAAAGTAAGACATCCTGCCCTTCCTGGAAGCTCTCAAATGTACTGAGGATGGCACCACGTTTCCCATGTGTGAGACTTGTCCTAAGCCTGATCAGATTATATGTCTGTTATCAATCGAACTCTATTGAAATGAACGTGAGGTGAAGATCCCAAAGGTGGTAGTATATGTGACTTTTGTGGCTGTCAATTGTAGAGACACAAACTAAAGCAAAGAACACGAGTCAAATTAATACTCCATTATATGTGCACAGTGCTTGAAAGTTACAAAACACTTTCATCTCTATTATTTATTTCACTTTTCTAATTGTTTTGTGAAATAGGTAGCAAATTAAGGAAATTATATTTTTCTCCAAATTTAGGTACCTAGAAATTCCATCTTCCAAGAGCTTATACTTCACTCTGTGAAAATAATGCCTTGGATATTTGTTAAGGGTTAAATACTTGACTCATAGTTGGTTAGAAAACCCACATGAAATGGAATGTTGGTTTTGTTACAATTTATGAACCTGGTATTCAACATTAATATAGAAAATGTAGAGGGGACATTTGCTGAGCCAAATGCACAGGTCTCTGGTATCTTGGACACACAGAACAATATGTAAAGTAATAGCAAAAATAAACAGCTTAGGAAAAGGAAAGCAAGGTATCTTTGTAATTCCTGAAAAGGATTTATAACTTATATAAGCATGAATCATAAACCCATTGGCAAATAGATCCAAGCTCTTTCAGGAAGATATTTCATTAATATGTGGGAACTAAAAACTCAAGATAAGAGAGAGGGTCAACAGCAAAAAAGAGGATTCATGTTACTTGGAACACATAATACCATGATGACATTTTAGTTATAGACATTTGATTTTAATTTCCTCAGCACCTGTGCTCACTTTTGAGGGGACAATGCATGCCAATAATTCTCTCAGAATTTGGGGGGTTATATATGCTTATGGAAGGCCTTCTCTATAAAATATTGGACAAGTTCCTTTGTTAAATTTCTACTTTAGGCCCATTAGAAAGACTCAAATGATATCCATCAAGAAGGAAGTGAAGTGAGAAGTAAAGGCATCTAATCCAAACTTTGCTACATACTAGCTGAGTAGCCTTGAACAAGTTGCTTATGTTCATGCATTCATTCATACAATTAATCATTAGATATTTATTGATCCCCTATCACATTTAAAACACTTATTTGCCACAGTGCTCATTATGAACATGAGAAAACAAAACCACTTGCCCTCGTATTTAAATAAGAACTCAAAACAGGAAAAAAGAGCCTAGAACAGCATCTGTCATCCAGTAGGTCCTCCAATAAATACATCTAATGAGTAAAAGAAAATAAAAAAAAGTGCAAGTAAAAATAAGAAAGAAGTGCACACATATATACATCTTTAATGATGGTGCATATCTATTTAGACTATTTAGACTATGTACATAGAAAGATGGGCTTATACTATACATACTGTTTTGCAATCTGATTTTTTTCTCCTAATAATATACATCCTGAACATTATTTAATACTTCCTTGTAAACTAAACATTTTAGTTTTTCCAGAAGTTTCCTATAGGAAAGACAATCTTGGATCTGTAATTAATATCTCTTTCTTTTTGCAGCCTCTATAGAAGTTTGTTTCATGGATCACTTTTCATATATCTATCTATGCACTTTTTATTTAATCCTATAGGTGTTTTATTTTTGTTTATTTTACATAAACAGGATATATATATATACATGAATATATATGTGTGTGATGTTTGTCATATTATGTGTGATATATATTATATATATATATATATATATATATATATATATATATATATATATATACACATACAATGTGCTTTTTAACATTATGTCATTGGCAGCCCTCAGTCAGTAGCACCTGGATATTATTAATTGCATACTACGTTTAGGTGTAGATATACAAGTTGATTTACTCATTCTCTTCTGATGGTCATTCAGATTATATCTTCTTTTTTTTTTTTTTACCAGTTTAAAAACAATTGTCCAAAAAGTGCTTGTACCATGTATCCTTGTGGACTGATATTTCTATAGGACGGAGTCCCAGAAGAACAATTGCAAAGATAAGGCATCTGTCTATTTTTAATAAATATTGACAGCAGGTTTTCCCCCAAAGCCTAGCAGTTCATAATTCACCAGCAATGCATAAGAGGGCACTTTTTCCTGCACCCACAGCAGCACCATGCACTGACCTAGTGTGAACTTTTAGGCACTCTCTTGTCCTCTCGATTATGTGCAGATGCCTCAGCCTGGCATTCAAGACCCTCTGTAATATGAATTCAATTGAACATTTGAGTATTATTCCTTCTTACTGTTCTATCCTACAGAAACTCTTCATTTTAGCCCAGGTGGATGCATTGTTTCTGAAACCAAATTTGTCTTTTCTTATCCCTTAACCGCTGCTCAAGGCTATTCTATCTCTACTTGGATTTTTCTTCCATCCCACCACCTTTCTTTCTGATAAATTTCTTACTGTTCTTCAAGCCCAGCATCCTACCTCAGTCTTCCTGAGACTCTAAACTGTGTTCTTCTCCATTCCTGAGCAGCCATCATGTTTTATTAATATCTATCTTGTGGTATTTCTATGTAATGCATTGTAACATATACAGTTCTTTAGGTACTTGCTTGCTGTCCATTCTAAATAGTAACGTTTTGAAGACAGAGGATCTGTCTCTTCATTAGTACTCTTATATTAATACTTAAATTTTTTATCCAATTGAATTAAGGAGATTAATAAAAGAGATACCACAATGTACTCGGGTAATGTAGGGAACAAGGCAGAGGACTGGTATTTAAAAATAATGAGCATATTTCATATCTGAGTTACTGGGAGTGTGAGGATTCCTTTCTCTAAAAAGCAGGAACAAGAAGAGAACACAGTTTGGAGGTGAAGACAACGTCCTTGGACAGGATCCATTTCAGGCACTATTAGGATATCTGGGTGGCGATGTACAATAGGGAGGTGGCTGCATGCAATTCTGATTTTAGAGAAGGTTGGAACTGAGAACACAGGTATAGACTTTCCTTAATTTACTTCATATGCTTTTATTTTGAGGCTGGAATGAGGTTATACATGGGTAAAAATAAGATAAGTGACTATTTTCTATGTGGGAACACTATCCCAAGTGGAATTGACTGTTAAGAAACAGGCCAAAAGGTTTCAATCTACCATTCTTTGTTATAAGGGTCACAGATTTTGTAAGCCTTATTTTCTCATGTGAGGCAAGTTGGTGTTCATCATACTTCTGGTCTGGTTTCTGTGTGTGTGTGTGTGTGTGTGTGTGTGTGTGTCCACGCGCGTGCACACACGTATGTGCATAAATATTATTCTCAGTTCTCTCCAGAGCTAGTTGATACTCATCAGCTGACACATCACTACACAGTCACTCTAGTTATTAAAATATTGAAATCCTTCCCTATTGGATGTTAGATCATTTTTGCCCTATATCCCATAAGTGCCCTTTTGCTATCACCCTGGCAGCCCTAACTCTCCTATTAGAACCACTTTCTCCCCTCTACCAGCCCCTTCTCTCCCTCCCTTTATACTCTCCCAAGGTCTGGTAACTAGTGTTAACATCTAACAAGGTAGGGCCCTCCCGGACCCTGTTGTAGCTCTGGGGCTGGTGGGGTCTATACATAACTGGATCATCTGCAGATGCTTTTCCATAACATCTTTCAATCCACACAAAACATGGTCCAGGATTCTCCTCCCTATTTGAACAAGGAATTACTCAAATGTCCATCTGAACATGAAACTTCTTCATTCATAAAGGATCATTCAGCCTTGACAGATTATTAGTACAATAAACCAGGGCTGCAAGAGCCAGGGATTTTGGAGTATGAGAGATTCATTGGGCATACTGTGAAGAGAATTTATCTCAGAGAGGACAGATATGCAAGCCCAGTTTGTTTCAATGTTTGTGTTTAAAAGTGCTAAGGGCAAGTTAATGATAGATCATATGACAATGCAATTCTATTAGTGAGTTTAAATATGATTTGTTTTAATATAGTATTTACCAAGGAAAGCACTAAGGGAGGCTCTGTGCCACTGCCATTGCTGGTTTTATTTAACCCATTTATTCTTTCTAATAAAAAAGCCAAAGAAATAAAAATCTATTGATCTTTATTTATTGACTTCCTTGTGAGTATAGTTAAAGTTGACATAGATCAATCACAATAAAGTTAAATGGATGATATAGTGTAACATGACCTGGGTTTGCAAGTGGAGTTTAATTATGAGAATGTTATCATTTTCCTGTATGCAGATAGGGTAGGGATGGAGATTTTCCAACTACTCAGGCACATCAGTAATGCGGGGCGGGGGGGCAGAATTCTTACCATTTTCACCAATTCTTCATGCAGTTTTCAGCCTCTTTTGGGGAGCAGAGAAAAGAAGGAGGACAGAGAAGTCACGCAGCTATTTCTCAAATTTGTCATTAAATCTGTTCAGTGGGCTCTCTTTGGAGATCTTATGTGAGGTAAGGTCCAGCATCGTTAAGAGGGAAGAAAGTGAGATTTACCAGAGGTGATGAAGCAGCCTGGAAAAGCAGAGTATTAACCTTGAGCTCTATTGCATGCATGCATCTGCCACATCATGAGAGTCATTTCCTCCTCTGCTTTATACTCTCATCACTTTCCTATGTTTCTAACCCATCAAGAAAAAAATCTTCTGAAAAAGAGAATGGAAGAGTTCTCATCTCTTCTTTTGGAGTTGACTCAGGACCTAGCTGCTCAGATAGCAAAGTCATCTGGCTAATAACAGTCATCTCTGTCTCCTGTGCAAATGAAGATGGTATTAGTGATTCTGATTAGCAGTGCATATGCTGTGCCTTATATTTATAACAATGGGAATGTCCTTGCCTTGAGTCACCTACACATTCTCACTCAGTTCACCATTGTGGTCAATTTCAAATTTCAGCTGAAATTAAACAAGTGATAAAGAGCAATAGGTATAGATCAACTAAGGGGTCTTTATAGGGACCAAAGCATAAAAATCTTTGCCTTATTAGGCTAGTATTCTGAAGTGGACTCACCAAGCACCTTGATCTTCTTATGGATACCTGTTCCAGTGACTGCAGTCCTTATGGCTACTAATATTAGTTGTGTGTCCGAGTAAATTGGAATTGATGTATTTATAGCCTCATAGGGGAGAATTATGAATCCTTTGTTGTTGGTGCATAAAATACTACCACATATGTCTTTTCTATTTTATCTTAATCCAAAGGATCCTAGGTTTTAAAGTCAATAACATTAACAGAATTTGAAAGAATTGTATAGTCCTGCTTTATATAGTATTTATATGAGATTTAAAACCATAAAATTTTTTTTGCTTATACCTGAAAACATCCTTTCTATCTTGTGTATGGGCTTTACTCTACCCCCATCTCCTCCACAAAACCAGAGCTGATAGAAGCTGCCTGTCCTCTTATATAAAGGTGAAAGAAATAGGGCTGCTTCTCAGGGAATAAATGTTTCTTTAATTTTCCTTTCTTTTTCAATTGGTTGCCATTAATTTTAAACTTTCCTGGCATTTTTTCAGGCCATAAGAAAAGGGAAGGGAGGGGCCTTTGGAGGGGAATTTTGGTCCTTTCTGCAAAGTGTTCTCAACTGGTTGTCCATTTTGAAACGCAGCCTGCCTGCGTACAAAAAGATCACCACCACCTTTTGCATTCAAAGACAATTGACAGTTTATCCAAATGCAGGAAATAAGGGTCCTAGCGATTTCCATAAAGGGCAGAGTTAATGGGATTCTAGCCACTCTTAATGCTCATGAAAATACTGAGTTTTGCGCAAAAATCAGTTTAAAGTGCATACCTATTTCACCAAGAAAAGAGAGCCCTAATCTCTTTGGGGAGCCTAGAAATCTAAGATGGCTAACTCATTTTTTGTAGATGGTGACATCAAGCTTTTCATTGTCATTCACTTAAAAGGTTTATTGTGAAGTTCACAGCATTTCTCCTGGGTAAGGAATGAGAGTGAGGAGAATGTTCAGAGGAAGAAATTGTTTCTTAGGAAATACCATGTTGTAAATAAATTATTTTGGAAAGGCTATTTAATTTATTTATTTTGATGAAAAGCAACTCTAGTTTTAATGCTTGGAGATATTTGGGAATTCCTGCTTCATGTACAAATAAAAGGACCTCATGGAACTTTTTACTTGTTAGTTTGTTACTTGTCTTTATATTCCTTCTTGATTGAGTAGACACGGGCCAGTATTTGTTGTGCATTTATCAAATGTTAATGAATCGTGTATTGATTAGGATTAGATTCAGCTGCTAGTAACAGAAAAAAATTTCAGTGGCTTAGGGGAAAAATACATGCTTATTTCTCTCTGACAACATTCTAGAGCAATGATGTGTAGGGCTGCATGGAAGCTCTGTGCCCCTACCCTTCTGGTAATCCCAGTTCCACACTCCATCACCCCTAGACTAGAGTTCTCAAGCTTATGCTTTCCTGTGGCATTGGCAATGCAGACTATAAGACAAGAATGGGTAAAAAAGATGACAAAGGAGAGACATTTCTCCCTCCTTCCCACCTCTCAACGGGATTCTTTAAGATGGCAGAAGGACATTTTCACTTTCACTCCAATGACTGGAACTTAATCAGTTGGCCATCAATTACTGCTGAGATACTATAAAGTGTAATTTTAATTCTGTAGAGTCTTGGCTGAATGTTCTATTCCAATGGAAAAATGGGAGAACAGACATTGGGATATAGGTAGCATTCTTTTTCACAAGCCATTTCCCTTACTGAGATATACAAACACAGCTGAGGGGTGTAGGGAAGTTGCACCCCTTGTTTCTTCAAGGGGTACTTTGGAAAACACGGTGGAACTCCCAAGCATACATGTAATTAGCTACGTGAAGTGGAAATTCACAGCCATTCTATTTATTCTGTGACAGTGTAAAATTGTAAATGTCATCAAGAGGGAAAATATTAAACCAAAGAAAGCTGTAAGCTCTTTGGTATAATTTAATCAATGAGTTTTTTGATACTAGACTTATGTTCTGTATCCCTCCCCTAAATGTGTGTATTTATATCAGGATTTGCCATGATTCTGTGCTTTGGGTACAAATGTTGTATTCTCTCAGTAGTTCCACATATTGTCCATGGTAACTTGTGGCTTATTTATAGTACCTGTGATTATTCAAAAATGATATAGACATCAATTTTTGTTTATTTCTCCCTTGTGCCTATGTTATTCTCTCTCTCAGTATTTATCCACACCTTTTGATCTAGTAGTCTATTCCATAACTAATTAAGAAATCCTTGTTCCATTTTGGACAAAATGGGGAAAGTTCATCAGTGGTGTCCCATGATCAGAAGAAATAGCCAAAACAGCAGTAGGTAATCAGAACCATGGACAGCAACACGGGTGCCTCATCTGTAATCCCACATTCTCAGAAGAGTTTTGTTTATGTCTATGAATGTTGCACTAACTGTGAAACAGCGGAAATTCAAGCAAGAGAGTCTGGAAGTGGAGAAAAAGTTAGGGGTGTCCTACATAGCTCCCATTCCTCCTTCCCCACATATATGCTTTGCCAACCAGAGTAGTTTTTTTTTGTTTTTTGTTTTTAACTGCTCAACCGTTAATTTCTAACGTCTACCTCTATTACCATGGAAAGTATAGACCATGGAAAGTATAATAAACTTAATGTGGTATCTCATAATTTGTTCAGACTAAATTCTTCAGCATCTTGATGGTTTTACCTTTGTTTTTGGTTCAAATGGATGAGGTAAGCATAATTCAAATTATTTGACAGGTTGCCATGATTAAGAGAAATGCCTAGACTCCTGAGTCACTGGATCCTGCTCCTTGTTGCTCACCTAAAATGCAACTTGTCTTAATGATTTGGACTCATTTGTTTTTCACATTTATTCTTTATATAGTGACAGTAGAGTTCAAGTCCTTCATTTTGTATGTAATTAATCTAAAGCCCAGAAAAATCATGCAATGAGTCAAAGCCACATGAAAGATTAGTGGCATATCTGAGCAGGAATTTTTGGTTTTCTGACTTCAGACCTACCACCACTCCGATCTATTTTAGCACATCACTTCTTTGGGACATGAACATTAGTCAGCTAGAAGGTGAAAATAAAACACATAGTTTATGGCCAACATGAAAAATATCTAGCTTAACTACCTCTCAGACTTCTCAAACACATCTATTATTTCTTACTCTTCTATTTTATACATATTCTTCTGAAAGTAGAACTCTTGAGCATCATATGCTGTCTAATACGAAAGAGCCACCTACTCCATCTTCTCAGGACACCTGAAATGAGAGCTCCCAGTCTGGTGGAGCGCAATTTGTAAGAGCACCCTCCCTGGGCTCTCTCACTGGATGCTTGCCTTGGCTAAGAGTATCTGTAGCAATGTGTAACTGCATGTGCTTACATCTACTCTAAAACTGACCCAATAGAGATTTCTTGTAAATTTCCAATTTGGAAAATTCTCAAATGAAAAACTAACAGGACACTAGGGTAGACATAATCCAGAAACAAAATTCAAGAACATTTAAAACAGAGCACAGTCACTTCTTTCTTTCTCTCTCGATGCAATGTCCTGGGTGTATAGCTTGTTTTCTTATTTGACTCTCTCTTATTTGACTCTCATTTCTGTTGTTTTTCTCCTCTCTCACTGAGGGCCATGTCTGACTATATCCACCAGACTTCATAAGAATGCTGAGTTGTCATGTAGGAGTTTTACCTCACGCTGGAGAGATATTAGTTGATAAGATCCACCTTGTTCAGATTTATTGCTTTAGCATATTTTATGCTAAAAATATTTTTTCTACCATCTGCTAAGATTAGCACTCTAGTGGTATAATAAATTTACTCACCCTGTTTCTGTGATGTAGTTTGGAACCAACTTTATACTTTATTCAGCCTAATTGAAAATAGGATAAGATAAATGATGCACTTTGAATTTCTCTGTCAGACATACCATTGTTCATTACTTCAACAGAAGATGAGCACATCTGATTGTAATTTTAGTGGTTCAGTAATATAAAAGTTTCCATGGCAAAAATACAGCATTAGCATTGTCATCAACCAGTCTTGTAAAAAATATTCAATGTTATTTTTCCCTCAGATGAAATATTACTTTTCATTTAAATATAAAACTGGTGGCCATCTTTCCAGAACATGTTATGAAAAAAATATATTTCAGTGGAAATATGGGACTTGGTATTCATTTACATCTGATGCTCAAACTTAAGGCCAAATTTAGAATTTGATATATTCTTGGCCTAGTGGGACATTTGGATTTCCTTCTCTTATTCAGTCTTCTGCTTGAGATTGAGTTCTTTTGACCATTTTGAAATGGAAGGAAAAATATGTAAGGTGTGTATTATGTGTTAGAATGTCATGGGCCCATACTCCTGTGTAGTGTCCTTTGATCCTGGACTTAACCATGAGACTTGCTTTGACCAAGGGGACATCAGTAAGTGTGATTACTGCTGAGGCTTTAAAAGTGTTTGCATATTGGGACTTGGAACATAGTTTCCATGATAAGAAGCAGTCGCTAACCTTCTGGAGACTGTTGCTCCAGCTGACAGATAGCACCAGCCTCTAAACATGTGAATGAGGCCATCCTCAATTATCCAGCTCTTGTTGAACCACCAGATAATCGTAGTTGCATGAATGACCCCTGGTAAAACCAGTGGAAAACTGTCTAGATGGGTTCAGTCTAAACTGTTGATCTACAGAATCAGAAAGAAATAAAATTGTTTTTACTTTTTGATTTTTTACTTAATTAAACAATTTTTCTTTCTTCCTTTTTTTTGTTTTACTGTATGTCTATTAAAATGTTATCATCTGCTATACTGTTTCTGACTTTTTCAGTCATTGAAAAGTGAAAGCAACATCTTTAGCCTTTCTATTCCTTTTTATTATCTCTAAGATTTGGGAAACCTTAATAGGAGTAAAGTAGAAGACCAAAAGCTGTTATTTGTTTGCAATGCAGTATATTGTGACAGATCTTGGGATCTGGAGAAGATGGATTCAAATCCACAAACCACACTTTCTAGGAGTATGACATTGGACAGACTAATTAGTATCTATGGCTTAGTCCCTCACCTACTAACTATGGTTAATAATTCCCAATGGTTAAATAATTTTTGTATATGCAACATAAATGGTACATAAATAGTTCTAGATAAATGATGAGGATGTTGTTTATTATTTCATTTAATAGAACATGCTGGGCTATGTCATGAAAATTTATGCAGCCACCCACTCTGTCCACTCACCCTATATTACTTATGACCAACTCGTGTGACATTAAAGGCCACGCCCATGCATCCGCACAGACCTAACTGATCGCTAAGTTCAAACTTGTGGCCACAGTTGCTATCACACCAACCAAGAGTCCACGTCTACACTTGCAACCTGTAGCTGATCTAAAATGAAGAGCAGCAGAAGCAACATAACATGGCACATTAGAGAGAAAACCCTAGAGGTGATTAGTCCAACCGGCTCATTTTTCAACCTTGTGCTGTCTAATATTGTAGCCAATAGCCACATGTGGCTGTTGAGCACTTGGAATGTGGTTAATATGAACCGAAATGTATCATTAGTATAAACTATACACTAGATTTTGAAGACTTAGTACAAAAATAAATGTAAAATATCACTTTAGTAATTTTATATTGAAATGATTATATTTTAGATAGATTGAATAAAAGATTAAAAATAATTTGCCTTTTAAAAACTTTTTTTAATGTGGCCACCAGAAAAATTTTAAATTACACATGGGTTCACATTTGTGGCTCACATTATGATTTTATTGGATAGCACTCTTTCAAACAAAGCAAATTAGTCATAGAGATGTGAAGTAACTCACCCAAGATAGCTCAGCTTTCATCAGCAGACCACAGATGTGATTCCAGATCGCCTAGTTTACAGCGATGTCTCTTTCAACATGCAACCTTCTTTAGCTAGAATTTTTTTTTAGACTGTAGAATTGGGTCCCTGATGGTGTCTGGGTCCCTGAAAACTGAGGTTTCTTTGAAAAACACTGTCAGCACCTCCTCTGTGACGGGCTGTGCTTTCTTTTTTCCTTCCCCCCGCCCTCCCCCCACCCCCCGCCCCGTTATTGCACTGCCTGGGAGACTGTGCTGCTGTTATCCATTTCTTGCGTCGGTTACAGAAATTGGTATTGTATCTAAAACAATTGCTGTTATTAACAGGTTAAGCTGCTGGGATGTTAAAATAAAGGCTGCCCAGCTTTAGTGCATTTTGTTGTAATCATCTCCCAGATGCCTTGTCGGAAATCAATTCAAGTTCAAAACTGGCTGGAATTGGGAGGTCAAGGCTTTGGCAGACTAAATATTTTATCTCCTGCTCATGTCTGGAGCTTTTAAAGATGTGGACTAGGGGCTCTTTTCTTATACCCCATCTGGACAAAGATGATTGGCTTTGCCATTTTGCCCAGGTTAGGACAAGGTTAAAATCAATTATAATCAATTATTAAGAGTCTTCTGTGGCCACATTGCTTAAAAGCGGATTTTAAAAGTTTCTCAGTTCTGAAACATGCATATCTTAGTTGCTGCTGGAGATGTTGTTATTCTAGAATGTCAAATATAGATGTTATCTGCATCAGCAGTAAATACACAGAATTTCTACTTCTTATTTCCTTGATATCTATGTTCCAGGACAATAAGAAAAACCTAAAGAGACTGAGATAATCATTAATGCTGCACCGAGTTGAAAAATCTTGTTACTTTCTTATGTGTAAGACAACTAGAGTTATTTATAATTTGGTCACATTGTCAAATTACTTCCTAGGAATTTATTGAGAGGCTCTCTGCATTTCTTATGTGATTCTTTGCAATGTAAGTGAACACGTAAGTGTTCGATCTAAGGTAGAAAGAATCATAGATTTCTAATTCCATAGTAATTTTAAGACAAGCTAGATATAGCCCTACATTTTACGATAAGGAAACTGAGGCTCAGAGTAAACGACTTCTCCAATTTTTACAGCTATCCAAAGGGAGAATTGTATCTTCTAGTTCCTAAATGCATGTGTGGTCCCCAAACATCCAAATGAATCTTTTTCTTTTATATAGTATTTTCATACATTAATAATTTTCTTCACAATGACTTGAGAAGAAAACCTATTTATACAAAATGAATATCATTCTGAACCTTGGACCAAGACATGAACTCGATAAACAGAATATAATTTTAAAGTGTTCTCAAAAGGGCACTTAGCTTTATCCATTTCATTTCACTTTCCGTGAATGAAAATCCCTTGTATTTTCAGGTTTCATCCAGACCCAGTACCTGAGGCCTCAAAATGCTCCCAGAAAAATATTCCATTGTATGCATAGTTTGTTTAGAAGAACTCCAGAAAATATACCAGAATTTCTCCAAAGACATGTCCAATACCAGCTATCGAACAGAAAGCATAGACCGCATACCCATCATTTGCAAGCACTTCCTCACGTTTTCATAGGAAGCTCCTCATTCTTGTAATATACTATAAAAAAGGCAAAAAACTTCAGTATCCCTAATTTGAGAAAATGAAACACTGGGGTTGGGGGTGTCACATAGCTTTGAATTTTAATCCTTGCTCATCTCTCCATTGGCAAAATAAAACTCTGTAGTGTACAACAAGATCTCAATAAATCTTAACTATAATAATAAATAATCATAATTATTATTCATAATGGTGACAGCAACAGCAATAGCCACAGTGGTAATATATATATATATATATATATATATATATATATATATATATATATTCTCTATTTCTAACATCATATTATTTTCCTTTGGGCCTATATGTAGACATATGAGATAGAATTGCTTCGATGTCTGTTCAGATCAAAAGTTTTGGATGAATTTTTCACCTTGGTTTATTTCACATAATTTAGATGGCAGACCTTTCTCTGTGTTGAAAGACCACACTGTTCATTTGGATTATTGGTTAGATTCTAAGAACAGTTTATTCCCTGCATGTGCAAGGACAACCTGATTCTGATATTCCAAGGGCTAATTAATTGGTAGAACTTTTTACTCTTTCTTTCTGCATTCAATCTAAGTTCGTAGCACATTGTATTAGAACAAGCTTTCAAAACCTTTGAAACTTGCAGGCAGCATAATGTGGTTACAGAACATTGTAAGGGTTATGGAACAAAATGATTGAGAAAGTTTTGCCACTTATTGGCTGCAACTTAGGCAAATCGGTTCACTTACCTGAGCCTCTTGTTTCTTAAATATGAAATGGAGACAATAATACTTACTAATATTCTTTTGAGTGTTGAAATTAATTTAATGTAAGTGAAACTCAGCACAATGCTTGATGAGTGCTAAGTGATTCTTAAGTGGCAACTACTACTTTTTATTTTATGTATTCATACAATTCATAAACTATGATATTTATTTCAGAGCAGCAAATAAACATTTAAATTATATCCACTCATAGTGTCAGTCCACAAATATTGATTAAGTGATAACTTAAAGGTGCCAGACACGGTGCTAGACCTGGAGTGTGGAAAGAGAGAGAGAGAGAGAGAGAGAGAGAGAGAGACAGCCTTAAAAATGAATGGTGGGGCATGGGGGGTGGTGAGAGACAGAAAATAAGCAATTTCAGTAAATTACATTATAGTTTCACTGCCCATTAATTCTCGTTGGGCTTGGTAGTCGATTTGGCTTGTCTCACTGTAGCTATTAACTCAGAAGACCAAGCTTTTGTTATCTGTGGATTCCATGTACACATACTTTGCTTTGAAGTTGTGCAGGCCTTTGCCATATGTTTACAAAGCTCCTCCATCCAAACATCTCAAGCACTTAAAATTGGCTCAGAAACCAGTGTGTAACTTCCTAGCTGAGAAGAGAAACTGAAAATGTATTCTACCTGCTAAAGTGTTGACATAGCAACAGATAAAAAAGCTCAAAAAAAAAATGACTCTCCATTTTCAAAGGTATCCTGTAATGTCCTGTCCTTTATTTTTCCATGCCTGAATATAGTTTCTTCTTAATTGGTTTTGCATCTGATAAGATCAACATTGAGCATTCGCAGTATGTTTGTTGTGTGTTGCCAATTAAAAGCTACCGATCACCAGCAGGGCCTGCCATCCCTGCATTCAGCACCAGCCTCCTCCAATTCTGTTTAGATCTACTGGCTTAGTACCAGGCATGGAAGCATAGGAAGGAGTAATGGAGAATGAATAATCCTGTTTAGTTTTCTTGGAGCAGAAAGTGTTTCGAAGGAATGAATACTCCAGCAGACCTCTATTTCCTTTACCTTTGTGAAAGGAATGCCCTATGTTTTAAATAATGATTCATGTAGTATGCACCATATCCAACGGATAAATGCAGAGATGAAAGCTTCTATTTATTCTGTACAGTGAAAATAGAAATCTGGAAACAGCATCTGCTTCTCATTTAAATCTATTTTTTTTTCTAATTATTTAAATGTATAGAGGCATCAAGCCAGGTTTCAATCAACAAAAAAGTCTTGTGTTATCTAAACAAAACCTCATTCCTGAAGCCACTGGTCATAACACTTAAAATGGCTTAAAGACCTCAACATGGCTTCTAAAGCAAAGTAGTTGTAAAGCCTGGGTCATGAGCAATATTGTTTTTGTTTTTTAAATCAAGTCTGAAAATGTGGAGAGATTTTTGTAGAATTATATTTTCTGATACCTAAAAACAGCAGGTAATTTAACCTTGGTCCTGAATCACCTCATCTTTTGAAGAATAAACCTTGGAAACATGACTTTTGACTCTTGTTTTTAATGGAGAAGAATAAAGACCCCTTAGTGTCTTTGGATGATCTGATTATGTGAATTAGTTAGTAGAAGCACATGGAAGGATGCAGTGCCTCAACTATTAACTGATATAATTATTACTCCCTCAATTCCATGACTCACAATATAGAAGAGTCTATAATAAAGAAACATTGATTTTTCAAAACCTCTGTAGCTATTCACAGTTATACACAGGCGAATAGATACATCATAACTTAGGAGATAAAGGAATGAGAAATTTTGAGGAAAAGGGCCGTGAGAACCATGTTCTCTCAACAACGGATGTGGATGTGGGAACCCAGCCAGTAAATCTGTAGCTTCTGGATGGATCTGCGGATCTGCGCTGCATAGATGATCCCACAGCCAAAATGAAGACAGAAGCAAAGGAGGGCTTGAATAAGAAAGAAAGAGCTGGCCCTGATTGCTTTGCAAGGCAGTCGTAGAAAATGAAGTACTTCCTAATTCTGTTAACCCCTTCCCTCCAGGAGGACGAGGCTTCCAGATACTCCTCTGTATAGCTCTGACTGCAGATTGACTTTTAAGAGGAGTTAATTACCTGCCTCCTAATTACTCTTGAAACCAAATTCTGGCTGATTAGCACTAGAGGCTGAAAGGATGTTGATTTGGGGGAAATTGTACTTTCTATTGATTTTCAGATAATATTCAGTATGTTTGGTGGATCTAAATTGGAAAGTTTTTCAAAAAACTTCTCTGTCTGTATATCTCTCTGGTTTGCCCACCATACCTATTTCAGTCTTGTTTTACTAGCTCTCCAACCTACTGCACTCATGACCCTCTCTGAAATATGATAATTGGATTTAAGGCAAGAGTTTACATTTTTATATGTATTTTTTATGATTTATAACCTGCTTAATTTCAAAAAGGATTCAAGGCAGCAAATGACACTGTAAATGACACTGGGAGTTACACAGATCTTTTTACTCTGCATTTGGCCCATATTCTCTTAGACTGCATAGATTTCCATAACTCTGAGTAAGGATCATATTTGGATGACCTTTTGTCCAGGGTAGAATTCATAGAATTGCAGGAGGTGGAAAATGAATTCCTCAGTATTTACAAAATCACCAGAGGTACATCTGAATGAATTAAATATTCTGCCCAGTCTTGGTAATGGTCCTATTAATTATATTGGTTTGTACTTAAGACATATTTCCTGTTCAGTGAAGAGGGGAAGGAAGGGGATGAGAAGATTTAAAGTACCTCTTGGATTGCTGTGTGACTTTGGGCAAATCACAAACAACTCTGAGCCCTAGAGTCATCATCTGTTAAATGGGGACAATAAACCAACAGCATCTAGGGGCATTGTGAGGACCAAATGAGATAATGCACATGCAAGAGCTTAAGAAACAATAAGTCACTGTGTATGATGCAGTCAGTATGGGTAAAGGCTTTATTTACTTCAGTCTCTGCGTCGTCATATGGTAAGAGAGATCAGGCCCTAGCTCTCTGAGATGCTCTATGGAAAGTGCCTCATTGTGTTTGGACTTTATTTATTGAATGCATTCGAATGAGCGATCGTTCTAAGAGCAGAGAGTCATTCAATTTGATTTCACAATGAGGTGATGGGTGAGCCTGGAAACTACATTCTGAAATGCATTATCCAGAACATAAGAAACAAAACCACTTTTTAAAAGTGACTCATCTTTAATATCTCACAGCAGTTTTGAAATACTTCATTCATTCATTTTTATAGCAAACTCTTAATTGAGAATGTCATAAACCGCTTTGCAAAGAGGGGCAATCACGACCTGGAAAATTAAGTGGAGTAATTTACAAATAGGCTTTTGTCTGGCTGGAGGTTTTAGCTTATTCACGATGTGCCTTTAGGTTATCTTAGCAACACATGCTCCCTTTTCCCCACCCCATTGTCAGAATGTATTTTGGGTGGCCAATATATGCTGAACATGAAAAACAGTTTCCCATACATTGATTTTTCCTGGCCTACCTTGCAAAGTCTTTCTAATGCTTTTATCCTCAAAAACAAACACCGATCATGTTCATCATCCTTCAAGACCCTTCGTCTTCTCACTTCATCTGTCTCCTGTCTATCCAACTTTCTTTCTATGTGGGTCATGCAAATATGTTGTAGATGAAGGACCTTTGAGCCCACTTCCAGTCCTTCTCCATGGAATCAACCTTGACCCAAGTCCAGAGTGAGTGCCCTCTTCTCAATTTCTTTCAACTTATTGTCTCCATAATTTAGCACTTTAGGAAATATATTATTTTCCTCTTGCTTCTAAAAATAGCTTGTTCCTCCTTTTCCCTATCCTAACTATATTACAAATTATGTGAAGAATGCAGACTTCTAAGTTAGAGGAACTTAAATGAAATCCCTATTTCTGTCATTTTCTAGTTGTCGCATCTGGGGCACTTGGGGATGATAATAATAATTAAATCATAGGATTGTTGAAAGAGAAAAGAGACAGCTTATATGAAGCACATAATAAGAGCTCATTAAATTCTTGTACAAAGATTAATTCATTGATTCGTCTCTAAAGAAAGCTTTCTCTTTAAGGTGAGGAGGAAGAGAAAGAATTGATTTTTTTTTTATAACTAAGGACACATTTCTCCAACTCCCCCCACCTCCAAATTTATGACTCCTTAAACTACTGAAGATCCTGTGAACTTTCACTTAATTTCAGTTTTGCAGCTTTATCAAAGCTTCATTGCTTTCAGTTTAATCTTTTTTAACAAACATTAATTGAGCTCCTGTTATGTGCTAGATACTGTGCTAGACACAATCAAGAAAATGTCTATTAACTTCCAAAATCTATGTCTGCGAATTTTTTAAATATTTTTGCAAGCCATGGATTTATATAATATACCTCCATTTCTCCCCCATATACATATGCCATCTTAAAAATTAAGCTTGGGCAGAGAGAAGAAAGTACCTATGGAGAAAACCCAGTGGATTATAGCTTTCTAGATCACTTTCAACAGGCTAAACACCTAAGATACTATTTATGTAAGGTATAAGCCATGTCCCACAATTCATCCTGTGACATTAACTTATTTCTGTACACAAGTCACTGTGCTTTACTTTACATCCTTCGAGCTCCTTTGCTTTTATTTTATTAAATGTGGATCCACCATTTTAACTCATAATT
Source organism: Pteropus medius (assembly GCF_902729225.1). Classification (NCBI taxonomy): domain Eukaryota; kingdom Metazoa; phylum Chordata; class Mammalia; order Chiroptera; family Pteropodidae; genus Pteropus; species Pteropus medius. Next base: position 27,068,133 of record NW_024349800.1, on the reverse strand, counting down.
TCCAGTTTCCCCCATTTTTTTCCACACGCAATCCATTTGGTTATAGAACAGTTGAATCAAACACAATATTTAGCTAGCATAACAGTATTAACAGTCCACTGCCAAAGATTCCTTACTAACAGATCTTTTTAAAGGACAGAGTATTCATATAGTTTTCTAACTAAGATAAAGCAGCTTGTTTAGATTTAAAAGACAAGGAAAAAGACAAAACGACATTGCATTGATGATACCAAAAGCTCAATAATTGTCCGATTCTTCCCACTTGTAGTAACAAATAGTCTACAGATTATTATTGACTTGTAGTTTCACAGAACTTTCAAGTTGAGAAATACTGTCTAGTTACTTTTTCCTCAAACTGAGTTCCATTTGCCAGCCGCATTTGCATAACATGGGAGCTTGTGAGGAATGCAAAATCTCAGGCCCACTCCAAGCCAGCTGAATCAGAATCTGTATTTTAACAGAATTTTCACATGATTCGTAAGCTCCTTAAAGTTACTTAAATGCCACTCTAATTCATCTCCACCTCTGCTCTCCTTTAAAGAGATGAGAAAGTTCAGACTCAGAGTTAATGCAGAGCTGACTGGAATCTTAGCCACCCGACTCCAAGTTCACTGCTCTCTTCTGCAGTCAAGGCTGCCTTAGTAGCTCCTTGACTCTTAGGGTAGAAGTAAGTAGCTTTGCCCAATCGCTTACTACAGGTCTGGCCTTATTTTGCCTTACTTTCCTGGTTGACATTTGATGGCCTAGAAAAGCAGACTTCAAGTTCAAAGAATGACTTTCTCTTTAATCCCCACTCCTCTGGTGTGGGAAGCCATTTGACTTACCGTCCTATATAGCATAAAGCCTCCTAAATAAGAATGAACCCTTAATAAAGCCAGAACCCTTTTTATTGTCATTTGCATTTGTCAGCATCTATGACAGGAATTTTACCATCTGACATTCTTTCTCCATCTCACAGCTCACGATTGTGTAGTATATCTCCACTCATACAAGGAGGATTGAAAAGGCTGAGCCAAACCCTGTTAACAAAACAGTCCCCTGAAGGGCTATAATATTGCTCTGTGGCAATATCATCCCTATGCATTTTATCTTGTACATGAAATCTGGGCTAATTATCATTTTCTCATACAATACATTTTAGACCATTGTGTTTTTGTGTTCCTGCCTAGTTCGTTAAGCAGAGTTTTACAGCTCCTCCAGTAACAGGATTGCTATTGACACTTTCATTAGACCCATAATTCAAATGCTTGTCTGCCTTCCAAATGGAAGCCTCTCAGTCCAGAACCACAATCTGGCCACCGACCGTATGTTGGCTTTTAGAACTGTCATAAACTCATCATCACATTCAAGTTCCTGAAGGGTCAAAATCTGCTTTCTTGGTGAACTGTCTCCATCCAACAAACAGTCAATGTGTTCTCCGAGAATAGTCAGCCAAGCTTTCTCTGTTGCTCTCTGAAAACTCTTCCAGACAGTTTTCAGTATAGTGTGACTATAACACAAATAATTATTGTCTGTATTTAAATATTAATTTTTTGATTCATTCATTCATTCATTTATCCATTCATTCTGTTATTTTACCACTTAAGACCAGTATACCCAATATTATGGCAGGTGCTGTAATGATTTAATGATGAATAAATGGTCTCTGTTTCAGAGTATCTTATAGTTTAGTAGATGTGTAGATAAATCATTATACAATTAAATGGAATATGAAAAATTTCACCACTAGGTTGCCAGCAATTAGAATGGCTATAATTATAGATAGCTGTACTCTAACTAATGGCTACTATTAACACTGTTTTCTCACCAATGGTTCAAGTGGAAAGAGCCTCAACTGGCCTAAATTAAACTGCATATATGTATGAAATAGATCACAAACTATAACTTATGAACGGATGAAATGGAGTCCCCAGAAATGATTCTGATGGGTGACAGAAAGAAGGTGGGGATGGATCAGATAGCCATTGCTCTAGTGATCATGGAAAATAGTCTTTGCTTTTTTAGTAGTGTTTTGCTTTTCTCTCTGACAAGGTTCGAAGAAAGGTTCAATGCAAATATTTGATTTAATTTACAAAAAAGCATTTTAGGAGTGCCTACTAAACCACCAAATTTCTGCTTTTAACTTTTGCGGAAGTAACTATCATGGACCTCAGTGAAGAAGCAGGAAATCTGAGCGGACCGATGTAGCTTCAGTGTGCAATTGAGGTTTTCAACCTTCACAAATTACTTTTAGTTATTTAATTAGACATACACTTGTAGACCATATATTTCATGTATATTTAATTGTGTTTGATTTAAAAGGCTGCTGATTGAGTGTTTTGCTTTTGCTTTCTGGCCAGATCACAGAGAGAAAAAAATATTTTGGGGTAGTTTTCACCTTCCTGATATCTTTTCCTTTAATAAAAGAAAGAAGAAGGAATGGAAAAGACAAAAGTATAGCCTCGTACTGTTTCTTCAAGTCCTTTCTTGGTTCTTATTCTTACCTGAGCACACATGTTGGATTACCTGCCTCATTTGGTTTCTTCCAACCAATCTCATATTTGAATTCCTGAAATAGAAATGTTCTCTGTTGGAATGGACTCAGACCATTAAGCAGAAAAAGGATGCAAAGCCGGACTCTATTGCTGATTGGGATAATATGGCTTCATTTTGCAGTAATACTGCCGTGGTGTTAGAAAATGACTTCAGCATTCTTCCCAGTGAATTTCATCCTACTGCATGTGCCTTCATAAACATGTCCAATTGCATGATGGAGGTCAACGACAACGTAGGGTTTAGAGATTGTTGCTTGGAAATCGCACTCACTTAAATACCTGAATCTGTCCGTCAGCCATGCCATAGCTTATTCCAAGCCTGTGCAGAAGAGTGATTTGCAATCTCCTTGCTTTTCATTTCAAGTAGCATCACTCACTTTAAGCCAGATATTCATGCCTCTTCAGAAGCCTCCAGGGTGAAGGACAAGTAAGAAGAAGCTTATCGAATCTTTCACAACTGTGACCGGCTACATCTACTGCATCAAACTTGTTACATCTTTCTCTGGTATTTTATTTTAAAACCACACATTCCTCCTTTCATATGACAAATAATAGAGATTTTCGCCAGATAATTTCATGATCCCTATGGCTATTTTGTGGTTCTGTACATTTAATTGATCGCTCTCCAGGTTGAAAACTGCGCCAGAATTTCTGGGGTTGGAAGAGAGGACATAATGTTTATTTTTGCAAGTTCTTCCCCTTTGAGTTATCTTCACTCATATTCCATAAGCTCAGGTTGCATAACTAAGTTCTCTTTCTCTTTTTCACTCACAGGGACTTACCAATTTGGGCTTCTTCCAGAGCTGAAAACCGATTACAAATATGAAACAGATTTCACTACTGGATTTGAACTCCACACAAAAAAACAACAAGATTTTCAAAATAATTGAAAAAGATCTTCACCAAAGAGTAGATAGAATGTGAATGACAGGATATCAAGGAGGTAAGAGGTAAATTTCTAATGAAAACATGTTTGCTCTGTGGTCGGGTACATAGAAAATATGCTTCTAGGCTAAAATTAGTATCTTTCTCAGTTGAGGGTCAGGGCAGGAAGGATCATTTTTAATTAGCAAAACATACTGAATGATCCAGGCTCTTCCTTCCCTGGGTCTATCTGTCTAGCTATTAACTATAGAAATATTGCAGAATGCTGGATTCTTTCTAAAGGCATCATTTTGAGGGTGGAGGTAGGCTTTGTAAAGGACACAACTTCCACAATGAACACTTGTGGGAACATTTGTCAAATTTTGTGCTTCAGAAATTGTGGAACACCATCTTAAAAACCTATCTCTAGAATGACAAGAGATAAAATTAGGGGCAAAGATACAATAAAACTCCTAAATCCTTTTTATCTTGATATTGTGGGGGGGGGAATTAAAAATAGAAAAAGACAGTGGGTGGGATCCCTAGAATATACAAAGATCATTTGGGGTCATCATCTGCCATTTTAGCTTTCTCTGATATGAAAAAGGGGGGAGGGATATATATGGAGAATTCTCTGTCTTTTCTCTTTTGTGGTCTGTTAAATATTTTAGTTGCTTCATCCATTTTGTCCTGTCAGGAAGCATCTGTGAGTTGCCAGATTTGTTTTTTGGGCTTTTGTGACACAGAATCTGCAGAATAAGGAAAGGATAGAAGGCAAAAAAGCCATGGTGACCTATTCTCATGAGAAAAGCAGTGAACGTGGAACATAGTGAGGAAAAGGATTCAATCCCCCAGAGAAAAAGGGCAGAAGTGGGTGGGGTGTATTACCTGAGATGTGAATGTGAGAGACTGTATTTGAGTGAGGATATAGCATGAGGATCCAAGGAGTTGGTGGGAGTGATTTTGAGATGGATGATGGAGCTTGAACAGTAAGTATGTGAGCTCTCAGAATGAGCTATTCAAGAGGGGCAAGGTATTAGAAAATAAAAGAAGGTGGGAGGTGTTAACAGTAATTGCCATGGACCATATTATTCAATCTCCTTCATTTCTTCAATGAACGAATGAAGGGTAGAATACCCTAAGTTTAAATGAAATGTAACTTTGGGTCTGAACTCAGGGGTGCAGCCTTTAATAAGATATCATCCATAAAGCAAATATTCCAATGCGATTCCGTTTTAAATAAATCATAAGGTCTTCTCGATGCCCAAGCCTCACTCAAGCACTAGGTATTCAGTTCTCTTCATATGGTCTAGTTTGAAAACAGCAGATCTGAGAAGCAGGTGTGCTGAGCTTCAGTCCTGGGGGAACCACTAACTAGTTGCATGACCCCACATCATTCATCTAAGGTAATGATGTGTCCTAATTATGAACACGGGACTATGGCATCATACGGAGTTTGTACAAGTTACTTAATCTTCGTTAGGTATCGTCTACTGTGTCTATAATGTTGAGGCATTAGAAGAATCTTCCTCATGGGTTTTTTTTAATGAGATAATGCACGTGAAACTTCACAGTGATAAGTTCAATAATTATTAGCCACTGATTTCATAGTTGTTATTGTTATTATCGGTGGCGTTATTATCCCTGGCCCTCAGTTTCCTCATCTTTAAAATGAGAGGATACAATAAAATTTTCTCTACTCTCTCTTTGAGCTCTAAAAGTAATTTCTGTAATTCCTGAGTTTAGGAACACCAACCACAAGAAACAGGCAATAGTCATTTAGAGAACTCTTTTTGCCCTAAATCGCTTAGAAATATTTGGATTCTTTTAAAATGCCACCCCCTGGAGAGGGCCCAAGATTTCATTTAACCTGTGCTTCACCAACTTCAGTATCTTGCTCAGCATGACATGTACACTCACTGAGTAAGAAAAAAAGAGTTGGAGTTCTCTTTCCATTTATAAACTAAGGTCTACTTGAACTATTTATGATTTATGCTCTATGTATGGAAACACTAGTTAGTAGTTCTGCCTTTCCCTAAGAACACAGATAGCTTAAAGAGTGTATTTTCCTTTTTCTTTCTTCTGTTCCTTGACTTCCTCCTTTTTAAAAAGATATCACAACCCTAGTTCTTCTGCGATATGAGACAGACCATCTCTTTCAAAGACTTTTGAGCTCTTTCTTCTTTTTACTTGATTTGCTTGATATCCTCTTGCCCACAGAAATATAATAACAATAGAGTTGTTGTTTGCTTCTAGAATATATCACAGTCCCTAAATACATGAAATTAAAAGAAAGAAAAAAAGAAATCAACATTGTTCTGAAAGGAAGGTAGTTAAAATTCAGAAAGAGAGATTCTTTAATTAACTTAATAAAATTACTAATGGAAGCATTTTAACTGCTAAATTTAATTTACTTGTCAAGATATCAGGCTACAAAGAGGAGGGAAGAGTAGGAACTCTGCTTTCCATTATGATGTACTCTATTATAGAATAAATTTGCTTAAAATGAAATATATCACCAAAAGCCATCAATGACATCTTAATTTGGAACAGCCAGTTGAAAAGTAATTAGACTATGAAGCAATCAGTTCTAGTAATTTAAATCAGTATTTCCCTTTACATAAACATACTTTTTTTTTTTTTTTTTTTTTTTTTTGCTATTTATATACAGGGAAGACTTTCAGGTAGTAGGCAGGCAAAGATGCTGATTCTTTTTGCTGTCGGTGTTTTTACTTTACATTACCAAACTGTCAAAACAAAATGTTTTATGATGGGATTAAAAAATGTATAAGCATCTGATTTGATTTAGTGTTTATATTTATATGTTGAACTGAGGAGAGTTTGCTTATCATAGGAGTTTAAAAGATTTACATTTGTCTGCTTCTTACTTCCAAAATGCTTTCCAGATCCACCGGCAGCCCTGACACCTTACTTCAATGAATGAGGCTCACTCAAAAATCAAACAAGAGCCCTCCTTCTCCCTGCAGGGTCCCTCAGTTATATAAATAAAGGTGGAGAATGTGGTTGCTAATGAGACATGGATGGGAATGGAGATGGGAGTGGTTAAAATTAACCTTTTGTTCAGTGTCTGACGATTTACCATGAGCAGTTTCTCAAAATGTAATTGACTTTCCTAGAAGTGTGTGTGTTTGTTTATTATTATGAAAAACTGATAAAGGGGATAGGTGAAGCAGGAAATAATTTGTATTTCATCTGATTTTGAAAAGTTAACATGATTTAGCTAAGAGGTATCAAAAATCCACCTTTCAAACTACTTTGTATTAGGAAGCCTTTTGTATGCATCTTTTCTGAACACCCCAATACACATTTGAAGAAGACATTTTCATCTTCAATTTATAGTCATGGAAATGGAGCCCAGAGAGGTTAAGTGACTAGTGGAGACCGCAGAGGTAGTTAATGGGAGAGCTGGAGCTGGAACAAGGGTTTCTGGGCTCCTGATACCTTTCGCACAACATCTGCTTCTGATGATGGACTCCCATCTGTTATACGCAGAGGGGAAGAGGTGTGAGAAAAATAACTAGAGGAGATATCAATCATTCAGCAAAATATTTACGAAGGACTTCATTCAGATATTAGGGGAGTCACCATTGTCACCAGCGCTGAAATATCAGAAAGGATGATGAATTATGCCAAAGAGAACATTAGCCCAGAAGATAGAGACTGCCTTGCAATGTCATGCTTGTGGTAATGTGTCTTATTCTATAGTGGGAGAGGATGGCATAAGAGAGAAAGCTAAAGGACAGTTTTATAGTGAGCAAAATAAGTGAGATGTTGTTATAAAGGGAGAAATGTGGGGAAGCCTCTGAAACACAGTTCTATGATCTGCCAGCATGCAAATCACTTAACAGTATGCAAATGACCTCACCCTAATAGAGTAAATCATTTCCATTCTCTCCACTGCCTATTTAGAAATGTGATCATTGATAACAACACTACAAGGTACTTTTCCTAGTTGAAAAACACATTGGGAGGAAATTTAATATGTATGATGCCATGGGAGTAAGTATTAACATTCATAATTGTAGATAGGTGTGAAGTAGCCTAAGACAATGTAATTAAAGTGCAAAAGCCTCCGTTGCACCGTCACAGTGAGAAAACTGAGCGGGGTCTCTCTGCCTCTGGAATTCTAGTAAAAATACAGTCTGCCATCCCCAGTGGCTGCTCAAGATCCGTGCATAACAGGACAATTGCCCTGGGACTGGAGAAGGCAGGAACTATATAAAAAAAGACAGAACAACTTAAAGTTAGCAAAGAAAAGATAAGGAGCACAAAAGTGGGAAATGAGATGTTGCTAGTAAAGGAGATTAGATGAAGTAAGGAGGTCTTTCATAAATGTATCAAGAAAAAAAGTGATCCTCGAGAGAAAAAGGACCAGTGGATAAATGAGAAGAGGAGGATGTGAAATTAATGATAGCTGAGATATTGACCTCCTGCTTTAAAGTCAGTTTTTAAGAGAAAAATGAGAAGAAAATTTGGACAGCTGGAAGGCAATAATGACTTTTAAAAATAGGTATCGACAAAGAGGATGAGGGAACATTTAGAAAAAAATTAAACATTGTGGTATATACAGATTATAAATTTCAGATAATATACTTCCTAGGGAATTAGATTTCCTGCCTACTAACTAGGCACGGATGTGGAAAAAGAACAATCTGAGCTAGAAAGATGTCCGAAATTCCTCAAAATAAATGTATTTCGTGTAATAATAAAATAATAATTGGGACAGGTTTGGGGAGCAAACACAGACAGGCTCTCTTCATGGTGTGTAAAAAATGTCTGGCTATGCCTGTGTGGCAATTGCAATTTTTAGAAAATTGGGGAACACTTACATCTTTTATTCAGAAAGAAAGGAAATAAACTCAATACCCTGTGTAACTTACGTGTGTTGTGGATAATTTAAAAGTACAAGAGAGACTGTCCTTTTCCCATGGGAGAAAAATCAGAAACTTACGTAATGTTTCACAAAACATTATGTAAGTATGAAAATATTGATTAAAACATGTATATAAAATTGGAAAATTCAGAGTACAATGCAAAAAATCATCCGAAAGGAAGTTTTAGATTCTAGCAAAAAACTCAAGTTGAATCCTCAAAAACCAACTAATTAATGAGAAGCTACTAGATATTTGGGAATAATCATTTAGAGAAGTTTTTATTGGCAATTGGCAATACATTGTGAGATAAGGGTACAACTGTAAGTGTTGGAATTTTATACAGTGATTTAGTAGAAGTGAATTTTTAAGAGAGGATAGTGTCTTGGAATATTTGCCCCTGAACGGTTTCTTCAGCATTTCTACCAGATGAGCTCTCTTAGCTGACAGGCTGTAGTCAGTGGCTTCTTCTTGGTTTATCTTATTTTCAATGTCCTCTTTTCTCCTCACATGTTGCTCTTTAATGACTAAAATCTTCATTGATGCACTGTATCCATATTCTGCAGGAAGCCTGCAATGCTGGCCCTCAAGCCCCTTGCAATCATAAGCCAAATGTGTGGATGATCGCCAAGTAAGTACCATAGTGAGGGAAGAGCAGAAGAGTTCAAAGTTATACGGAAAGATCTGTAGCAGAGACGAGACTGGGCCTCCTCCCTGAAAAATGCGTGGAATTTAGACACATGGCATAGTGTGGAGAGAACATTCCAGAGTCTGCAGCAGTTAGACCAAAGGTCTAGAGGCAGAGCAATGTGTCTACATGAGGGATGGGAAAATGATCTGTTTTCTGGTGGAGCAGATTCTTAAAAGTCGGCAGGTGCAGTTGCGATGTGGTAGAGTGGTTTGTGATCTGAAGACCTAGACACAAATCACAGCCCTGTTATTTGGATAAGTTCATTTTATCTCTCTAATGCTCATCGTCTCTGTTTGTAAAATTGGGTTCATTTCTCTCTCATAAGGCTTAGGCTACTTCACACCTATCTACAGTTACGAATGTTAATACTGTGAGGTGCCAGCCGGTTCTAGAGCCCTGTGGTTGAAGCAGCTGTATGATCAGTTCCCTGCTTTTCACCAATCGCTCTGCATTGCTTTCACTGGAGTTCTGTTCTTCAGCAGTCACTTTGGTGCCTGAGAGGCATTTGACTCCCTGGCATTGCAGTTAAGCCATTTCCTATTACTAACTTATTGTTTAATATGTTTTAAAAATCTTGGAAGGAATATATTTTTTTAAAACCTGCCATTCCCATAGAAATGGGAGCATGAATTTTAGAACAAATGCAGGGACAGTAAAAATTATAAGAGAATTGTAGAAAGTTATATTCCAGAAGTTTGAAAGGAAGTTTGTACTAACTTTTGATGTTTTACAACAGTCGTCTTCAAATGAGGTGGAAGAAAGATAACTTGCTTCCTAGTTGGATTGTGAGTGTGCTGTTAAGACAGGGAATTTATGCTGAGAAAAGGAGAGCTTACAGGAGATTCCATTCTGTGTAAGGAATAATGGAGACTCTACTTCTGAGGACCAGAATAGTGGCAGAGTGCGAGTAGAAGGTGAATGGACACAGCTGATTCTTTTACATAAATCAGACCGCAAATCCAGTCAGTGATGTCCACCATCTTCACCAAAGACTGATTCGTGAACACTGTTGAAGAAGGAATGGATGGAGGGAAGAAAGAAAGGGAAGGAAAACAGGAAACAGAAGAAAGGAAGGAGGAAGGCAGAAAAAAAAATGTAGAAACCCATATAGTTTTTATGAATCTATTTTGAAGCTGTGTTGTATCACTTGGGCATAATTGCCCGCAGGGAAAAGAGACTTTCATTTTACTTTTCCTTTTTTTTCTGCTGCCCTTTTCCACATTCATCTATTTGAAACAACCTTGCCCTTCCTTATTGCGAGAATGTGGGAAAATTGTTCTTTCATTTTTTGTTTTCATTAGGTTTTTAAATTAATTCATTAGACACTGAAAATTCTCTTTGAAGTCTTAGTTTCTATACTGTAGAACTTAGTCCCAAACTCCCAGGTAATCAAAGTATGAAAATATGTCAATGTGCATAGAGAAAGAACTGAAAACTACCTGACTAAAACCTGAGATGCTAATAAGTAACAGATAATGGTAAAAAGTATCCTCCTCTTAGTTGGAATCAATGTCAATAAGAATACATGGTTATTTTTTTCTTCTGGCTATTATACAGTGTTTTAAAAAGGTTATTTTTGTATTTTCAGAGAATCTAACCTAATTTATGGCCCAACAGATATAAAAATAAAATTGTGTATGATTCAGTAAGCAATAAATATCAGAATGCTACATATCAAAATTCATGAGAGTTAGCCAAAGCTATACTCGAAGGTGAAGCAATAGCCTTAAATATTGTATTTCTGTGGGGGAAATAAAGGTTAACTAACTACATGAATTAAAATTCTGGAAATTAAACTTTTAAGCAAGCATAAAACCAAGAAGAATTCAGTAAAGATCAAAGTAACAATAAGGGAATCAGACACCTAAAAATAGTGATTAATCAATCTCTAGGTATTAGGAAAAATTATTTTATTTCTATAATATAATATATTTATTCTATAAATCATATTTACATATTATTATACATTTATATCTAACAATAAATTGTTAATTTATTTTGTAACTTATTTTATTGTTTGATTAAAACTTGTCAGTTTTAATAAAGTGGGGAGTTACAAATAAAATTATAAATGGGAGCGTGAATTATAGAATAGATTCAGGGACAGTTAAAATGATGAAAGTTGTGCAAAGTTATATTTTAATAAGTTTGAAAACCTCCGTGAAATGAAAATATATAAATTACATATTCAGCTATTATAAGATATACAATATGTATGAAAAAATATAAATTACCAAAATTATTTGAGAATAATTAGAAAGAAATAAAGCAATGGCCAAAGATGAAACCAAGTAAATAACTTACTAAATAAAATTTTAAAAAATGATTAAAGTATTCAAAGTATTAGTTCTAAAGTAAATCCTGGGACTTCCCAAGGCCAATTAATCTTAAATTGGTCCTAAATATAGAAAAATATAAAGCACTACCTAATTTTATGATGTTAACATCTCTCTGATACAAAAAAAAAGAGATAGAAATATAATACAATAAAAAAATCTACAGACCTCCTCCACTTATAAATATAGATACAAAAATATGAAATAAAAAGATTCAACAGTTCATAACATGAATAGTCTTCTCATCATGGTGGGTAGGCTCAGTATGCATTTGAGAAGGAGGTGAAGAGGTCATTGCATTTTTTATTCTTTATCAAAAGGAGACTCACTCCTAGAAAAGTGGGAGGCAGGTGGAATAGCTTCATCAATTCTGTGACAAAATAGAAGATCACAGAAATGATTATACAGAATGTGTTTTCAGGAAATGATTTGATTCTGGATATATTTGCTTGAATATAGGGACTGGGGCGAAAGTCATGAAATAGTCAAGTTTTACTTTTTTATTGCTAATACTATTTTTAAAGTTAGTATTCATTTCAAGGAACAATTATAAATCAGTGTTCTGTATTAAATTTCTAATATAGACAGTCCACGTGCTAGGCACTGCATGTGGTTCAAAGAGGTGACATTAATTGTTAGTTACTACAAACCTTAAGCACAGTGGGTACCTCTACAGAATTTGTTAGTGATGTGGCCAGTTCTCGTTTCGCCCTGTGTCATACCCATTTCAAAAGTCTCCCCCCACCCTGGCCCACTTCTTCTATTGTTCTCTTTCTTCTTTTCTTTTCCTCAACTCCTCAATCTCTCTCATTTTTTATTTTGGGGAGAGTTTGGTAAACAGGGACTTTGACAAGAGAAACTTGAATGGCACCCTCTTAGAATGGAAAAAGCTGCCTCTAAGTGCCATTCTTAATTTATGGGAAAGAGCTGCTACTGTACCTGTGTGAGGTTCCCACGAGAGTTTCACTAAATGTGTCTCTGCCAATACCAGTGACCGAAAGAGACCTTCCATTAACTTCTGAATTAGCCAAATGGGACAGAGCTTAATCTAATATGTGTTATTTCATTTTCTAGGTTACTTGTTTTAAAGGAAATAAAGTATACTCATAGGCTGTCTAAAACCATCCTGGGAGATGTGCATGGGAGGACTCCATCTAAACAGTATTGGCTTCTGAGAAAGCTGGGTGCATGCCTGAGGGTCCAATTTAGCTTGGTGGATGCCTTCCTCACAGTAGGCAAAGCAAACCTCTAACTCCAAAGAGCTCTGAGAGCAATTGCACATTAGTGAAAATGATGAGTGCTTGCACTAGAGTTTTAAGCTGCTGTGGAGAAAGGGGTTTTTTCCTCTACTGATGTCTCTATCGATGACTTTTACTTGGAGGTGGCTTTCTTCACAGCGGCCACGGTCTCTTCACTTTGGCCTGGTATGACCAGCACCACGAGGAGTGTAACCATCATCAGAAGCAGATGGGAAACTGATGGACTGGAGCCAAAGGCTTCTGAGGAGGCAGCGTGTTGTAATGAAAAGAGAACCGCACCCACTGCCAGGAGCCCGAGTTTCTTCTTCAGCTCAGGCACTAATTAGGTGGGCAACCTTGGGCGGAACTCCCTCTGTGCCTCAGTGTCTTTCTCTGTCAAATGGGGACAGTAATATTTGCTCTGCGTATTTTCCAGGATTATTATATTCATCAAATGAGATAATGAATATAAAAGTGTTTGCAAACTATAAAGCACTGTACACATTCAAGTTATTTTGAGTGAGCTATGGCATATGGAGTGGTCCAACAGGTTACTGAGATCTCGTAGGTATCTTGGCACAGTCTTCCTGACTCTCTAGGATTTTCATAAAAGCAAAATTTGCTAAACAGAGCTACATACATGCAGCTCTCTCTCTTTTTATAGCCATTCTCCCCAACTGCCAACCCTATTCATGGGATTTAGGAATGTGCCAAGGTTAGAAGACTCAGACATGGGGTGTGAGCCATAGCTTCTAAATCAGTTTTGGAAGGATGCCAGACCATCAGTTTAGAAAAGTGATTTAAGTGTCTTCCTGAGGACAAAGAATTACTTAGAGAGTATATCTTTCAAGAACATGTTATTGAAACTTGGAAAAAAGAGTTTTAAAACCTGAGAACACTAGTATTAAAGGCACTCTAAACCAATTACAGCATATTTACTTGGATTTCAATGGGGGGATACCCTTTTCATTATTTGCAAGCTTCAAGAACATTAGAAACACTTTGCTGAAGACAATGCGTTATCTAAATCTGAAGTAGGCTGTTGTTTGTCCATTTAATCCACTTTCTTGCTTTTAACTTCTTCATGAAGGCAGAAGAGCACTTATATGTTTTTAGAATGCACAATGTACCCTGAGCAGGCAGTGTACTTTTAGATAGTTAGCACCCTTTGTCCCCTGAAAAAACATATTATATTGTACTTACCCTACCCCAGGTTTCCATGGAGGTGCCATGTCGGAATAGGAACTATGATAGGGACAGGGAGCACAGAAAGGCCTAGTCATTTCCAAGTCTTTAACGATCATTCTGCATACTTCAAGGAAAGCTTTTTTGAAGTCCATGGATGGAGGATGAGGAGGAGACGCAAAGAAGCCTGAGGGAGACTTATGTTCAGAGGTGCCCAGTATCTTTAAGATCTGTTGTCCATAAGGCGTTGACTACTTTGGCTAATGCAAGGGCTTTCAGTGTTTTAGTGCCCTTTAGCCAGAGGATGGTCATTGAACAGAGAGAGAATATCCACTTTTTCCTGGTAGCTTCACTGTGTGGGTTTGAAATGAGTTTGGGGACCCTATGGTGCACCGGTGAGTCGCTGGATGTCCATCTACCCATCAAACTGTGGCCTTTCCCTCCGTGACAACCACAAGGGCCCAGTTCGCACAGGCTTTTCCTTTGACTCCTGTTTTTCTCCCACTTCTCTGTGGGGAAAGACTCTCTCACTTTGATGGGTCCTGACAATCTGTCATGGCCACAGAACAGTTCAAGATGCCTCTCCTTTTTGTGCCAGCTTCCCAAGCCTTACGTGTTGCAGTGGTACTGGGGCCCTGCCTCAGTGTGGGTGGACCCATCCTCCTCATCAACGCTTGACTCTGAGTCCTTTGATGCCAAGGCTTCTAGGCCCCACCTTCTAGTGTGGCACCCCCGAGACCATAGTCACTCTGAGCAAGCCTCTGCCAGGCTTCCGAGTCTCCCATCTCTCCAGATCTCTTCTCAATGAAGGCCCGATCTGCATTTAACTCCTGCTTCACACACACTATCTCTGTGACTTTATTTTATTTTATTTTATTATTTTATTTTATTATCTCTGTGACTTTAAGCCGATTACTCTACCTCCCACCCCCCACTCCAGGAAGATGTCTCCTTATCTTCTCAGGAAGGGACGTACAACTGTTGTCACACACCGATTCCCTGATTATGACTTAAACACAGTAAGGTCAAGAGTCCAGGTTAGTTTCCAGTCAGTAGTGGATGCTGTTCCGCAAAGGAATTCTGAGACCTCAACTAGCAGAAACTCTGCCTTCTGTAACATGTGGTTTCTAAGGTCACAGGGCATCAAGGATTGTAGCCTGTCGGGGAACATGCATATGGGGAACCTGCACCCTCTTCTTAAAGGCCCTGATCCAGAAGCGGCACACATCACTTCCTCTGTCTATTGACAGACTAGCTGTAAATCCATGCAGGGGGCGTTAGGGCTGAGAAAACTATTTACCAGCAACAATTCCAAAGTATGGAACGAGAAGAAGAATTCTGGCGTGCAGCTGCCTCTGCCACACACAGCATCCCTGCCTAGGTTACTATTAAATGCAGTTACTAGCATGGGCCCATTTTGAATTCTCTTCTGACACTTAACTACTTTTATGACCATGAACAAGTAACTTGAACAATCTGGGCTTCAATTTCTTCATCTCTAAATGGAGACCATTCAGTACCTACCCGATGGGATTATCGTGAGGAAAATGAGTTAACTCGCGGAGAGTTTAGGACCGTACGTTACTGTTACTACTCAGTAAATGTGGTGGTTCTTATCGCTCAGCCAGCCCCCTCCAAGCTCCCAGGAAGGCTCAAGACCAAGGTTTGCCATAGAACGGGTGTTTTTCCCTTTGGCGATAATTTAAAGCAAGGTGCGCTGTACTTAATGACAGCAACACCCTCTTTATAGATTGTCATAAACAATCTATAATGCTAAATGCGAATGCAAGGTAAGAGACAAAGATGGGCAGGGAGGGTCAGGGAGAGAGACAGACAGACAGACAGACTCCCCACTGGCCTACTTGAACCTTTATCGGAACTGTGCTGCAGTGGAAACTCTCTACGCTCTTTGTTCTTTCCCGCTCTCCTTCTCAAGGTCAGACCTGCATAGTGGTCTGAAGGCTCTCGCTGCCCTTTGTCCTCCCTCCACAAGTGTTTCCCTCTAAATCTCTTGCTCATTTAATCCCATTTTGGCATATGCTTCTCAGAGGACCCAAACTCACACACTAAACAAGTATTTCACAAGTATATACTCGACATAAAATGAAGTTCTCCCGGGTTGTCCTTACTCAACCACAAGAAATCCTCTCCCCAGTTTTGAGTAACTTTACTTAAAATAAAGCTCATGCAGACATTTCATTTATGCGAGCGGTGGCTAGTTTTCTATAATAGTTCGTGCTACCTCCTTCAGAGCACAGCCCCTAAGACATGTGCAAAGGAGATGAGAAAACCTGTCATACTGCTGGACTGATGCTTTGGGGCCGTAAAACATGTCAGCTTGGGTCAGTCAGTAACTCTGGCAGGGAAACAAAAGGATGCAGTGGGGGAGCACCTCTGTGGCAACACGTTTTGAGCAGCAGCAAGTGAGGGTGCGCCTGGCACTGTGACCGGCACTGGGGCTTCATAGTCAAAGAGCCATTCCTTTCCCTCAGAGAGCTCACAGGCCGGAAAGAGATGGACAGGTAAACGGGTAGCTGTCACTTCTCTTGATGGGTGCTGGGTGAGAGTAAGTTCTGGGTGCTGAGCGTAGTTGTACAGGAGAGAGCCCTTTGGGAGGAGGGAGTCAGGGAGCGCATCCTAGGAGAGGAGAAAGCTGAGCAGCGTTTCAGAGGTGAAGGCAGAGTGGCCAGAGGCCGAAGGGAGAGAAAATGCACCCCGCGTGCAAAAGCAGCTGCTGTGTGGGTTTGAGGGTATGACAGAATGGGGACCATCTAGTCATTTCCCTTGTGGGGCTGGTGGAGACAAGCGAGGGCCTGGAGGGTGGGCAGAAGCCGGTTTTCAGTGCGGCACGAGTGAGACCTGTAAACACTGCTGTAATATAGTGGGATTGATGCCATTGTCAGGACTTGTAGGGTACAAGGCTTTTGCCATCAGGGGAATGGAAGTGTGCTCCAAACATCTGTAAAGTCCCTTAAAACCCAAATAACAGAATGGCTTAATGGAAATTCTAAACAATTCAGAAATATTAAAAATATATTTTTCAACTTTTAGCCACTTCTGGGCAACTCAATTTGCTGCTTTCTGTAAAAAATAGTATTTCCTTTTATTTGTTCTGAAAATATGTTCACTAAGTTTTAAGGGATGGGGTATAGTGCAGAGTATGTGAGCAGACATTGGATAACAACATCCTGGAATTTGTTAATGACTTCATATTCAACTAATCCTTTAAAAAATCGTGAATTCGGTCATGTCTCTGTAGCCTGTACCATGGTATAGTGAAGCATCCCGCTTCTTTGTCTCCCTTTCTCCTGTCCTTCCTTTTCTTCTCCCTCATCTTACCTCCTTCCCACTTAGTTAACATTTCTCCCAGTCAAGCTCTGAACAGATGGTTTCCAGCTTTGGTGCCTCTGGAAGACGTGAGAGGCGCTTTGCTCTGTCTTTGCTTCCCTCGTGCCAGCTAAGGTGACCGCATTTGACCACCGCCTTCTGAACCCTTGGCTTTCAGTTGGAAGCATGGCCCGAGATAACATCCCATCCTGCTCTGCGGACACAGTCTCCCTCCCTCTATCACTGTTCCTGAGAACAGTCAGCCCCCATCCCAGTTCTGGAAAGTGTCCTGTAATCCGCGGTTCCAGGGAGCAGCTAGGAGTTTCTGTTTTCTAGTTGCCTGTTCCTACATAATGATATTAGGTGCATTTCTGGCTTCTTCTTGTGGCCTTTTTGGGTAAGCTGACCCCCGTAGTAACTTGCTGCTCTAAGAGTGCCCCAAACAGCGGGCTCAAACCTTCAAGTTAAAGCAACCTCATTAGGCAAACCCAGAAGAAGGAAGAGCTCTGTTTACCCGTCAAAAAATAGAGTTTTCAGTGACATGCTTTTAAAATAGCATGCCCCTTATATATAAAAATATTGTTTCACTTCCACTGAGCTTTCCCAGGAATGTATGTATTATGTAAAACAAGACACACCTGTTTAGTTTCCCGAGGCTCCAGGTCCTGTTAGGTCTACTGCTGCTTCGTTCTGCTGCTGCCGAAAATAAATGTGCGAAAGACTTGCCACACACAAGGATGTTTGATTTAAACTAATTGGACACAAATAATTTTAATTTGGGTTATGATCCAAGTGAAGCTGTAAGTGGACTCTTATTTAAGCCATATCTATCTGTGTAAGTGGCCCCACCAATTTTTTTTTTTTTTCCGTCATTGAAGAGCATGCTCCTTCTCACCCTTTTAGGTATTGCTAGCACAGATATTCTTTAAAAAAACAGGTAGGCTTCTCCGGTTACGTGGTTCTTCTTTGTCTGCCTGGTGCTGTTGAAGGGCAAAGGGCATCTGAAAGCATTGGTCTTCACATAATGCTACCACCTTGCTCTTAGCTTCTTCCATCACCACATGAAAGTTGCGGTTAAAAAACACACATCAAAGAGCAAGTCCCATTGAAAAGGCGAGAGCTGCCTGCTGAGCTGGCATTCAGAACCAGCGCTTTTGTTTCAGTGGCGACTCTGACTCTCCTCCGCAGAGTTTTCTGTTAACTCTGGTGTGGCTTCTGACTCGCTCTTGATGATGTTGGAGTGTGTGTTTGTGGCACTCACTTTTAATCAGTGTATTTGAGTTTCTGAAGTAAGAACTTCTTTCTCCAGCAGGTTGAAACTTTCGAATGGAAATATCACGTTTAGCTAGATTTAAACTTAGTCCAGGGATACAGTTTTAAATCTGGGTCTCCAAACTTACGACACGTTTCAGGAAGCAGAGGGCGGGGGGCGGGGCGGGGGAGCGGTTCCTTCTTTTTTTTCCCCTTTAGTGATGATTTAATAAGTATGTCCATACTTTTGAAGAGAGTTGCTTCATGGCGATTTATGTGGAGACTATGACGAGAGGCAAGTCTCTGGCCATTTGCGTCCAACTTGGTTCTCCCTGTCTTGCCCTCCACACCCCGATTCTGCCCGCAGAGTAGAGTGTGAGGAATTTACTCTCCGCTAACAGAGCCACTGATCTACAGCCAGTGGGCTTCTGCTGCAAATTCAGAAGGTTGGGCCAGAGCAGGCATTGAATGAGACACACAGAGACTTACAAGTCACTGCAAATGTCATAGAAATCTCTTATCAGATTGCCCAGTCAGCCACAGGTAGTTAGCAGGATGCTCACCTGCTGTATCCCTGCTAATGGGTCAACATTTGTCTATCTTCAACGTCCAGGATTCCAAACCACCATCTGTTTAAGTGGCATCCAGAACCCACGTTAGGTTCAGTTGTGAATGAGACAAATCATGCCTTCCCCAAACTTGTATTGGTCCTCTTTTCTCTTCTCTTCACTCGATACCTTCTGGCCCTCTTTGTAAACAAAACAGGTTCTCAGTGTTAGAGCTCCCAGGAGTTTAGTGCCGAACTCAGCTTGCCCCTTGCTTTTCACAGTGGCTCTACAGAGAGCCTTTTCCTTGTTCCCAATCATTCCCAGCAGAGTGCTACTTCCTATCTTACACATTTTTATCTATTGAACATTTACGAAGAATTAAAGGTTGACTTAGGAAGAAGTTTACTGGTGGAATGTCTTTGACATTCACCCATTCTATTCCAACACTGTCATTTTACAGCTGAGGAAAGTGCCTTTCAGGGTGATTACGGTTCTTGACCAAGTTAGTTTAGTGGCAGAGCCAGAATTAGAACCAAGATTCCCCTGAGTCACCCCCCTTGTGCATTTTTTTTTATATTGCCCTGCACAAAACATTTTCCACCCTTAGGGCTTTTACATTTTGAAGGGAGTCAAAATTTAAGTTCATGTTCAATGATATAATTGATCTAACCTTATAAATGAGCTTTGGGCATAGGCCATTAGATGGAGAGTTTGTTCGCTTGTCTAGACAGTGGCAGCTTCAACATTCTCCTGCAGAGTATAGGCTGGCTTCCTGCTCTGCCTGAGAGTATAGGTTGGCATTCCTGGTGCTTCCTCGACCTCTCTGCAGCAGGAGGCACAAAGTTTGGCTTTGCTACTTAAAGTCTCTGTTGTTTTCCATGAGAAGTTTAAATCAGAAGTAGCTTCTGTCTGCAGTGATTATGATGCCTCATGAGAACACGCAGGGGCATGCTCTGGAATGAAGAGGAGGGGGCGTGAGGTTCTCCAGAAAACCCGAAGTCGGCTCCACCGTACCAAACTGCGCCAAGTATACACAGTGCTTCTCTGAGATTTCCACAAAAATTTTCACCATCTAAATCTCATTCGGATTTCTTTCCTCACTGATTCTACTCCCGTTCTCTTAGTGAGACCTCCAGGAAACAACGTATTTACGCTTTTGGGTAGCAGTTCTAACACGAATGGCTGATTTCTACCTGTGGAAGAGAAAGTATCATTACAACATAAACTAGATTTGCAGCCCGCCTTGTAGAAAGACATGGCGCTTTCTGAAGAGATGGAGGTGTTCCTGTGAAATTTCTGTTGCCATTCCAAAGGTGAATTGTTCCTATAAAGATCTTTCTACTCATTCATATAATGCTCTATTAATTTGTGAAGTGTTATAAAATAAATTATTTCGTTGGATTCTCAAAACCAATTTGTTGGATTGAAGTGGTTGGAACCAGGATGCTGAGAGTTAGAGAAGTGGAATCACTCTTCAGGATGGGAACCTTCAGGATCTTTTCTGACTCTCCAACAGCATGCTTTTACATTTTGAGAAGCAGTCACATGCTGGAGAACTTGAGAAGGAGAAACACTTGTCAGTTAAGTGAAAGCTGCAGTTACTGCACTACTCTTCCTGTCCAGCAGGAGGCAATAGAATTAAAGTCGGCCTTCCATCTTCCCTATAACTTTTAAACAGCACTGCCGCCTCCCCCGTACCTTCCTCTCATCACATGAGTGTCAGTTTCTCTCCATTTCAGCTCTATCTTCCTTATACTCCTGGCCTCCTACTTTATAAATCTTGATTTTTGAAGTAGAAGAATGGTCTGTACCTTGGGGACTGATGCTGATGTGTAAATTTTGCCCGATATTCTCCTATCTTCATTCATTCATTAAAAAAATATTTTAATATGTACATAACAGCTTCTGTTATGTACTAGACACTATGTATCAGGGTGGGGATATAATGTGGGACAAAACAGACATTGTTCCTGCCTTCGTGAGGTTTACATTCCTCAGGGTGAGGGCAGATAATCTATCACTCAAGGGTTTTGCTTGCAAGCAATAACTTAAGCAGAAAAGAAATTTGTAGTTGCTCAAAGAATCAATAGGAAGCTTAACGATCAAGTTTAAGATCAGAAATGAGCAAGATCTAAAGGAGGCTAGGCAGCAGAGCAGCACAGATGAGGTCCTATTGCAGGAACAGGTTGGGTAACACATACCACCGCCACTATGTCCTGGGCATCTGGTGTCACTGTAGCCCCATTCTCAAGGCTGTCACCCTAAATAATTCCTCACCATCCCTCTGTCTTTGTTTTACTTCCTTAAGATTTAAAATCTTGAGTAACAATGTTAGACTGTCCGAGCCTATACTCTAGCTGCTGACAGTAGGGAAAAGGATACCTAAGCCTTTCACACCCATAGCAAGAGGCAAAGCTCACCCATTTAACCACACACTCCTGTTAGTCTACCTCAAGAACTGTTCTTTTGCTCTTGTGAAGGGCATGTGAATCATGATAAGAATTTTAAAATTTTATACTAAATGCAACAGGAAGCCACTGAAGTGTTTTAAGGTAGAAAGTGATATGTCAGTTTACATTAGAAAAAGAAATTTCAGTGGCATTTTATAGAAAGTCTAAAATAAAGATTTTAAAAATAACTTTTAATCATTTATATTTGAGTTACAATTGTTAAAATAACACATGCATATTATATTAATTTAGGCTAAGTTATGCTAGATGCTGTAACAATCCCAAATTCTCAATGGCTTATTTTATTTCTTATTTGCATAAAGTCCAATGCAAATGTTACTGGTTAGCAAGTTGTCCTCAATATGGTCTTTTAGGGACCAAGGTTCCTGCTACCTGGTGGATTCCCTTACAGCCTTGGATTCTATTGCTGGAGCCTTGGTGTATGGCCAGGAGCTAGGGGAAGAGAGGGTAAAAGATCATGTGATAAATTTTTATGAGCCAGGTCTGGAAATGCTTCTATCACTTTCTCTCACATTCCATTGGCTAGGGCTCGGTCACGTGGTCCTCCAGCTGCAAAGGAGGTTGGGGAATATAGTCTATGTGTCCAGGAAGTAGAGGCAACAGGTTTTAAAGAACACATAACAGCCTGTGGCATACAAATAACTTAAAAAGTTATAGGCACAGAAGGCTTAGAACAACAACAAAAAAATCAACTCCTTTCCACCATCCTAGCCCCTTCCTAGTCCTCTGAATCAACCACCTCCAACTCTTTTTGAGAAGATTGACAGCAAGCATGACTCTATACTTAGTAACATACACATTATGAAGCAGGAGGCATTCTGCATTTGAGATTGTTAAAGTAGTTCTGGGTCAAGAATTCAGAGTTCATTGAGCTATGTCACCAGCCACTTGGGTGGCAGTGTCAAGGTATCCCCATCACTATAGAGCAGGATTTCTCAGTCTCCGCACTATTCACATTTTGAGCTGGATAATTTTTTGCTGTTGGAGGTTGTCCTGTGCACTTTAAGAGGTTCAGCAGCATCCCTAGCCTCTATCCACTAGATGCCAGTAGTACTCCTCCCCCTAGCTGTGACAATCAGAAATGTCTTCTGACGCTGCATATGTGTCCTAGAGGGCAACTACCAGAAAGGTTGAACCTGGGAGACCTCAAGGGTGGAAGGTGGACCCCGTTACTATGAGCCTCGGATGATGGCACTGCTGAACTTTAGGTAAGAATTCCCTGTAGCTTAAATTGTAGAGAAGGATAAAGATGTGGCTATAACATGGATAGTGTGCTTGGTGTGAAAGACCATGTTAGATGCTTTCCACCATCATCTAATTTTAAGATCAAGGAGTCACTTTCTCCATGACTCCCTCTTCCCTCCATGTCTCCTCCCTGTCACATCTATTGGCCAGAAACATGGCAACACTTGAACAGAAGTTGGGAATTGGAGGACAGAGAGAACTGTGTGTTAACCTGATTTATCTGTTGTCGCCCAAACCATCTTTGTTTTGGTTTGGTTTTTTTCCTGAAGTGCAGCCCCCTGGTGGATAAAGATTGACTCTACATCTCTGATTCAGCTGTCCTGTGGAGACAGAGACATTAAAGAAGAATTAAGAATGAAGACAAGTATATTGATTTCCCTCACCAATCTCCTCCAACCGCTATTTCTTAATCACAGAACAAATCAGAGTCCTGGTAAACTACTTTAATGAGCATCCGTTCTAGTTCTCAGTTCACATGATGGGACGGGAAGTGATCTTCCCGCTTCCCTACCTGGCTCCTCTTTTTATTTGTGATTCTCTTTCACGTATCACATATATATTTTATTTTGTGTACATGCATACATACGTTTTCACATTTTTATCTGTGTTTTGCTGTAGCATCGGAGGCTTATTGTAGATCATCATGAGGCACTGGAATATTTTGCAAGACAATGAGCCTCTAGAATCTCAGTATCCAAGGAACTAATTTTGTGCGGCAAGAAAGGGGAAAAAAGGAAAGAAAAACAGTAACTATGCATCTGGTTTCTAGACAGTATTAGGATGGCATAACTTGTTCCTGTTTGAGTAAATTCAGTGGATTGTATTATACAGTGCCTGCTTAAAATGTGTAGTTAAATCAGTTGTTCTTTAAATTAAAAACAAACCCTACGGCTTTCACAGCCCCGAATGTGTGCCTCGTATTTGCAACTCTGTTCAGGTGAAACCAACTCTCATCCCAAGAGGGTGGGCAGGCGGAGAGCTCGTAGCGCACAGGCATAAATTTCTTTCTCTTTCCAAATGATATTTTATAAAATTGTAAAAGAAATTGACACCCTAAAGTGCCTGGGTAATGCCATGTCATAAACTTCGTACTATAAATTGGAGAGCAGGGGTAGGCTTGTGTTCTGAGCAGCAGGCTGCATACCCGGAAACTGGGTCCATGTTTCCAGGTCTGTTTCTGGCTTTGTGTCACCCAGGGGAAATCAATACTTTTGTCAGGGCCTGAATTGCCCATCTCCAAAGTGTGGATATACACTTCACTCCCTCCCTTTCTCCATCTTCAGCTATACCTTGCGTTGTTGGGTATTCAGAAAATAGATGAGCCAATGTTTACGAAACACTTTGAAACTAAGTGAAATAGTCTTTTGCAAATCTAAATTGTTATCAACTATATTGTTATCCTTATTGTTACACTGTGCATGCTGTCGCATGTTTCAAATTGCATACAGTAATTACCTGAGTATGTACAGTAATTCAAGTACCATCACTAGTACTTGGCATTAGTATTTCACAGCAACTTACAGGGCATTAAATAGTGCTGGGATTCTTGCCCTTACCATTTGATTATTTGTTGGGGACTCAGAATTTGTTAGACACCATAATTAAGAGAATTTTAAGCCATATCTTCCAGGGACTTCATAATCTCTGACATCCTCTCTGTGGCAATAGTCGAGCTATAAGAAGTTCCCACAATACTAAAGCTGTCAGAAACGTTTGCATTTATTTCCTTTAATGCTGCCATTTTACAAATGAAGACACCAAGACTCAGAAAGATCAGGCGACTCTCCCAAAGTCATGTAGTTAGTTAAGTAAAGTGTCAGAACTAAATCCACATCTCTGAATTTCTTGTTTAATAGTCTTTCCATTGGCCTGCACTACTTGGGAAAGGTGGAATAGAAAATAATGGGTAGAAAGGTAGGTTGTTTGGCTGGGTTGTGAGATTCCTCAAGAGGGATAGAGCCCCAGTTTATTAGGGGTTTGGAAGCCTTCCCCAAATGCACTCTCAAAGAGGATAATTGAGGTGGACAGGAAAGATGGAGATCGAAATGTAGCCCGTGGGTTAGAGATACTGGGCATGATTAGAAGACTATAGAATGGGTTTCCCTAGAGTGCCACAGCCCTATCTTCTAGCATGAAGTTGTTCTCCTTGAAGTCAAGCTCCTGTATCTCTGTGAAGAAAATGAGTGGGCTCCATTTCCTTCCACCTTCACAGCTGGAGTATAAATGAGGACTGTCAACTCCTGGCACTTAGTTGATGTAGTCTATAGAAGACACACCAAAGTTAATGATCAATGATGGTGGAGGTGATTACCTGGGCGGATCCAAGTGGAGAAGTATGGCAGCTACATCACTACCTATGAAGCAGTGATTCCTATTACTGTGTGGAAACACTTATGGTTGACAGATATTCTCCAGGTGGTCCATGGGCCAGTCTTTCATCAAATTAATATTTTCTTCATAATGCAGGACTGTTGCTGGCATGAATTAGTAATGTGCTTATGATATTTAATGCAACTCAGACAACTCAAGTTTGGTTTTCATCAGCGGCACTGCATATTCCCATTTTATTCTGCTGGGAATTATTTTGTTTATTCATTTATTTATTTTTTCCCAGTGGGTCATCAGAGATCACCTTTGCTTCAGTAGGCTAAAATTTAAACAGAAAGACTATTTTTGATAAAGAGATCCATATTATTCCAAAGAACATGGAAGAGCTAATTATATAGTATGACCCTGAAGTTCATTATAGTATTGCATATATGAGAGTAGAAGGCAAAGGATGGTGAAACTCGTACTGACTTACCTACCAAGCAGCTTTGTAATATAACAACTCACTTAACATTTCAGGGCCTCACCTTTGTATTCTGTGAAATGACAGAATTTGCTGAAATCAATTCTAAAGCCCCCTCTAGTCATAACATTATAGGAATCTAAGTGAAATGAAAAAACGATGGTACAATCTAGGAAGAAGCTTCCTGGGATGATATGGAACTTCTATAAGATATGATTATAATACTTCTGAAACACATACATTACAGCAAATGACACAGGAGTCAGAGCCCTGAAGTATCAAACTTCCAGGGTATGAGATAATAACTTTATTTTTATGCTGTTACCAAACCACCCTTTTCCAAAAATGACAAGAATGTTTTCAACCATAGGTATTGAGGAGTGACATAACAAAACATTGGCCATCATAGGCTATATCGGTGTTTCTTACACCATGCTATGGAATGATGGGCCATCAGAGAGAGGAACCGAGGCACAGACTTGCTGAGATGGGTGTTTGGTGGTAAAATATCACTTAAAAACATCTACTTGGAGTGATTGAAAATTAATAAAGCTGCTTGTCATGTGGCTAATGGAATCCATCTTATTTTTTTATTATATCATTCCACATACATAAACTCACACACACGAACACACACACACACACACACACACACACACACACACACACACAAACCCCAGTGAGGTTGACATGAATTAGACAACTAGACAAACAGAAAATTTGCCCCTCATGAACTGGGGCCACAGAGTGTACGTTTTCATTGCAACATAGAATTCCTCTGACAGAGGGGTTCCCATATTGCCCAGTGCAGGCACCAGTAAGGTTGCATTGTGTGTGTGCCTCCAGCCCTCAGGTTTGAGGAAATAAAGCAGTTTAGGAAGGCGATGTCGAGAAACCTCTCGTTTCTGCAAAGCCATCTTAATCATGCCTGCCTCTTTTCTTTGGGTTGATTTACATAGCAGTGTGACATTTCATCATTAAGGAAGCAGGTCCCAATCTTCTGTGTCTTTTTCTTGGCTTGTCTGGCAAGCAATTCTCTTTTGCAAGCTATGAAATCCTTAAGGAGGACTTCCTGGCAAGGGAAAAATCCTCAGTCATCCAACAGTCTCTCACTTTTCTATTTTAAATCTTGGCCATGCACATATGGTTGGGCATGTGTGTCTAAAAATTTCTTCCACATTGACTAACTTGAGCTATTTAATAGATTGTGCTGGCCGTGGGCCTCTACAGCAAATCCTGCGATGCTCATCTCCCTCCCTTGGGAGGCAGGAGCCCGCCTCGTGCATTTGCCTTTGTGCTTTCCTTGTAATCTCCCTCTCTGGCCCTGTTAGAGCATGAAAGTTAAAACTCGCTTCTCTGCTCATTGTCTTGCAATTAACATAGTCTCTGTTCTCCTACTTCCAGCAGAAAAGTGAGATCTCCAAATATCTTGGTTAATGTCCCAGCAAATGCACTTTCCTTAGGGCTTTGTTAGGGACGTTCTAACCCATTTCTAAGGACAGAAAAGCCTGAGGACACATCTACCCTATGCACTTTAAGGCCTGATGGTGTGTGTGTGTGTGTGTGTGGGTGGGTGGGGGTGGCAGAGAGAGCGAGAGAGAGAGAGAGAGCTGCAGAGCGAGAGAGCGAGGAGCGAGAGAGAGAGAGAGAGAAAGAGAGAGAGAGAGAGAGAGAGAGAGAGAGAGAATTAAATGTGTCTCAACCTTAACTTTCGTCCAAAACTTGGAACCTCTTATCTCCGACAGTCTTAAGCACAGACCTGAGTCCTATTAGGTCTTCAGAAATAATGGTTGAAGTGAATTTGAAAACAAAGCTGGGTTCTGGCAACTTTGCTGCTTTTTCCAGGTTGTAAAGAATGGGGCCAAAGGGACAGAAGAGAATGGTGGACGCATGCACCCAGAGCTGATCCCCAGATGCGCCTCCTCCGTGCATGCAGCCGGAACCCTCATGCTTTTCTCAGCAATTTAGCAAGTTCGAGAAGCTGGCAAAATAATACCCTGTGATCCAAAAGAATGACTACCCTGCCAGAAGGTGAATGGTTTTGTCTTCCCAGGAGAGACTATTCGTAAGAAGACAAAGAGCAATAATTACAATAACAACAACAAAATAATAATAATAGCATGGAGGATAAGCTGTAGATTAATACGGAGTGGTTTAGAAGCCTGCAGACTTCCCTCCACCCCCAACTCCTCCAGGAATTACATATGTATTGTTATATTCTGTGCCTGGACTTTTTGGCAGTGTCTTAAAGCTTGGTGCTACTGCAGAAGCAGTGATATTATCCTCCTGCTGGGGTGGCCCCAGAAATTTCATTTTTTGTTGAATGTTAAATATGTCCCCTGAAGGTTATCACAAACAGCATGAAGAAATAAAACTCCACGTGGCTGGTATTTG
Source organism: Pteropus medius (assembly GCF_902729225.1). Taxonomy (NCBI): domain Eukaryota; kingdom Metazoa; phylum Chordata; class Mammalia; order Chiroptera; family Pteropodidae; genus Pteropus; species Pteropus medius. The sequence goes on along the minus strand of NW_024349800.1, from coordinate 27,040,366 downwards.
GTAGATCTTCCTCCCTACCAAAATGACAAGCCCTTAAGTAAAAAAAGTCTGAAGGGTTGTGATAGACGAGAGTAGTGGGCTTACCTTCTTGGAGGGGTGCCTTGGCAGCACACATGGTTTCAAACTTTATATAAAAATAATGCTGCTGCAGTAAAAGGGAAGAACATGTTGTCATTTTTGGACTTCAGACAAAGGCAAGAGTAAACATGCATTAAAATGAAACCTCTATTTTTAAGTTACCTTTCTCTTTCTAGAAATTGCATCAGAATCAAATGACACATAATACTGCATATCTTTTAAGGATGTAGCAACCTCCCAGGATAATCCACAAAATCGTTACTTTCCCAACTGCTAGTCAGATGTATAATGTCTGAAGGCACCACCAACATTTCATTGTGATTCTAAGAACTCAACTTTGTTAGAAATTGCCAATTCAGACGTCATAATGTATTTAATGGCTCTTGCTTTTGTTGAGATTTCTGGGACAAAGATATTTAAAAGTAGTTGGGCTCCCTTTTCTTTTTTACCTCATTACGTTTCCCCACCCCTTGAGAAGCTTTTTCTTTATTTTGCATCACTCATTTTGCTTCTAGTTTGATAATTTTCTAAATTCAGGCATGCTACTTAAGGGTGTCAACACCGAGAGCCTCAGAACACAGGGCATCACAGAAATGGAGCACACAACTTTGCTGATCACCCTTTAAAAGTTTAAGAGCAATTGCAGGAAGGACTTGGGGAACTGCTGCCCAGGGTGTTTTTTCTGAGGCTCTTCTCTTACTCTGTGACTGAGAGGAAGGAACACCGGGTACTGTCGTTTGACTACCAAGACCACAGGCCCCCTTTCCATGAGTAGTGCTTGTGACTTAATTTTTATTTTTCCTTGTTGGTGTTATTCCCCTCTGCTCACTTCTCAAGACCACCTTGGGGCCAATATTTTTATGTTTTTAATACTTGCTTGGAAGCATGAAGATAACAGTCCCTATGCCTAGAAAAGTTCCGTAAACATACCCACATTGGAATCAAATGCATGATCTTATTTCATTAGTATCTCCTATTCCTTTATGTAGCCATCCAGCTCAGGTGATTGGAAATAACCTGAAATCAGGCTGACACTCTCTCTCCACTGTATATAAATTCAGCCATATATAGTGTACCAGGGGATATAAAGCTACAATACTGTATTGCTAATTTGGGACTTTTATTTTGTGGAAATTAATTGTTTTACAAATGTTAGAGAAAGTGACTAATATTCACTCTTCTAATAAATATTTATTGATTCTAACTGTGCATATAGAACTATGCTAGATGAGGCAGGGAATAAGATGATACATAAATAAGGGTCCCTTCCTTTGGGGGAATCATAGACTAATAGGGAGAGATGATGGAGAATGAAAGCCCACATAACAAAGAAAATTGAAAGTCATGAGAAAGTAAATATAACAAATTAGTACACCTGAATAGCTTAAACACAAATTTCTCTGAATTTGAAAAGAAGGGAAAGAAAGACAGAAAGCTAACTAACATTTACGATGAAACTATGCTATTCCAGATGCTTTCTTAATGTGTTTTGGATTACATTATCACAATAGCCTTATAAGGCAGATGTGATTATTTCCTTATTTTACAGACAGAGAAGGAACTGATCCAAAAGAATGTCTGCCCTACCAGAGGGTGAACAGTTTCTCTTCCCCATAACTCTCACTGTGGTTCACCTAAGTATCTGGTGTTAGATTTAGATTTTTGAAGCCAGGTCTTAGGCTAGAGTGGTCAGGGAAGGCTTCTTGGAGGAGGTGGATGTGAGCTGATCAAGACAGAGAGCATATGGGCAGGGAGAATTCAAGATGCTTGCTGGCAGGAATCAGCATGCATAATGTGATGGAGGGAAGACTGTACACACACTGAGCCAGAGATTTAATAGTAATAGAACATTTATTCAGGGGAAGAGTTGGAGATACTGTTAGAAGGAGGCATGAAGCTAGATTTGCATCAGTATGAACTAATTATGGTAGAGGGAACCACAGTGTGTGCACACACACACACACACAATCACCAATCTTTCAATCATATTGCTGCATTTAATCTGGAATGTAACACCAATAATATTTTCACTCTATGTGAGATTTATTAAATTTTTTTCATATCAAGATATATGGATTACGTAAGGAAATTATCTCTTTTTCTTCCTGTTATCATTTATTGAATTTCTTTTTGGTGTAAATAAGCTGTGTCAACCTCGATGTTTGCCTTAGCCTCTTACCGTCCGGGTCATCACTTGCTTTACCTGAATAGGTAAAGGAATCCCTGTGGATCCAAATATTGCATTCTGCTGGGGTTTCCAAGGGACTAGAAATGGAGAGTAGCAACTGCACAGTGTTCTCTCTGGGACGTGCATAACTTTCTGCCTGACTATAATGTCGCATTCTAAAATATTCAGGTTGCTTTTGTTGTTCTCTCCATAAAAAATTAATGATCGTGAAAGTATTATCATATTTACTTTAAAACAACTATCTTCTACATGTTAATTAAAAGTTGTAATTCACCATCTTTTGACCAAGTTATCTTAAATCTTCATCTTATTGGTAATGAGTATTGGGCTGGAATCAGAAATACAAGCGTTACTTAATGCAAACAACAAAATCTCGGCATTTCTAGAGATATGGTCCTGTTCATTTCATGTGCTGCACTAACTCTGCCTTTTTAATTAGAAGTATCATCCTGCTTATGCAAGAAACCTGGGAAAGGGGCATTGTCTTATTCATTATGTATTCCACGAGAATCGCAAGTGGACAAAACCAGGCATAATATGATGACTGTTGTGTTATTAAAGCACTTTAATAAGGTTACTCCCTCAGTAGGCTGAGCTCCTCAAATACCCATTTCTTTTTTGAGAAGTGAGCTGCATGGAGCAGGATGCTGGGTGCTGCTCTGGGTATGCATGAGGCCCCCTTTTTGTATGTGTTTTACAGATTTCTATGGGTATACACCCAGGACTAGTTCCTCTTCCTTTTTAGTCCCCTGTCCTACCTTAGGGAGCGATGTCCTAGAAAGTCTTGGAATTTCTATTTTAGTTCCATAATATAAAGAGAAAATAGTTTAAAATAATGATGTATGGAGAAAAGGTCTATAAACAAATATTCATTACATTTGGGGCATTTCTATGTGCACTGTCCTGCTATATTTACCCCTCTGTTCTCAGCTCCCACCAACTAAAAAAATATTGGTTAAGGATTCAATCTGTAATGGTTTTCATAAAAAATAAAATCTTAAATGATACTAAAAATGTCTTTTAAAAAAGAAAATCGAAGTAGTAAAGAAGGGTGGGAGGCAGGAAAGTGGGAGAGAAGAAAGGGAGGGAGGATGAAAGGCAGAGAATAGGTGGGGGGAGAAAGAAAGGAGAAAAGGAAGGTTTTTTAAAGGGGGCCCAGCCAATTGCAGCAGAGCAAAGACTTATCTATATGCATTACTTTGATTTCAAATTATTTTTAGCACGGCTTTTATTGTACTCATTGTTACATACATAAATCTTTAAAGTAATACATTTTGTAAGAAATGGTCATAAAAATTTACAGCCAGTAACTTTTCCCCTGTCCCTTACAATGATATTCTACTAAAACCATTAAATGGTTCTCATTAATGCCCTTTAAATGATTGTGTAATGACCCACAATCGCTTGTAAGTGAACAACCATTAAAGAATTACCAGTTCTTAGCATGCTTTTAAGTACAGCTTAAATACATGGGAGGTAACATATAATATATTAGAAAAAGTATTAAATTTGAAATAGTAAAAACACAATCATCACAAAAGAATGAGTAGGTGTGCAACTCTACCCTGCAATGACCACGATTCTCACTGAAACACATTATTACAGTAGATTTTACAGCATTTGTTCTTTCCCCGTACTGAATCTTTTCCTTTTTCCTGGGATTAATAATAATAATAATAATAATAAAACCCTGCCACAACAGGAATGAAAGTGCATATGAAAGCAAATGGGGAAAATAATTAAAGCCATGTATAACAGACAGCAAACTATCTGAACAAAAAGTGAACAATCTATCCCCCAGATATTTCTACAGGAGGGCAACAATGCATTTTTTTCCTAACCATACAGATATTTGATATGAGATAGTCTAAGCACTTGGATGATTGCATTTTTTACACTTCAAAGTATTCTGCATCATGAGAATATGGTCAAAGAAGATGTGAGGTCAGATTAATCCCCTGCTATTCCAGGCATGTTGTGTAGCAAGCTTACTCATCCTTGTAGACTTAGGCAGTTGATTTACCCTAAACAACAAATGTCGAATAAAGAGTTTGGTGACATTTGTTTTTGAAGTTCTTTCACTCGAGACGGACCTTGTTTGTACTCAAGTGCCGTTTATGGTGTAGTGGCAACAGAACCAGGGCCACGGGAATCTTATCACCAGACAGAGCAAGGCTCAGGGTGAGTGCAATGCCAGGGACAAGAGAAAATCAAATTAATTAATTTATTTATTCATCGGAGTGAGGCGGAAGGCAAGGGTGGGAACAATTTGGGGCCAGAAGACACAGCTACATATTTTTGTCTCATTTAGAAACTCAAGGTCAACGTTGAATTCCCCAACTGCCATCTTCTTGGCCTCCTCAGATTGATGACACACTGTTTTCTGCTCTCCAACAAGCTCTGCTTATCCCCACGTGTGTAACTAGTTGCTTTCTTCTGGTGCAGTGAGCCAGGGGCAGGGAGGCGATTCCTAATTCTACTGATGGTGAAATTAGACTTACAAAGGTGATCAGACTTGTTTTTCTATATCATGAAAGTCTTAGCTTAGCATTCACTTCCTCTGGGCCCTTTCCCTAGCCACACACAGTTGTTCCCATAATATGGCCCCATAATATCTGGGAGGGCAGGAACCATGTTCATCCTGCTCACACCCAGATTCTGCATCCCTAACACAGTGCCCGACAATGCTGGGCTCTTAAATAAATATGAGGTTATTAAACTTACCCAGAAAGGTTGCAAAATAAGTTCTGTTGGTCAACCAAACCTGATTATTCTAAATAGACCATTATTCAAAAACAAAACAAAGTTGAAGATTTACAGATCGTCATCAGAAAGTAGAAATCTAAGCTTGTCAAGACTAAAATGAGTCTCAAGCATTCTCAAGTCTCTGCTTTCTGTGTCTCCTCGTCCACATTGGTCCCATTCAGTTTCCACCCTCTTTCAAGCAACTATGTTTCTATTTATTATTCTCATAACCCTTCCTTGCCACAAAGCCCATTCCCCCTAAAAGCACTCCCAGTTTACCTCAGTCCGTGGATGTCTTTGCACATAGAAACTTTATCATATTATGAAAAAGGAGAAGTTGTCGGCAGTTCTGGGTACCGGTGGGTTTGTGAGCAGCACCTCCTGGGTACCCTCCAATCGTGAAAGTGATAGGAGAGAGCGGAGTAGAGGAAGAAGGCTTAGGTTAACTTGAAGACCGACCTAGTAAAAAGCATTTCCCATAACTGATTTGTAAAGTAAACCAAGCACAGAAACCAAGATGAAAACGGAGCACAAAAAGAAGCCCTTTATACTCCCAATATTTTCTTAGCTCCCTATTAGCTGGTAATCTCTCTTAAAGTCAGGGACCTTTCTCATCTATGATTGTGAGGACACATCCAACTCTGAGCCTCTTCCCGGTATGTCTGGCAGTGGCTGCCACACTGTGTGCTATTTAAGAAGCTCTGTTTGGCTCATTGCTCTTCAGAGGAGAGGAGCATATGGCCTTGACTGTTAAAAATATTCATGAGTCATGTTGCCCAGTATTGAAGTACAGCCACCTCAAGGGCAATTTTCCAACAGCTCATATTGGTTTACAACATGGAATGAAGACCAGATGAAGTTCCAGGAGGTATTTAGAGGAGACAGAATGCAATGACGCAAGTTAGAATTTGGTCAGTATGCTGAGTTGCATGTCCCTTCTGGAAAGAGGCATGGAGTGTTGGTAGAATATCAAAGTGAAGGACCCCACTCTCTGGTTCCATTTATAGACCCAGTATTCTGGTAAAACCTTCTGTAGAAGGAACTGGAGTAGATGTGGGAGTGAGGGTTACTCCATTCGTTGACTTCTCAGAAACTTTCCTCTTCTTTCCATGACTACTAAGAACTCACCTTGCCTCATGGCATTTGTTTGGTCCAGAACACACATGCTTTAATCCCCATGCTCATAGCAGAAGATTCTTCCAGGGATAAGTGTTCATGATTTAAAAAAAAAAAAAAAAGTTATTGCTTTTAGGGAACTTATCACAAAGTTTAGATTGTGGATTTTTGTTATCGTTTTGGTGGTGGTTTTTATTTTTAACATTTCTGAAAGTTTCTGGGGAAATGGTCCTGAGTGTGTTTAGCTTCCTGGGGACATTTTATGTGATTTGTCAAACACTAGTATTCAAGAAGTACAGTTAAAACAACAGGGGCTGGGGGATAAAATGGCTTAACTCTCAGATGATTCAAGAGTAGACAGGCGGGACGTCTATAATAGTTTCATGATTGAAAATACAATGTACTATTTGCCCTTTATCTTTCTTTCTATTGTAAATTAATCATTAGAAGGCTCTATCTGAAGCACTTTTTTTCTCACTGTGTATCCTGTTTAAACCTGCTCCATGTGGGCAACTGCACCTGACTATAATTTGGGGAACACAAATTGCAGTGGTTCAGCACTTTGTGATTCCGCTAATAAGTTAATGTCACTTCCATCTCCTGGCACAATTCAATTCAGAAGGGCTGCAATGTATCATTAATGCATTAACAATTGTTGTGTTTTTAGACCGAGTACCTGGAATTAGTCGGGAGCCTGACGATCCAAAACAAACTGACTGGCAGTGTTTGGGAGCCCTGAGGAAGTGATTCTTGTTTAAGCATCTGCATTATCAGAGCAGCCCAAGTACTTCAAAGGTCTGTGCAGGATGCTCAAAATAGGCACCTTGCCAAACAGAAATTGAAACACATATACGTACTACACTATTTGCCTTACAGAAATTAGTTTTCAGCCTGCAGCACCTAGGATTATTTAATATTTATCTTTAGCGGCAAGAAGAATCTATTATTTTATGAGTTGATTTTGTTATTTTACCTGAGTGTTTCAGTCAGTCTTTCCGCTAAGAGACACTGTGGTCTCCTCTATGCCCTGCCTATCACCCTCTTTTTAAATTATTATAATTTTTTTAAATATTTGGAAACAATGGGAAAATTCATTTTTTATCATTCCATTTCCACAGTTAGTTCCCGGGAAGAAGTGATCAGGTCCTTTCAGTGGTCTGAGGAAATTTAAAATTCCAGTATCAGTTGAATGGACTTGGTGGTGGTAATAAGTGTTGAAGAAACACTTTTGGATTGCAAGTAAGGAAACTGAGTTCTAGAGCCTCTCTCAACCTTTGTGACCTGGGAGAGATCCTTTACCTTTTCCAGAGCCTCTCCCCATCATCTGTTTCTAATTAGTTTAGAGTCAGTAGTCCCTAAAGAGTGCTTTCCTCTAGCGATTTGTCATTCTGAAATGCCACCGAGGTCCTACAGTTCCTCCTTCTGTTCAAAAATTCCAAAAGGTTGTATGTTGATTGTTTGCTCCAGTGAAATGAAAGCACCAAGAAAGGAATATGTCACTGTGTCGAAGAACAAAATGACTGATAGAGTATCAGGAGGACTTGAGTGTATAAAAAACTACAATATTGCAAAGTACCTTGTAGATGGGAACTGTTAAATATCAATGGAGCATTGCTGTGTCTGCACCGTCAGCACTTTCCTGTGACCACAGTGAGAGGGATGCTAAAATGTCATTTCATGGACCACATTATGTGCTGCTTACGATGAATATTCTGGCCATGGTTTATTACATTTTTGATAAATTGTAACTTCTTGGACCCAAATTTGGTTAGCTTATCTCTAGTGCCATTTAAATATCTTAAAAGACTGAATTTGCCCCAAAGATTTAATCATCATTCAGCAGCGGTCTGTAACCATGTGGTACTAATTTAAATTACTGTAGCAATGGACAAGTCTCTATCCAGAAATTAATAAATGCAATTTATAAGGAATGTTAAGTAACAACTAACAATTTAATGCTTTGTGAGTTTCAGCCAAACTGATTAAATAATTAAAACAGATTTCTAGGGATAGGGGAAGAGATTTTACCATAAAAGAGATAAACAGTTTGGGAATTGTATGCATTCTTTCAGACATTTAAGATAATTAAATCCAAAACCTATGTTAAAATAACACTAAAGGTCTGGTTTAAATCAGTACTGGGAATTGCTAAGTTAAGAGTTGAACACCATCCTCAATGTCTGCCCCATTGTTTTAAATAAGGCATTTGGGGACTCTCGGAGCACTAGGTCAGTTTACAAAGCATGCTATTGGTGGAACAATATTGGTCTCAAGCACAAATAAATGTATGCAATGGAACTTCCTTCTTATCATGATGTTTTTAGGTTTTTATTAAGCTAACTGGATGTTTAGAATCTTCTCAGAGCTTTGTACAAACTTAAAACTTTCTTGTACATGGTTTTCAAATTCTTATCTGTGAAAAAGGTAAAGAAACTTAGAGATTAAAGCTGTTTTGATTTAATGTGCAGTAAGTGTAATATGTACATTTATGGGCTTAAAATATTTCATTTTTGCAACAAATTGTTGAGAGGTTGTATATGTACAGGATAGGTATGTCTGTGAAACAAAGATCAATAAGGCACGGAGGCACTCTGTTTTCTGAAGAATAATAATTTTGTAGGCAGCTAAAGCAGATGGGTAGCCCCCTTGAGAGAAATGGCCATGGATTACAATAGAATGTATTCCTTTTAAGGATAATTTTTACTGATTTGCACAAATGCCTCAAAAGGTGTTTATCAATCATCCTTTACATTGTATCTGCAGCCCACCAACCCCAGTGGAGAAAGACAGACTATTTAACCACGTATGTCAGGGCCTCCTACCTTAACTGTACAAACTCTGGATGGTGGTATCTACAGGATAGAGTGGAAATGTGAAGTTGTTTGAAAATACCTTTTTTGGGGTGTACCTGGTTAGTGAATGCTGTCTGGTTGAATTTTTGCTGAAGTGGTCAGCTGTTTTGGGGTAAGATAGATGCAAATTCCATGTTCTACTGCCCAATAGGTTTGGAATTCATTTTCTCCCAAATTGAATGTGTCGTACTTTCCTCAAAATGTTCTTTTCCTCATATCATAACCAACTTATCCTGGTTTGCCTAGGGCTGAGAGGTTTTTCAAGATGCATATTTTTAACTGCAAAAACTGGGAAAGTCCTAGGCAAACCTGGATGAGTTGATCATTCTACCTTTTAACGTCTCTTCTTATCTTCTCTATCTTGATTATAATACTGAACTTTTCTATTTTTTTTTCCATCCCCAAATTTTCACTGAGTTCCATCAAGTATTTTATTCCTCCCTCTTCTCCAGACTCTCTGTTATTGCCTCGGCTTAAGCAATATCATGCTTTTGCATGAACTATTGAAGCCACCACTAAGCTGAACACCTCACTTGTAGACTTGCTTTCACCCCAATCTTCCTACAACTCAGCTTCCAGTAATATTTTAAAATTCTCTTTGTTAAGCTCTCAGTGTTACTTATTACACAAAATCCCAATTTATATACAAGGGAATGGAGTGGGAATAAGGCCCTCTATCAGCTGGTTCCTGCCAAAATCTCCAAGTTCACTTCCATCCATACTCCTTCAAGCCTATTCTCTAGCCATTTTGATCCACTTGGAGTTTCATGGGGGCAGAATACTAATTCACACTTGTACCTCTTTGACTACAGTCTTTCCTATTACTGGAATGCCCTTCCCAGCCCCCTTTTTAATCTGGAAGGCAACTAATTATTTTTCAAGACCCAGTTCAGACATTACATTCCTTTATGAAATTCTTCCTGCCCCCAAATAAAACTGACTACTGCTAATTCTGTGCTAGACTGTACCATGTAGACTCATAACATACCTAAAAACACATGCTTGTAGTTATTACTTGTTAGTCTTCTGTTCTAGATTATGTACTCTTTTAGTGAAGGGAAACAGATTTATTAATGTTTATTTCCATATTTTGTTATCAGGTCTGACACAAAAGAAACGCTGAAATGTTGGTGGAGTGAATGAAGAACCTCTCTTCCCACATTATGGGAACTGTACTGAGACAGCAGAGCAATATGTGGTGAGTCTCTAAGCGCTTGGATAAGGCCCTTCTCATATCACCTGGCTGAAACTTGAAGTAGTGATTTACTCATTTGTCATTTAATTATTGTATCATCCATTTGCTAATAGAGTAACTTCCAAAAGCAAATTTTATGTCCACATATCAGAGAGGTGCCACTTTATATCACTTTTTTCTTATGCTGTATTAACTTTGATTCAAAGCTAGCAAATGCTGTTGACTGCCTAGCCAACATTAATCTACCTCCCCTGCCCCATTCCTTTATCCTTCCCAACAGAATCCTGTTTATTTCAGGCTCATCTCTCTTCTGCAGAATCATGTACTTCTGAAAATGTTGCATCTGTCCCCAAGGGGATGGCTCCTGATTAGTCTAAAGCAATTATAATGGCCCTATTCCACAAAGCTACCTGAGGATGCCTTGAAGTTCTGGCTTGTAACACAACTCTGGCCAATGAGATTTAAGACAAATCTGTTGGGGATCTTTTGGAAAAGTTCCCTCTCACAGCAAAGGTACTGAGGAAGAAACAGTCTCATTATCTGGATGTCATTCTATCTATATGTGACACCTGAAACTACTGTGGCCATTTTGTGACATTGAGGGAGGCCAGCCTTTCAATGAAGCCAACACTGAGACCAGCATAGCAGAAAAATAGAAGGAACCTAGTTCTTGATGTCATTATGGAGTCTCTGATCCTGCCCAGCTAGAGCCCTCAGCCTCCTTCTTCTGTGCTTATAATTACGTTACATGCAGCTGAAAGTCTCATAACTGACACAGACAAGTTTAGCCTTGTAATCTAAGAGGGATAGGGCATTTTGTTCACTACACGCCATATGGTACATCAAAAGTAAGGATAAAAATGCTTAGAGTATATGAAGAATAAAGGCAGAAACCAAAATGACTACCTGAGAAGATTCAGATTCTACCATTTGTCCAATACCTATGTGAATGAATCAATCAGCCAATGAAGATTCTGTTGAAAGAATTGTACTAAGTGCTTGCAAAGAACACAAACTCTAAACAGTCTTAGCCTTTCTCTATATGAGCTAATGGTCTTGTTAGTGAGCTGGGGCAGTGACCTAAATTACTATACAATAAAAAAGAAAGTAATGGTGTATTAGAGCAGTGATAACGATCTAACATTTATTGAACAATTACTATGCACCAGGCACTGTTCTGAGTACTTCCCAAGGACTTTTATTTGCATCGGCTATATTTTCTCTCTCAAATATTTTTCTCTTAGACCACTTCGCAGCCTAAAAATACTCCTATGCAAGCATACTTGTAAATAAGTCTCTCTCATTCTAAAAGAGAGAAAGAAAACCACTATCTTTTCTGACTTTGTTTCCTCTCAAGATACCATCTTATTTCTCTTTACGAACTTGCAAATTTCACCAAGTTTTTATTTTATAATAAAGTTTATTCCTTAGAACGTTTTTAAGTCGACAGCAAAGTTGAGCAGAAAGTATGGAGAGTATCGTAAATCCCCTGTCACCACACACACGACTATCAACACCCCCTACCGCTGTGGTACATTCATTAAAACCTCCTTCGACACGGCTTTATCACCTAAAGTCCATCATTTACCGTAGGCCTCATTCTCGGTATTGTACATTCTGTGGGTTTTGACAAATGTAGAATGACATAGATCTACCATTGTAATGTCACGCAGCAGTTTCACAGCTCTAAAAATCTCCTGTGCTCCGCCTATTTATTGCTCCCTCCCCCAAATTTTTAAATAGAGGACACCTTTTTCTCGAGCCTTTGATTTTTCACATCACATTCATTTTTTGATCCACTGCGCTTATTTCCCCTCATTTTTTTGAAACTGCCCTGAAAAAGGTCACCATTGATCATGATATTGACAGTTTAGTGGCTGTATTCCTGCTGATTATCACTTTTGTCCTCCCTTCAAGAGTAACATTATCCATCCAGTTTACCTAAGCTGGAGACCTCAGGCCATACCCGATTCTCCCTTTCTCTCTCATTCGTTAATTCTATTTCTAAAATGTCTCCTGCATAAATTTCTCCTGAAAGAAATGCATCTTTTCTTGACTTACAGGCTTCCATCACCTCTTCTCTGGACTATTGTAAAAAACTCCCAGCTTATTCTCATGCCAACCTATACCCTGTAGTGATGTCAGAATTACTCTCTAAAACTCCCATTTTCTTCCTGGCATTCTCTGTTGGAAATATTTTGATGGTATTTCTTTCTGTAATATAGCATCTAAACTACTCAGTTTGACCTTAAAGATCTTCACAATCCTGCAAAGGTGCTACTTTCCCATTGTCACCTCTAGCTCCTCCTCCTCCATGATCTCTCCTTCACCTGCACTGAAATGACCTGTGCCCTGAGCATGTGCATTTTCACTGCTCTGTGACTTCGCCTAGTCTTCTCTCTGTGTGGAATGCCCTCTCTCCCTTATTCAGGTAGTGAACTTCCACTGTCACTGAGGCATACTGCAAATGTTCCCTGCTCTCTGTCGATTTTTTCATAATACTTTTAACATATTTCCCTCATCAAAACTGTTGTTGTGTTGTCATATTTGTCTATGTGCCTGATCTCTTCTCTTAAATGTGAGCTTTTGAGACAAGGAAATCTGCTTCATTCTGTCTCAATCATTTCAATGTTTCCAGTACCTGGCTTAGTATCTAGTACTTAATACATTTGTATTGAATTAAGGCTATTGTGAAGGTGTGAACAGTGTGATGGGAGCTCTGAGAAGGAGCAATTGGCAGGATAACAAATATTTACAGAATATCTACTATGAGCCAGGCACTCTTCTAGGCACTGGACATAACAATGAACAAATAGAGGAATATATTACACTTATGGGACCATAACATTCTATTCTAGTGGGAGAAGACAGATACAGTGAGTTTGGCAGAGGACCAGTACCATGAAAAGATAAATAAATAAATATAAGACATAGGGAGTGGCACGAGCTACTGATCAACTGGGAAGTCCATGACCCACCCAAAGGCATTTATTTAAACTCATATTAAAACATCAATCATAGCAGCTACACATAACTTAGCCTACTGAACATATTTTGTTGCTAGATCTGGCCAGCTGACTGCGTCTTTGTGGTCCCTGTTGCAGAGACATCTTAGTTCTAGATTCTTTTCCTTGAAAAAGTAGGCAGAGGCAATAGATCCTTAAACTCTGACAGAATCTTTTTAGTCTTACTCTAGTTTACCTTGATAACAGCATCTCACTCTGTTTTATCCTCTTTAGCCTGTGCTTGTAGCTTTATGACATTTCTAAGCAGCCACGAAGTTATCCTGAGAAAATGGTCCATTTACATTCCTTAGAAAAAATACCCTTGTGTTTGGAAATCAAAGGCCCAACAATGAGAATGCAAAAGAGCCAAAAAAAAAAAAAGAAGAAAAAAAAAAGTGTACGTGCTCTCATACAAGATTCAGAAGTTTTGGTATATTAAAATTAACTTCTGCAATCATCCTTTTTAGGGGATAGGAGTATGAAGAATTATGCCATTAAGATGTGCAGGGATGGCTAGATGGCAGAAAAATAACATTATAATATTTTAAAGTTGAAAGGACACTTAAAGATAATTCTAGATTGACTCTCTCACTTTACAGACAAGGAGACTCAAGCTCGGGAATTAGTAATGTACCAAAAGTTGTGCACCTGAATATATTAAAATAGCATTAATAGTTGACCATTTATTTCTCCCTTATGTTAGTAGCCAAGATTTTCAAACAGCAGAAAATCGAGGGCTCTACCAGCACATTGTGTTTCTTCAAATTTCTGTGACCTAAATACTCAGCTCTTAATAGGGAAGAGACCTATGACAGAGGTAACTGGAGAGGGATTATAGCTGATAGGAGCATGTGAGGATGGCGCATGAAATGCATTTAACTCCAACTTAAAAATTAAAGCAAGAGGCTTGCAGAATTATAAGTTTTGATAGTGTGTGGGAGAATAGTACTGTTTATCTATTAAATTATTTATTTATCCAATTATCTATTAAATTTTTCATTTATTCATTCATTTATTTATTCAAAAATGCTGAACTCTTATTACTTCTGAGCGAAGTGCCCTGGAGAACGTAGCAGAATGTAGCAGAATGTAGCAGAATACTCCTACCTCCTTGTGTTCAAAGGGCTCACGGTCCCACAGAGGAGCCATACGTGCAGGCCTGTTATTCTTAAATGGAGGGGAAGCCCACCCGGACGCTGACGGCAGTTTGCTCCGCGTCAAGTGCTATATTGAAAATGCTGCTGCACCCTCCCTAGTCACCCTAAAAGTGCCGCCTGCGCACTGATGATCCTTTGAGGCATCATTCTCCCTCAGGCAAAAATAACCTGTTTAGAAGATATTACAGAGAGGTTTTCTGCTTCTTTTGAAGTTATAATACCCGCCAAATGACGTACCGTGTCTCTGTAACACGGTTTCCGGAAGGATCAAGGCTCCTGAGTCATCAGGTGGCAGTCGTTCTCTGCAGCCATTGGCTCACAAGGAGCAGGCGTTTTCATCCATCTGCAAAGCAAAGAAGAATTCGCCACCTGCTTGAATCAACCGTATGTGTGTTGGTTGGGAGTTGTTACGAGACGTACCCCTGACAAGAGCCGAGATGCCCAGCCAGCTTCCCTTTATCAGATGGGCCAGTGCCAATCATCATTGTTCTTGCAAGGTGATAGCAGGAGTTGTTCCCCGTTAGAAGATGGTGGCATTCTGGCAGGGTCACTGTGGTGTTAAGATGCATAGCATTTGTCAGGTTTGCCTAGGACTTCTGGAGGTTTAGTTATGAAACTTGTTAATTGAGCTATAAATATAGCTGCAGCCTTTGCCTTCCAGTAAGGCAGTGTGTTAATTTGGGTTTGGCAGGGGGATGGTGCAAGCTGCCAATGTTATGTTAGGATTAGTAACGTGCAGTACATTTTAACTCCACTTCCCCATGTGCCACGCTTTCCTCCTCTGTTTGTTATCTTTGTGAGGGAGAAAGAAGAGAAAGCAAGCCCATTGTCATGGGCATCTTACGTTAGGGATATTTATCTGTGGGCCTTTGCACCCTACAAGTCTCCAAGTAAAGAGAGTTAGAAAGATAAATGAAGAAGATCATGTACAGCACCCAGAAGGCTCAGCCACAGCCTTCTGCCCTGAGATTAGCATAACCACAGTTGCCAATAGGGGGCTATTTGCTCTTGCTTCCTCCAAGAAACTCATCCCTATATTTAGGACATCTCTTTGTACACTAAGGTGGAAATGAAAAATGATAAATATGTTCTCTGTAATAAAAACATATTCTCCCTTTTTTTCACACGCATGGAATTACACGTAGAATGGAGTGGGTTTGTTTGCTTATTTCCTCCTCAAATACTTACTCTTATAGGGTAAGTGTGTCACTTGCTCATCTCATTGAGAAAAAAGTGAGGATTTTAAACTGTACATGAAAACAACTTTGGTTGTACTTTCTGCTGGTAGAGAAAAGGAAAAGGTGCTGCAGAAGCAATTGTCACCTTGCCTGTTTAGAGATGCTTGATAAGTATTAGTTGAATAAACAAATGAATGAATGAATGAATGAATGAATGAACGAAAAAAATGAATGGGTGGGTCTCAATTAAGCAGAGTTTTCAAAGAGTGGCATTTGCAAATTATTCAGTCGGCCATGTCTGCTTTCTTTTCTTAAAACACATAAGTGACCTGGAAATAGCTTGTCAAATGTGAAATTCTGTTTGTTGGCAAGTTGGTAAGAAAGGAATTCACTTCCAGAAAAGTAGTATCAAACATTTAATTTTTTTTCTAAAGCACCTGGCTTGGGTAGAAAACATGAAAGAATTTAGAAGTCTAACATCCTGTGCGGGTCTCTCTGGAGACAGTGTTGATTGCCTTTCCCTGGTTATGAAACATTAGAGAGAGATTAGCGTGAACTGAATATTCTTTGTTTTTCATTCTACTTTTTCCTTCATTGGCATGTCTCTCACCTCTGATAAGTAGAAATTTTCACTCCTTTTTGTTTTTTGTTTAATTAGGGCCCTATGTCTTTCTTCCTTTTTGAATTGAGTTCTAGAAATGAAGATGTTATATCATGGGTACAGAATTGTTCTCAACTCTAATGAAAATTGTGTTAATTTTTTTGTTTTACAATGAAACTGTAGCCTGCCTCAACTATACCAGCTGTTAATTGTATTTTCCTTAAGTCCTTTTGATTTTCATTTGAAATGCATTTTATAACCCATCTGGTAACCTTGCTGCTAACCAACAATTATCGTCTGACATCTGAATACAAAGAATTTGGGACAAGCCACAGTTGTACATGGAAACTTTTAAAACGATTTCCCCCTTAATATATTCTTTACTAAAAATCATTGTGAAGAAATGATTATAGCCTCACAAAATTCTGACATGCTGGAAAAAATGGCTGTTCACTCTTTGAAAATTTGTACCAACTTAAGGTTTGGGAAATTGAGAGCACAATAATAATAATAATAATAAAGGCACAGGCTACGCCGGGCAGTCAACCTTTATTCCACTCCATCCCATTCACAAACTTGACACAGCTTGGACCAATATTAATTCCAACTGTTAGAGGTGGACAGAGAGTGGGTGCTATTCACAATGTGGTTACTTTGGAGACTGAAAAATCTGGAATCAAATTGATAGGATTATTAGAGTCTGAAACAGGGCTGCTATGGGCAGTTGTGGGTTTTTGTACTTAGGCACCAGGCCGAGTAGGCAAGTGTGGGCTGGAATGTAGCCCTGGTACTGCTTGCCAAGCTGTGCGCCCCAGCCTGGGGCTGCATCAGCTGGGAGGAAAGGCCTTTCTGTAGTTCATCTGCCAGGGTGGAGTGCCTTTTTGTAACTTGCACAAAGATGCACTGTGTGCTAGAGGTGGCTTTGGCTGGAAATAACTGTTGAGGGAGATCCTGCCTCTTTCACCGCTATTGTGTATCTGCAACTCTCTTGGATTCTTTCAGTCCTTTCATTCACCTGCCCCGCTCCCCCCCATCTCCATTGGTGAGAGGAGGAGTGAATTATCTGATGGGTGGAACTGGAAGGAGAAACCAAGCCTGGATAGCTCTGCCCCTTCTGCTGTCTTTCTTTAGAGAATCAGCTGCTGGCAAAGAACATATATCCTGCAGGTGGGTGTAGGAGGTGGGGAGGAGAGCAGAGAGGCCTGCATCTCCAATTCTAAGAAGCTCACTTGCCCATTTTTCCCAACCTTGCTTTATTTAGTAAGAAAGATTATAATTTACACCCCCCACATACACACCTATCAG
The DNA here is from genome assembly GCF_902729225.1 of Pteropus medius. Classification (NCBI taxonomy): domain Eukaryota; kingdom Metazoa; phylum Chordata; class Mammalia; order Chiroptera; family Pteropodidae; genus Pteropus; species Pteropus medius. The sequence continues at coordinate 27,022,946 of NW_024349800.1, read as the reverse complement.
CTCACTCTTCTGTCTCATTTTTCAGTTGGTTCAGAATTCAGGAAGAGGGGTGCTATTTACTGGGCTTCCATTAGGATCTTAGAGACCATACAATTCCCCATACTTATAACAGCATTTTTCTTTCCAGCAGAAGCCACGAACTGGTGGGCCATTGGCCAGATCCACACTGTCATGTTTTGCTTGGCCCACAGAGTGTCTTTTGAAAATAACTGCACCGACATTTAAAAAGTGGGAGATTGCATGTACACATCAAGATTTCTGGCCCTTCTTGAATAGTAAAATTGGAAAATCTAGCCACATTGGGCCTGCATCCCCACGTGGCAACATTCACCTTTGGCTGTGCTCCCTTTTCCAAGGGGGATACACTCTCTAGTTCTCTGTCCTCTACACTCTCTGCTCGCTCCTGGGCAAAACTGGGTGTTAGCCACTGTCTATCAATCCTCTCACACAGTTTTTGTTTTGAGGTAAGTGAATGTCTCTTTATTTTTAGATCTTTTTCAAAAAGTCAATTGAGAAGACTCCATTTATGAAGACACCTGGGAGACAGTAAGTGTCTTTATGGAATCATAGATTTTTTTCATATGTTTGACGTATATTTTTTTCGTGGATGTTTCAGGCATCATGCTACCTATCTGGCTCCTATAGTCAGTTGGGATTTCTTTAGCATTTTTTCAGAGAAAGTCTGTGTTTCTTTCAAAATAAAATCAATGAAAAGGAATTTGCTGCTTCCCTAGCCAGACTATTCTACCACATGGAAGCTCTTCCTTATCTTAACCTAGTACCTGCCCCCAGCATTTTGCTCAATGATATGGCTCAGCCATCTGGTGTTAAATAAACAAATATCCTGATGGTATTTCTTAGACTCGTTCACTAATATTTCTTGGTCTCCTTCTTCTGCATGTGGTAAAATGTCACTTCCTCCAAACTCCTAACATTAACCATGGCACGGTTCCTGACTGTGATAGACCCCTGCTTCCACTTGGCAGTTCTGGCAGATCTTGAAGATCATTGCTTTGTCTTATTTTCTGTTTTGTTGGGATAAAATTGCATTTAATACATGCTTATCTGTTTTCTAAATATGTGACAACTTTCTATCCCGCTCAATTATAAGACAACCTCTCTTAAGATAATTATTCTTATGGTCAGCTCTGCCAATAGCTGCAGAACACTCCAGAACAGTGTGAAATCTGCCTTGAAGCCAGAAAAAGGACAATGTGACCCATTCCTTATTTAAGAATATGTCACATTGGGCCTGTTTGCCATTTCATTTAGCCCTGTGTTGTTTCTAATAGGGGCACCAAGAAACATGTCATGGAGAACACAATTACCATTCATGGCTGGGAAAAAGAATGGTTATTCTTCAAACCTCCCTTTGAGTTTCTGATGTGTCTGAAACTTGATTTTATCCACGTTGTCCTTGAACTTGCTGGGGTATTTAGCTTTTATCTGTAAGCCTAAACTTATTGGGCAGGGGGTGAGGGGGGGCGCGGTGAGCTCTAAGGTTTCCTGACTAGTGTGCAAAGGGGTACTCCCTTTGTTGGACATGAACGATGCCTTCCAAAACTCAGAAACATCCTCTGGTACTAGTGCTCTGATAATTTTATAGGCTTAAGCTATATAATCTTTGATTTCATGAACCTTTGCTGTCTTACCAATAAAAGACTATCTTTTCCATTTGGGGGTTATTTATAAGGATTTTAAAACATTCTTAATAATACATCAGAATTAATATAGTATATAATATATTTTTAAAATAAATCTACATTCCTGTATTCATCTACTTATCTCTCTGAGTGTCTCCTTTTCTGTTTCTGTCTGAATGTGTGATTGGATGGTATGAGGGTGGCAAGGAGGAACTAAAGGACAGCTACAGAGAGGAAACAAAATACCTGTTGCTTCCTTCTCCAAACCCTCCCCTCTCTCTGGCCCACATTTAGGCTAATGGAGAAATGAAGGCCTAAGATTCTAAAAATCAAAATGGAAACACTAGGCTCATCATAGGTATTTCAGTAGGAAAACCAGTTTGACCTCCTACATACTGATTATAACTTTGGGCAAGGTACAATAGAAAGTACTCGAAATTCTGCAATAAGAAAGTTCTAGTTCCAGCTCTGGAGGTGGTTAGGCCATTTGGCTTGCCTAATCCTCACTTTCCTGCCTTGTAAGATTTTTACTCTACCTTATCGACCTGATCTGAGAGTCAAAGTCAACATAGGAGCAGTCCTTTAAAGTGGACTGCTCCGAATGTGCTAAATTCAGTGTAGAGGCATATTTTTAGGAAGGGGTGATTTTCCCAAAAACTTTTGGGGTTGCCTCAATTAGTTTTTGCCCCTGCCATCTCTCCCTCCATAACCCTTTACAGGGCACAACATTAAATAGTATTAGGGAGGTTTGTCTCCCACATCAGGTAGTCTTCACTTCTCTCCCTGCTTCAAATTGAGTCACCTAAGGAATTCGATATTCCTGTGTCCCTCCCCGGGCTTTTTGCTCATTTTGTGTAGGAAGTCCCTGAGATCACAGGAAGGACCTAGAAAAGCTAATGTCTAAGATGACAGGAACTAGAGCCTCTGGCTGCACTTAGACATTGGACTTTTCTGATGTGGTTGCCTCAATGGGAGGACAGTGACACTCTGGGGACACTAAGGCATTAGAGAGTTATTGGAAGGATCCATGGATGCTGTGGAAAAAGGTTTCCAAGAGCTGTCAGCAGGCCATTTCTACACGAGAATCTCTTTTTTCCTTTCTTTACAGTAAGACATGTCACTTCACTCCATCTCCCATTTCTGTCCCCAGGAATAAGTTTTTTTCTTAGACATGCATGATTTAAGGATCCCAAGTACAATGCTGATAACAGGGCATTTGGTCAATAATATTTTCTTTGAGCAGGGACAAGCCATTTTCCAGTTTGTTTTCTGGCTTTTGGTGGCTCTGGGAACCTACTCTCAGGCCATGTGGAAATACGCTTTTCTGTCAAGCTTTGGTTACTGAGGTGGGGATGCCTATAAATTATTGCTGACATCTTATGTCTCATTTTTAACGAGAATTATTTTGAAGTCGGACCAGCTATGTTGTGGACTGATTTGGTGACGGAAAAATAAAGGATTCTAGGTCATCCAGTCAGTCCTTTCTGGGAAACCAGATTGTGGGTGAAGACAGGGGTGTAAATGAATCAACAGATATCACCTTTTTTATGTGTCCTCCCATTTTAGGTTGATTCGGTGTAATCAGAATGTATAAGCTGGGAGGGAAGACTTTGTGATCTATGCCTCAGATTTATTTCCACTCCCTGGAGTCACAGCTCTGCTAACCTCGCTCTGCCCCACGTCATCCTTCATCCTTCCAAAGTAAATAAATGGAGTTCTCTTCAGCTTTGTTTCTTAATTAGCTATCAAAATTTGAGGTGTCCCCCAGACTTTGAAGACCCCTCTGACACTGTTTTAAGAATGTGGAGGTTGCCCTTCTGTCCTTGACCAACTTGGCCCTCTTCCATCAGTGGTCTCCACGATGCAGGCAGCCACACACGCGTTTTCCGCCCGGCTCCCACCACCAGTTCCAGAGATGGCGGAGCCCCTGGCCTCTGTCTGTATATAGAGCTGTCTGAAATGCATTCGGGATCTCTTGAGGTGAAAAGAGTTATATAAACAGAGAATGTTATTATGGATTCTTACTACAGATGGAAATGACTGGGTATTCTCAAAATAAATAACATTTCACATTTTTATAGATATGTAACATAATATGCATGTGTGTGTGTGTGTGTGTGTATTTATATTCTTTCCATCTTGAATACACAGCCTCTCCTTCCTCAGCACTTGGATAAGCCATTCATTTTGCCTCCTGCTTTTTTGATTCTCTTCTTAAGAATTCATTTAATTGTTGCCAGCATTTGGAGAGTTAGGATGAAGCGGTTACAGGCTTCCTGCTAGCTCCCGCCAGATAAGCCTGCCGTGGCTATAGCAGTTAGGAGAGCCGAATGCCGAAAACACTTAAGTTCTGTTTTTCCACTTCCCCTCTAAACAGAGATCAATCAGCTTGTGGCTCAGCATAATTACAAATGGAAACTTCCTAGAAGAGGTGCCCAGAGTTAGAGGATTCAGGGTAGGGCACCCAGATTCAGAAGTCGCTTGTTTAGATATGTCCTCCTCCTCCTTTTATTGAACCTGAGTATTCATTTTCTTTGACTTCCGGGGGGCAAGCATGCCATGTCATATTTATACATTGATCTACTTTCAGTGAAATGAACTAGCGAATGTAGGTAAATGAACGACTGGATTATCACTTTCATAACAGTGCCATTCCCCCAAGGAAAATCCGGAGTTATCAGAACCTTATGCCTGGGGTTTGCAAAAATGAGCAAAGATGCCAAAGATGTATCCTGAGCCAGGGAGGAGGAAGGTTGGCATCCACAAGTCCAGGCAACACAAGGCAGACAACATCTGGCTTTGCCAACCCCACCTGGCTCCAATAAAGGACTGGCTAGCATCCTTGGCAGTGGCTGGTGGGAGAGGCAGACAGAAGCCAACTGCCCAGAGGCTGTCCAGTTCTGGTGGGAAGGAGGTGAAGGAAGGAGAGGTAGCTGAGTGAGAGGGCCTCGGGCCTCAGTATGGTGCTGAAGAAATGGCTGACTTGAGGGAATTCAGGCCAATTACAGAGGGATCCTTTCTCACTCCACCATCTGGAGATGCCTAAAAGAGGACTGAGCCTATAATTGGGAAGTTATTCTAAATGACAACTTCCAAATTTTAAGAGGATTTGATAAAATTTTAAACTAAGATTTATTGAATGCCTAATACAAAAACAGTCTCTTTGATATGTGCTGAGGTCACTAATAACAATAATTATAATAGTGTTAATAACAAGGTGATGATGATAATTGCTAACGTTAATGGACACTTCTTAAGTGCCAGATTCTGTTACATGTATCAGCACATTTACGCCTCATGTACGTAAGCACTATTGTTACGCTAATTCTCATTTTGGAATGAGGAAACCAAAACTTAGGCAGTTTAAGTAATATGTCCCAGGTCACAGAATTAGATGACATAGCTGGGGTTGAAAGCCAAGCATTCTAACTCTTAATCTCTATTCCAGACTATGTTGAAAAATATATGATCTGTACTTAAGGAACTAGTAGTCTAGTAAATAAGGTAGACATGAAAGAAAATACATAGTAATGATGAAAATAATTCCCCTATAATGCAATCTGCTACAAAACAAATTCAGGTATAACATGATTGAATATCAGATTTCATTCCTGGCTTCAAACTCACCTATACTCAAAAATTAACTGCATAACTCAACTTGCATTTTTAAGATTAAATTTTTTGGACTCCGTTTATAGTAATATGGAGGGATAATATCACTATATAGTAATAGTAGCTGATTTGTATAGTGTACTAATAGTAGCTAACTTTTATTGACCATGTACCATGAAGTCGTTAATTTTAGGTCTTATAACCATCCAGGAAAGTAAATATGACTACCCTTGATGAAGGCCATGAAGCTTAAATGATCTTCTCAAGGTTTATAGTAAAGAGCCAGAGTTCGGATCAGAATGAGGACAGAATGACTCCTAATTACAGAGGGAGTAATCTAATGCTTTCTTCACTATCCCATTTTTACTTCCTGTCTCCAGTAAAGTCAGATGGATGAAAAGACTGCATGTGATACGGTCACACAGAGGAAGCATGTTTAATTTTATGAAAGCAGTATGCATGGGGAAGAGGGAGCTAACATTTATTGGGTTCTTCCTTTGTGCTAGTCCACTGTACTGAGCAAATACATAGCTTGTATTCTTTCATTTAATTTTTGTAAAAATTGAGTCAAGAGTTATGGATGAATAGGAATTTAACAGAGAGACTGGGGGGAGGTGTGACTATTCCAGGCAGAGGGAACCGTATGGAAAAAGTGTAGAGGCATGGAATGTTATGGTGTGTTTGGGGGAATTAAGATCATCTCGGTGTTATGGAAGCATAAAAAACAGTGCAGAAATAGAGGACATGGTTGTGGAGGATGGAAGATGGCAGTGACCAATGATGAGGTCGTAAAGGTAGAGCTGCAATGACATCCTGGAGGGCTTTGTGCCAAGGAATATGGATCAGGTAGGTGGCAGTAAAGGGAGAAACAAGTCCGGGTAAAAATTTGATTTCCCTAAAATATCTTGAAAAGTAGAGCTATTATCCCATTTCTTTTAAACCAGTAAGGAAACAAGTTCAGATAGAAAGATGAACAACTTTAGCTAAAATCATTCAGTTTGTAATTGGCAGAACTGAACTTTGAAGCCACTTTTTTTGTGGCTCAAAAACCCACATTTCTGTTATGGTCCCATGATGTTATTGCTTGAAGTAGCCCATTTCCAGAGACTGGAAAGGAAAAGCACAGAAAGCAGGTGGATGGAAAGGGCTCAGTAGCCCCGACCTGCTCGTCCAAGATTGCCCTGTTGCCAAAATAAATTGCTTTCTTCTTATAGATTATGATTAAATTATTGCCACTATGAATTTTTTTAAATGATAATCAAGAAACATGATGTTGTAAGATGGAGCCACAAGAGTATGAAGAAAATAAACATTTCAAATAAGGGTGGAGCTTCCCTGCCATTTCACTAGCTAGGTTGGCACTCTTTTAAATTTAGAAAGTAAGGCTGCCAAGAATTGTTGGTGCAGGTCATCTATGCACAATGACACCCAGTGAGGACAAAAATCTTACCAGCAGTCCACTCGCCTTGCCTAGTCCCAGCCCTGCGCAGTCTCCATCTGGAGTAAAATACCCATTTTTCTACCCATGCAAAAGTGCCATATGGGTTAGCAGAAGCCGCCCTGAGGAAAAAAGGAAGCATGAATAAATTGGCAGTTCCCATCAAAAGTTTGATCAAGTCTCTACATTTTATATCAAGGAGCACCACCTTAACCATTATTTGTATAATTTGCATAACGTAGTATTTAACCTCAAATTTAATGGTTCTCTCAACTGCTAGGCCAAATTGTTGTTGACCCTCCCATACATTGAGTATTCTTGAATGACACTACAGTAGTGTTGTTTGATTTTGTTTTCTCTTTGATTTTGTCCTAACAAATATGGAAGGAGTTGTGGTACAGGATTCAGAGAATTTACTTTTCTACTTAGTAGTTGATAGAACTTTGCCATGCTGGTTACTTTCTCAAAACTCCACTTTACTCACCTTTGAGTTGGGCATAACAATACTTATGTCACAAGTGTGTTTAATGAGCAGTGCCTGGCTAAAAAGTGGTCATAGTAGCATGTGTTTATGTCATGTGTTACACAGTAGCAGAGTCAAAGATAACACAGGTATACCTTCACCCAACCTGGCTTGAAACTGCTATCACTCTAGATCCCACAAGTGACAGGTTTACTCCAAGGACAAACAATGGGTTGTGGATTCAAAATGGGGAAGTCGTGACGGAGATATAAAGACATCATCCAGGTGGCCAGACTCCACACTACCTCCAGCCTAAATTTTTTCGCTAGCCTCAATTTGAAACTTTTTTTGGTTGAAATTTAATTCAACAGGGCACATTTTAAAAATTAATATAACGTGTTATCTATAAAGCCACACATTAATTTACATATAATATATATTTAGATTATACATTAATATAAGTACCTAAATTGTCTCCTTCAAGTCTTTGTTCTAATGTACCTTCACAGTGTGGTCCACGATGGCTGCGCGAAATAACATTTAACCTTCCCCACAGCACTCCTTCTCTTCCTCTCCTGCTTTATTTTTTCTTTTTCTCCTTAGCATTTTTATTTCACTTCCTAATACACCATTTAATTGTTATTTTGTTCATATTTTGTTTCTCTCCCCTCACCAGAATATATGCCCATGAGAGCAAGGATTTTGATCTTTTATCTTAATAGCCTTTTTCCAGTGCCTGGAATTTAGTGGGAAGTCAATAGTGAAAAAGGAAATTATATTACTGTTACTTTTCTCCCCTAATTTCCAGAACTGATAGCTTATTTTACATAAACTTGTCAATAAAATGCTTTTTTTTTTGATAGTCAAGATACAATTCCAGATAAAGAAGCTCTAATTAGCATACTCAAAAATTTTACTTGACCCATTATTTAAAGAAACAGAGTAATTTTTCAGTTGTCCAGAATGATACATTTTCCCCTGGGATAAGAGGCCTGAAGGTTGCCTTTGTCTATTTCTCGGAAAGAAATAAAATTAAAAGTATCTCTCCCATCTATGATTTTCTTCTTACAGTATTATTAGAGACTTCTAAGATTGTAATGTCAATCTGAAGTATTGCCTAATAGATAGTAATTAAAGACTTAAATCTTGACACAAACAATGCAGTGATACTGCTCTGAAAGGGAAAAGGAAAAAAGTCCATCTGCTCTAAATCTCTCAATGTGAAAATACTTATTTCTAAATTGTCAACTTCATATATGTGCATGTGTGTATGTTACTTTTACAATAATGGTTATTTTGAGCAAGTAAGAGCTTTACTTTGTCATCTGTGTATAACATTAGTATGAAAATAATGAGACTTGTTTGGTGACTTAACTGAGCCACTGAATTTTCAGATGTTAGTTAAATGGCTAAGGCAGACGAGGTGACAAAGATTTTTTAAAATCTTTTTTTTTTAAGTAATGTAATGGAAACATAAATAAATTACAGTATGTTTGTGTTAAAGAAACATTTACCAAGACAACATATAGATGTGTGTGGGTTGAGAGGGAGGATGGGTAGCTTTCTTACAGGGAAATAATAAAATGGTACATAATTCAAGATCACAGACAGCTTAATCACATACATATAAATAGAGACAACCCGTTTTGTTTGTTGTCTTTTTTCTTTTATATTTTATTCTGGAACATTATTTTGTTTAACGCACACTGATTTTTCTTTTTCTCTCCTTGAGTAACCAGTTTTCATTCCTGAGTTTGGGGGGTGGAGGGTAGGTGGGGGAGAGATTTAAATATCAGTAAAAAAATATGAGGAAGGACTGAGCTAGCTTTGTCTGCAGGTTATAACCTGTGTTTATTATTTTTTTCAAATAGTAAGATACAGCTGCTATGGTATCCAGAAAAAGGGAATCACATTGGCTGGTTATTGTGTGTGGGAAACATTTCAGCCTAAGCATAGTGAACTTCCTAGAATGCTACCCTCAGCTGATGGAAGCCGAACCTGTCTTGTAAGCAGTGCATATTATTGTATAAAATTTACTGCAAAGGGGAGTGATAGGAATAGAGAATGTATACAGTAGCTCCCTGTGTGCTAGCAGGTCTTTTCTGGGCTCCTAAATGTTAACTGGATGGTAATGTAAGTTATTACACTCATTAAATTAGGCTACAAACAAGTCAACAGTGATTCAGCAAAATGGCTTTGTTTGTATAGTGCAAGGAAGTCTGATAGATATCCAGTCACACATTTATGGCTAAATGGATGAAGATTTTAACATTACAGCCTAATAAAAACCCCATACTGTGTGATTAAATAAGAGGGAAAGCAGTAAAAAAGAGAACGCATAATGACGGTAACATGTAGGTCAGTTACAATTTAATTGTCATTGCTCTTCATTGCTAACATATCAATTCTCTGCTGCTTAGCTGAGCAGAAAACAACAACTTAACATGTACACTGGGCCCACTGACGAGTCGTCAAACCCCCACTTCCATCACCTGCTTTTGACTACTTCCTTAACAACCACATGAAGTCTTCCTGCTTTAATAGGATAATCTCGCTGAAAGCTCCTGCTGATTATTTCTTCCCATGCTCAATGCATCAATGATCAGTAAATTTACTTCACACTCTACATAGATGCTAAAATTAGATTGTTTGCATTACAACTTTCAATACTTCTGCAACAAGAAACACCTGCCTGCAGATTTATATTGTTTTGTTTAACGGTTTAAAATAAAGATAGCCTCACAGTGGCGATACCTTGATGTACTATATCCAAGGCGCACAATGGCTGATCATTTTTCTTACTTATCCAATTTGTACTGTATTTCTTGCCATATAAGGTACAGCTTCATTATCATTAATTGCAGCTTTAGAAAAACTGAGGAAGTATTTATTCTTGCCAACTTTGCTGCAATTTTACTTATTCAGTGGAACTAAGAAAGAGAAGGGGGGTATAAAAGCACTGTATATTTAACTTTTTTCCCCCCTGAATCTGGATAATTCACACAGATCTCAAAGGGGCTTTGGAACCTTTTAAAAATGTTAGCTCTAAAGAATTGTCTGTCTAGCACACTTATGCTGATCTATGGTAAAGACTTAACCGAGTACATAACTGAACTATTAATTCAGGTGCCTAAGGTGACATTTTTTATCCAGCTTAGCACAGTCTATTCCATATAGAATAGAATACAGCACCTGGTATAAAAAATGATTCAGCAGAAGCTAGATAACTGTACTAGAATGATTAGAAACATCAACTCTTTTTTTCTCATTTCAAATCATTTTAATTCAGCTTTCTGGGAATCAGGCTCATAGATTTAAAATGTATACTCTACCGGTAGATTTTCTTCCTTTTGTACCTCATTGTACACATCTAGATAGAATTATGTGTCATTTAAGGGCAAGAATAAGGGCCTGCAGTTCAAGATCGTGAACAAGCAAAGCAAAAACTCTGGGAATAAGCTCTACATCTAGGTTGATGTCTATAGCAGCTTCTGAGCAGTAAGAATTATTGGATTTGACTGGAGATTTGGGAAGAGCCTTGTGGTTACTTCTAAGACTGTCAGCTTATGAATCCCCAATTCTGATGTAAGGATCAGAGATGGATAGGTACTAATCCAAGGCTGTAATCACAAAGAAAACATTTAGAAGAGGCACGTTTCTTGTGTTCGTTTCTTTCTCCTTTATTCACTACGGAATGGAAAGTCTTTTCTTTGAGTTCAACCAGGGAGAAGAACAAAGTAGTACAGTACTTTTGGTTTCCATGGTGCTCCTTATAAAGATTATGCAAAGTGCTTAATGAATAAGTAACTCTTCTCAACACTTTGCAGATGTGACACTTAAGAGATTTGGACAAAAATAACAATATGAATAAAAAGTTAACTGTGATGCTCCAAGTATCTGATTATCTGCATGTAGCCCAGTCTACTCGACTATACCAGGAGAGTGACTGTCTTCTATTGATATCTTTGACATCTATTCTGATGTCTAGCATGGGCAGCTTTTTTACCATCTTGGGTAATCATGCCTAGTAGAATTGATAACACTTACTCCCATCTAGGAAATGAATGCTAGTGACATGATGCAGAGGTTGCTCGACTAGATAGGACACACTGCAGGTATGCCAGCAGCTGAGGGAGAAGGGGAAGGAAGCCCTGTCATCTCAGAACTATCCAGTCAGATTTGTTAGTAGTAAAGGTTCCCTTCATCCTTTAATTTTACTTTGTTAGTTGAGTGTTCATATACATTTCTCGCTGTCCCTGAAAGAAATAAATCGTAAGTAAAAGACTCATTTTCGCAAGTAACATATATTATCCGGGGGGGAGATAAATGCATCGATTTTTCTATAAAAATGAGTTCTGTAGATTTACAAGTGCCTGGCTAGCTAAATATAGAAATGTGATAAATTCAAATTTACAATAGATTTAATGACATTAATGACATTATCACCTGACTAATCCATTTAACTATATTTTAACTTACCTGAAAATAACTGGAAGAAGGGTTGGAGGAAACATAGTTTTCAGGTGATTTTAGATGATATTTTTGAATCATATTTCCCACTTGTCCAGTTTTTAAAACTTGACCAAAAATGCCATGTTCATTTTATCTTTGAATGAAAGAGAACTTGGCAAATTTCCTAACGACAAACTTCATTCAGTGACTTGAAGCATCGATTCATTATTCAGAATATTAACTATCTAGATTCTAGATGTTACTTAGCTGCTTTAAATGTTAAGGAAAATCGGTGTTCTCTGGGGCCATTTTAGATGTGTTTTTCTCAATACAGTAAGAGACCGGTGTCTAGGCATAAAATGAGGGAGCTAGAGCCCCACTATGCATTGTGCATACGTGTGTGTGTGTGTGTGTGTGTGTGTGTGTCTGTGCATGAGCCCAAGGTATGCTTGATTGGCAGGATGGACTACCACTTTCTCCAACAGCTGCCTTATATAAGCTTATCTGAAACCTTGACACAATTTTTGGAAGCTCATTAGACTTAAGAGTGATTGCAAATGAAAGAGGATGCACAGTTACTCGCTGACATTCATGCCTGCTTTTTAAATCTCATGCTGTATTGTTGCGGATCTTGATTTCACACTCAGATGCTTAACCCCACATTAATATGTGTCTTCTTCCCCAAGATGAACACGGTTGCCTTTTCTGTCTGGCATTATCGTCCCCGCCAACAAAATAGATTGCGGGAAATTTAAGGGTGGGGGAACAACAACGATATCTCAAAACTTTAACCATGACTTTTTCATTTACTTTTCAATGAAACATAGTGTTGAGTGCCTACCATGTACAAGTCTGTGCCACGCACCATGTAGATTCTTCTTGTGAGTTAGGTTTTCAAATAAAACAACAGATACGTTCATCTCCCTGGGGTCATGCCAGTAGTCTATTTCTTTTTATCTTTCCTTATTAAATTATGTTTACCTGAATACATCAGGTTCATTTCACCTAGGCAGGATGTCCCATTAAGCATGACAAGTAGGAGGTTGCAAGATTAATGCCCTTCTTGAGCTTGAATTAGTGTGTCAGCATCTTTCCAGACCTGGGACCAGAGTATATAGTAAGTATACCATAATGGACCTTAGCCTCTAACTGAACTGCTCTAATATTATTCCTATAACAAGGCTACTTTTAAAGAACCTCATTATTGGCTTCATTAGATATGTTACTTGCATCAGTGGCTGTAGTTATGCGTATAAAATAGGAGAGGTTAACATAGCATATTTTTTTATGTATTATATGGCATACAGCTTGAAGTAGCCAAAAGGTTTATGGCGATGTAATTGGTAGTTAGTGTGAAATTTGTAAGACAAATAGACAATATCTAGGGTAACCCCTCTAATCCTCTTCTTTCAGTTTTTTACAGCCACCAAAGGGCCTCATTAAAACAGCAGTCAGCACCTTAGTGAAAAGATACAGTGCTTAGAGTGCCCAAATGTGACAGAAAATCTGCATTTTGTAAATCTGACACCTTTGATAGATTATACAGTGTGAAGCCATTTCTTCTAAGCATTATGATAACGCTTAAGGTTCTCTTCTGAAGCCAACTTAGCTGTATTCACTAGTTATTACAAAGTGAAAAAGAGACGATTGAATAAAATGAACCTTAGAAGATAGAGGGGAACCTTTTTCTATGACACAAAGCTCTTCACACACGAACAGGCTGGAAAGCAGCTGTTGGCATTTCCAAGGACCCCTTAATATTGAGGGTAACATTCCTTTAAATATGAGGATGTTGCTAATGACTATGCCAGCATTTGTGTACGTGGAGATGAACCAAAATGTGGAGAAATAGTAGTTTTATATGTTACATGGGAAAGATGATTGGCTTTTCATCTATTTTTATAAATAAATGTTTAACAATACCCAGCTTAAGGGGATTAATGGAAACCTTACTCTTTAGTTCACGAAAGAGAATTTTGAAATCAGAATGAGGAAGTTCAATGCAAATGATACAAAACTAAGCAATCTCTCATTTAGTTCTTGGTGGCTGCCGTAGTAGAGCAGGCCATATGAAAGTGACAATGAGTTTTAGAAGCAGAATTGCAGGTATCCTAAGCAAAGTTCCTCCCAAGCCATCCAGAGTGTTCCGCCTGGATCCTTTCCCTCAACCCTGGTTCCCAATGTCCCATTCAGAAAGATTTGTACAGACAACTGACAAGAAAGATGGAAACTAAAACTGGAGAATCTGTAGAAGAAACAGTTTTTAAAATTCTATGATATGCAAATTGACGTTTTCACTGTAGCTAGAGGGGAGGAAGGTGGAGAACAAAACTTAAATATTATTATTCTCTATTCTGGCCCAAGATTTGAGAATAAATATTCTAATTTCAATAGGACCAAAAAGCAATTAGAATAAATATTCTAATTTCAATAGGACCAAAAAGCAAGGATGACTTCTCTTGAGCCCTTTGTTTCTGCCCGTGACTGAACACTGGCCTTTTATCTGTGTATATTTCCAACAATTCCAACAAAGAGAGAAAGTCTGCCCCGCTCTCCCAAGCTTTCTCTCTCTCTTTGGCCAAATGATATTGAAATGAAGTTTTTGTTTATAGACCTCTAAAAAGATAGCCCAACCATTTTGACCTATATACTTTATGCATTTCGTAATGGGTATAAATTGTTTAAAATAGTAGTAGAGTATCTTTATTTAAAGTTAAAAGTAGAAAAGATGATTAAAAAGCATCTTGCATTGTTTACATTTTTAATCCATAGCATGACAATAGAGTGTTACGTGTAAGCAGCTATTATTCAAATGATGGAAACATATCTTACTATTGTTTATATTTTAGTATTGAAGTCTTCGAGGACAGATTGATAATCAGATTTAAACATGCCAAGGTAATCGCTTCTCTTTCCCCGTAAATATACATGGCCATATATGCCTACTGAAATCTCCTTTTAAGTATTTTATGTATACTTATTTTAAATCTATTTATTAAGAAGGTTAGTTTTTTCCCCATTGTGATACAAGAAACCAGTTTTCATTTAAATGATTCCATTTAGATATTTGCAATTATTAATAATACAGCTTACAAAAGGAAACATTTCAATGACAAGAACCTTGAAATGAGTCCTTGAGAATTTGGAATGGATATTGCTTTCTCTTACAATAATCTGGGGCCAGTCTCTACTTTTGTTGAATTCAGTGGCTTTTTTTTTTTTTGAGGGTCAGAGCTATTAAATTTTAGTCAGTTGCTAGAGGGAGTGGCAGGCCTCTTGGCTGAGAAATCTACTTGAAATTACTCTTTGGGAGAAAAAAATAAGATAGAAAATTGCCTCATCAGCCCCATCTTTCAACCAACAAATCCTGTGGCTCTCACTATTCTTAATTGTTGACCTCTACCATCTGTGTCATGCAATGTGGCAGAAACTCTCCCTTCAAATAAAGCCCCATGTTATCTCATCAGAATGTACTTGTTAAAAGTGATAATGGTTCACAATCGGTACTTAGCCATGTGAAATACAATATCCTCTTTTAAAATATGGAGTTTTGGGGCCTAAATTAATACCTTGATACATAAGTTATTATATTATCTGAAAATTATTTGATTCAAGGGGAGATATCTGTGAGATGCTGTTATTATCCAGAGTAGAAATTGCAGAATTTATTTAATTTGAGAAAGGAAGTTACTTTGTGATGTCTATTGCAAACTATTGAGAGTCGTTTAGCCTTTAAAAAGCTACCCTTACATATGTAGTATAATATATAATACTAGAAAAATGTACTTAAGGAAACTACGTTTTCTCATAAAATAAATTTTTAAAAATCTGAAATGTATGTGGCATTGAACTAGTGGTACTGGACTTAAAAATCCCACCTTTCACAGTGAATTCTCTTAGTGTATGTGGCTCGCGTTGCCCTGAAAAATGAACTCAAAGGGGCACCGTGAATAGAATGTGTGGGCTTAAAATTCAGTGGATTATTCACATCTGTTAGGTGAGAATTAAAGAGCGCTCTGAAATAATGTATTCTTATGTTTTAGAGCTATCACTGCCAAAGGCTACTGACTAGTAAGTATCAACATCTGTGTTACTTCTTCTTTAGATTTCCTGATTCAGTGTGTCTAAACATTTCATTTACTACTGGAATTTTTTAAAGTTGTTTTAAGCCTCTGTTTGATGTACTATTTCACTGAAAGATATTATTAGCAAATATTAGTTAAGGGATTATTTGTACAATTAGCCCTAAATAACAGTAACCAAATGTTGTGATTCGTATTATTGAAAGAACATCAGGCTCTCGAAACAGTAAATAATGGAATAAAAATAAATAAAGGTACCTGTATTTTGACAGTGATATTCCACCTCTGGTTTTCCCATGAGCTAGCGTAAACACGCACACTCTCTCACACACACAATCATTCAAATGCCTTTTCTCTCTCTGACAAAAATATTCATTAAAAACATTTCACTGTGCTGCCTTTTAATATAGCACGGGCATTCAACCTGCGCAGGAAGCTTCCTGGAACCGCACAAATACTGTGTAATTATCTGGTGGCTCCCTGCTGGCTGCTGCATATTCTAAGCACAAAGTGAGCAACGCATTTCTAGAGCCTGACTCCTGTCTTCATTGTCCCTGCTTGGAATATGAAGCCTCACTTCATTATAGTAGACCTGATCAAACTTGATAGATTTAGCCATTATTCTTGACTGTGTCAACTTTCTACAGTTATTTTTTTTTTATTTTTTTAATTTTTTTTTACCCTGCTTGGACTCTTTTGTTTTGCCACCCAGGGAATGCAGAATATTCTGAGTATAGGTTTCTCTCTTTCTCGCCTCTTCTCTTTCTTCCCTCCCTCTCTCTGGGCTCTCTCAGCCCCCTCCTTATCCCTCCACCCCATTTCTTTCACCATCGCAGCCCCCTCTGTCTTTTCCCTCTCCCACCCAAACAAACTGAGGATTCAACAAATAATGTTCCTTCCACATCATGTGATTCAAGGAAAATAAGGCTTGCAATTTTTCTCTCAATTGTCCTCTTTGGTTTTGATTTTTCAGTTACTATAAAAGAATTCTGCGGCAATGTTGACACACAAGGCAGAAATGCTTTGAAAATCCTTTTCTATTTCCTGTTAGTAGCACAGTAACTTTTGCTCTATGATGTTGTTGTGGTGATGGTTAGGCTTGGGATTTTTTTTTTTCCTCTCTCTTGGTCTGCTGTATGACAACTTTCAAAGAGCACTTCAGAGTTCATATTTTCAAGGATCATCCACATCAGTGTATCTTATCAAATTTTATAAACGTTGCAGTGCATTTTCTTTGCAAAAGGCATTAGATCATTGTCTAGGCAAATACAGATGTTGATAAAACTGGTTTAGCATAACAGATATCTTTGTAGTTTTTGAGAGTTGCTATGCAACAATAGAGAATTATATCATAGCTCTAACAAAATGTTAAAGTATCAAAAAAATTCAAGCTGTATTATTATAATTAAGATTACACTGACCCCTTATACCGTCACAAAACAAGTTAATCAATATGTCAGATATTTGTTACTGACCTTAAAATACTTATAAGCTCAGTTTATCTTTACCCTAGTTAATGAATATTTTGTGGTGAGATTTTATTCCCTGGGTTTTAATTTTTTTTTTTTTTTCTGTAGCATATATATCCCTTTGGTGGACTCCAGACACTGTTTAAAAGCAGAAAATAACGGTTAATGTCAAGGTCTGCTCATTGAGTGCAAATTATTAATACAGTAAAAACTTGCAGGTCTTACAAAGTCCTCTCACTCTGCAGGGTCTCTCCACACTCCAAACCACTCCCACTCTGCTTTATTCTGTTTATTTTTTTAAAGCAAAAGCCAGGCTCCCAATATGATGCCTTTCAACAAGTTTGCTCACAGGATTCTTATTGTAGCGTCTGGTTTTGTGCCACAGAAAGAAGGTACAAGCTAGTATGGCTTGAATTTAATATTATCCTCCTTAAATTAAAAATAAAATAATTATTTTTAGAGTGGCATTTTCAGTCACACCAAAAGCTTCAAGGCATCTTAAAATGTAAATTGCCGTGAAGCAACACAAAGGAGAAAGGGAAGATTTTGAAGGCAATCGCACTGATCACTTAATTCAGTCGCTGCATATCCACTTGGCATAAGGTAATTAGAGTGCCACATTGCTGTAAAGACAGAAAGCTTAGGGTCCCATTCTGACTCACCCAGACGATAATACATGATTAGAAGTCAGTGACAGATCACAACTGCTGAATGACCCACCAAGGTCTTATCAAGGGCAAATCGCATAATTAGCATGCACTTCGCTGGCAGAGGAGTGCAGTGCTATTGTTCCCGCACAATCAAATTAGCCCCGCCGATGAGGTCAGTGTTCTGTGACCTTAGAGACATTTCATGTTTTATTCGCCCCTCTTCATCACACATCACACACATGTGCAATGTGCACGTGTGCATACACATTTAAACTGAACCTAAGTTCTTTGGACACTAAAAATATGTTTTATAGAGACAGTTTTGAAGTACACTCCATTGACTCTTTGGTTTATCATGTATGGAATGAGGAATGAGGAAATCAGCTAATGCAGTATGACCCTGGGGGACACACATGTAATGGAGCTACTTTGACATAAATTCAAGCATCTAGTGAGGCCTGGATCTCATATTATTTGTTCTTAATACATCTGCAGCATCCCACGTGTACTAATGAAGTCCTAATTCAAGCTTCAGGTCTCTCCTTCCTTCTAGTAATCAGAATGACCCAGTGAATGTGTCCACTCTGCCTTCACCCCATCTACACTTCCCTCTAGTGTTGTCCATTTCTAGGACCCAAAACTTCTCTCAGAAAAGACAATGTTTTGGAAGTGGCTGAGGTCCGTTATACCTCCAGACTATACTTGCAGCCATAGTACCAGCCCGTTGTGCCACCAATGATCCCCTGAGTACAGCTGTTGCAGGGACCAAGGCTTTTCTTTTCTATCACTCTGCAAAATTGGACCCTCTTTCCATTTTCAGCAATGCGGGGATCCAGGTAGAGCCTTTCAGTGAAACATCTTGAATGACTAGCTTGAAGGCTGTTTTGTTTTCCATCCTGAAAGTCACTTTCTCACTTGTTCTATGCACTCTCTCACGTGTTCACGCACAAGAGGGGTCTTTTGGCACTCAGCACAGAGCAGGAGCGTGTGGTATCTCTGCCCCGTGATGTCCATCATTCCGCTGTCCTCTCTCTGTACCAGGTGTCACCACTCACACTCCTGGAATCCATTCTGTTGGCAGTACCTGCTACTGAAATTTTTATTGATTCTTTTAGAGAAATTGTTTAATCTTATCAAATTAAAGCCAATTTTTGAGTCCTTTAATGAAGATAATGAAAATATTTTATTTTATTAAGAGCGAAATAATTTCAAATTTTTAAGCGCTGAATCTTGCCCAAATATGCCTTACGATTTGCTACTATTAAGATAAGGCTCACGCGAACTGAGACTTCATGACATTTTCAGAAACATCTAGTCCAAATTTTAGTGCTAATGAGAAGTCTAGGGAATATTGATTTGTGTAAGAGGAAGGGGCTCTGGCTCGAGGCTAGTGTTGGGAGTGGGGGTTGCATGAGGTGTGAGAAGCTTTGGCTATATGGTGCAATCAAAAATCAGTGGACCAAATATCAGATGACTTGGGTCTAGTCCTGGCTTTGAACTCGGCCAGGGCATTTTTCATTCTTGGCCTCAATGTCTTTATCAACAAAATGACTAGATTTGGCAAGAGGCTGTCTCTGATCCCTCCTAGCAATGTGAAAGTTTTGTCCCAGTCCATTTGGTTGTATGTTTTAATCAGCTGCAGTTCTTAATGTTTGCACATCACAACTCTGATCATTGTAACTGATAGTAAGTCAGTCACAGATAGGGGACTTGAGACCTTGAAGTTCTAAAACACACAAGAAAGAGGGGGTGTGAGTATATATCTATTGTTTATGAGATTCCCTCCCCTTTCCGCCTTTGATGCATACACCTTCTATAATTAAACACCCAGGAAGGAGAGAAACCAATGAAAGCACAACTGATTTATGTTTAAATAATATGTTTCCAAAGTGTCACTGAGCAGGCAAGTTCATCTTTGAGCCAATTAAATAATTCCAGCTCCAACTTGGCCCCTTCTGTAATTGTTCTATTTTGTGATGCTTGCATTTTAATAGGGATGCATTTTCACAACTGTACAATGGTACTCCCATGTTTTCTTGGGTAAATAAAGGATTTTGATTGACTTCTGTTTTCTGAAGCTGAACGATATGGATATTTTAAGAGAAGGAGATTTAAATTAGAGTTTAGCAGTCCAGGATCCTCTCTATGAATTTATTTCTAAAGTATATTTTGTTTATTTAAATGCCTTGGCCTTTTGTGCTAAATGCCTGGATGAAACTTTTTTCTTGTATGGCACAAAGATAATTTCTAAAGGTGTTATTGATTGTGCAAACACGGGAACATTTTCCTTCAATGAGAATTAATATTGTCTGTCTATGGAATGGTAGTAGTATTCAGTGTAACACAAAAGTTCCTGAAAACATATTTATAATGATTGTGATAAGCTATTCCATCCTTCTGGTATTTAGCCTTCATGGTAACTTCTTTTTGATGAAAAAATATAGAGAATTATGCACAAAGGAGCAGTTTTTATACTTGTAATGGAAATATTAAAAAGGGACCCATTTTTACAAATTGTCTATCTAATAGAGATTTTTACAGCATCCGTAAAATATAGACATTGTATCTTTCAGAAATCTATCTGCTGTAAGGGTGTGTTCTAATTTGCACAAGGTGTATATTTTCATATGTGTGCTCCATGTACATTATATGTATCACATATAAATATAAATCACAGTACCCAAAGTCTCAGGGGAACCCCCCCACACAACCTTAGTCATCTAGTGCAAACCATGAAAGTCCCCTAACAAACAGGATTAAAATTCACTCCTTTCAACCACCCCAGACATTTATTCCTT
Source organism: Pteropus medius (assembly GCF_902729225.1). Taxonomy (NCBI): domain Eukaryota; kingdom Metazoa; phylum Chordata; class Mammalia; order Chiroptera; family Pteropodidae; genus Pteropus; species Pteropus medius. The sequence continues at coordinate 27,002,339 of NW_024349800.1, read as the reverse complement.
CCTTTTCATTGAGCTACATTTGTCTGATTTAACAAGATAAGATTTGAGTGCTGATGCAGCCCGTTGTTAATGTAGCAGCCGCATCCACCATACCATCGACACTCGGCATCAGAGGAATGCATAAATCAGGTATTCAAAAAAAATTAGATATGCAGCACACCAGTTTTATAGTCCCAGCCTCAGAAATTGAAATGGCCCAGATTAATGTATTATATCTTACACACTGTCCGAGTGAATCAACTTTAATATATTGAACAGATTCGCAGAACAAGACTTTGTTATCTAAGGAGCACTCGGAAGAAGGAATTGACCTGAGGATTTGATTTGGTTCAGGTAGTTCATGTTGTACAGCAGCATTTGAATAGTTTCACATAAAAATAAAATTTGTATTAGAAATATTTCACATCATTTCTGGGCTCATCTGCACAACAGTTTTGCAGAGGGCCAATATTATAGAAACAATGTCCAGCCAAGATATGATTTTAACCTTTGCTTCTGACATGGCAAAACAATATAATTGTAATTTTAATGCAAGCTGCTGTTTCTCAGCAAGGCAGCTTGTACAGACTGACTTTAACTAGTTTGGATTTTGACTGGAAATGAAATGGCCATTGAATTGCTCATACAATAGAAGCACCACAATTTGTAGCGTTCCATTCCCAGAGGCTCAGTCGGGTCTGAAGCTGTTCTGTGAAGAAGCTGCTTTTTATAATGTTGGATGCCATTCCAAGGAAGGAAGGGCTTGGTAGCAATGTGAGGTTGTGAGGTAGTAGCTCTTTTTCTTGCCAGGCTGGGATAGCCAAGACGAGGAAACAGTTTGGGGATTTGAAACCAAGGATGATGTGGTCTTTCCCCCTGACCGCCCAAAAGAGGGGAGGGATGAGGAGAAGAGAAAAAATTGAAGTCTGGGGAGAAATAGTCTGCATTTGGGGAGTACACAGCAAAGTGTTTCATTCTCCCATGAGTTTCTCCTTTGTTTCACGTTCTAGGGGGTCCTCTTTGTGTGACCTCAAGATCTGCAAGGTTGTGCTTTCTTTACAATGATGGAGCCTGAAATCCTATCTTAGACTCCTCGACAATATCAGCTATGTGAGCCATGGCAGATTATGAGCTTCCCCCCACCCAGAGATGGGATTCTACCTATTTAATGCATTTGCTGGAACAAATGCTGGCAGTAGTGATCATGATTTTCTCATTGAACTCAGAAATAGGCAGAGAAGAGTCATGAGATGTAAAGACAGCAAACAGACACACAATAGGTCAAACACTAGTTTCTATTACCTATAGATGCAATGTAAATGAGAAGCCAGAGGGAAAACATGCTTTCTCTTAGGATGGCACTCCCGGTCTTGTTGGCCTTAATATCAATTCTTTTGCCTATGTACCCATTTCCCATGCCTTTGGTTTATTCTGGTTTTGCAGAGATTGAAGGTCCAAATAATCTCTCAGGTAATAAGAACTAAAAGGCTTGCTTTGGCACATTCAGTCAACTTCATGGATTGATGGCTAATGCCTGCTTTTCTGTGAAGCCGTATGTGAGCATGTCTGACATCAGAAATCTGGTTATGTTTTTACAACTATTACTGCTTCTCATCTGCCTAATTCTCATTTACTCTTCAGATGTCAATATAGATTTTTTTTTCTTTTTGACTGGGAACCCACACCTCGGCCCTCTTTTGCCCCCTCCTCCAGCAACCAAATCTAGGCTGGCTACCCACCTACATGCTCTGCTTGCATCCTGTGTTCCCCCCTGTCACGCATGTATCTGCTATTTTGTAACTGCTGATTTAAGTTTTTTTCTCCCAAGAGAACTCAAAACTCTTTAAGACTGCCCTTTTCATAATTATATCTCCCATTCTTCGCACAGTGCCAGGCACAAAATAGATTTTCACAAAGTATCAGTGGAATTTACTTATTCATTCATTCAGTGACTATTTTTGAATGCCTACTATGTTTCAACACTGTTCCAAGCTCCAGAGACACCACAGTGAACATAGCAAAGTCCCTACTCTCACAAAGCTTACGTTCTAGAATGGGAGACAGACATTAGCAAACCAACAAGTATTAAATGAGCTATATAAAATTTGACCATAGGAGATCTACAGAAATGGCAATTTCATATGGTCCAACCTAATAATCGTATGCCCTGTGGAGATAACGAGCACATCAGTGCAGTAATGGTGTTTGACAACATCATCTGAGCCATGTTACACTGTAAAAAGCTCCTGCTTGAGCTTATTATATTTTAACATAAGAATTCTCCAAAAATCATCAGACAAAAATTGGGCACCATTAGTCAGATGGAATATAATAGTTGCTCTAATGATGACTGAAACAGCAGTACTCATGCCCCGTTATGTGTGTTGCTCCGCAGCATGTGCGTGGTAGCTCCAGGCCTCGCCTCTGCACTCGGGGTCTCAGCACACCCTCCCAGCCCCGGAGAGTCAGCGCTCGCCAAGTCCCTCTGTGGCGCAAGCTGGGTCTGTGGCCCACAGGGTTCTCGCAGTACCGCGGTGACTCTTTTGCCTCCAAACCTCTGGCCCTTCACCTTGGCTGCAGTCGATCACTGCCGCCACGGTGGGACGAGTGACTCTGGGGTAAGCCAACACAAATGAGACCGGCAGTGTGTCCACCTCCTCCTTGCCCAGTGAGCAGCACCAGCGTCTGTAATTGTATTGCAAGTGGCCAGTGTGACCCTTTTCCCTGCTGACCCTTGCCCTGCTCAAAGACCGCCTTGGGGCCCCTGATCTGTGTCCTCAGAGTGGCCATTCGATGGTTCCCAAGTCCAGGCCCCTGAGGGGACATGCTTTCCTCCGGCAGGCACATTTGGTGCATTATTTCTCACAGCATGTTCTCGTTGTAACATCCAACTTTGACAGCGCACATTCTCTGAACGTGTATGGGAAAGTGTCAGAAAAAGTGCTAACATTTCTACAAGTTCGGATCATTAATTTTCTCAAGGAATTACTAAATAAAATGACGTTTTAAAAAAGCCCTCCTACGCTGCCATTTCTAAAGTTTTATTTTAAGTGTTGTGTGCCCTTAACTGCTTTTTCCCCACTTTGTACTTAGCTTATTTTTTTCCAGACTAAAGTTTATAGCTCTTTTATATGATAAATATGATATATTTTTTTTTTATTTTAAAATTATATAGCAAACAATGCTGTTTGGTAGCTTTTGCTGGAATTATAAATGACTCTCTTTTTTTTTAAAGAAAATCTAAAGCAAAGATAAGCAATGAAAATCTGCTACATATACAAAATATGGTTAATTTCTGTCCCTCCAAGACTCTGGGGTTGGTGGATGTGTTTTGATTGCTCAAGCTGACTAAAGGCCCAGGGCATATGTCTTATTCGGACCATCTCTACAGCAGCTAGTACAAGACTCTGTGCACTAGGTAGGTTAGAATGGCATTTGTGGGGAAAAAAAAAATCATCCCAGCTATTCTGTATTAAGCACATGCTTTGTGCCAGATCTCACTGGACCCTGCATTATTACATTATGAAGAGTATTCTTCCCATTTTACATGTAGGCAAATCAAGGCCCACTGTGTGTGTGTGTGTGTGTGTGTGTGTGTGTCCCCAAATTTACGCAGCCAGGAAGTGACAAAACCAGAATCCAAATTCAGGTTTCCAACTCTAAAAGCCCACCCCCTCTCCACTTTGTTACTCAGCTTCTGACATGGCAGGGTCCTCATGGTATGGTAGGTGGATCCCAACTGTTCAGCAAAGGAATGCATTTGCCATCAGGAAATGGTTGAGATACTCATCCATATTAAAATTGAGGTCTACTGTGTATCTGCTCTAGGCTTGTTTAGGGCACTATTGGAATAATTTTCTTTCTTCTTTTTTCTTTTTTAAATTGTTCTTTTTTTCCTAAGGACTTGAACCTTTCCAAAGACCTCTTACCTTTGACCTCACACACCCTGACATCAGGACACCTACACAGTAACCTGTACAATGGGTGACAGATGTCCTCCTGTGACTTCTCTTCTTATCCTAATCCTAACAGACGACTTGGAGACGCACGAATATCTTGCAGCAGTCCTGTGTCACTCTTTTTATTAAAATAAAAATAAAGGGCTCCAACCCCCATGATATAGATTTTCCCACGGTTTCTGGAGACTTGAGAGTGAACAGGAAAAGCTGTATTCTCCCAGACTTCGTTCACTCTGAGTTCTTACTTTCTCTGAACTCTCTCCACATCGCTCACCTACATATATGAGTACTATCTTCATTCCCTCAAGTACCACAAAAAATGAGTTATTATACATAATATGCATTTATGATGGTTTCCAATAGTAGAGAGGGTTTATAGCATTGAAAGAAAATAACTTTATATTGGCCATGTGACATTTCTGCTCATATAGGTTTGTGAATATCCTCATTGCAGTGTGGCCTGGTCTTCCCTAGGACTCAGCCTTGGGCCATTACACTGGGTCTTGTTCTTCCTATTGTAACCTTTTTATTGCTTCTGTTCTCCCCTCAGATTTTCAACCTTCCCCCTCACTCTCATCCTCCCAGTCTACCAGAGGAAAACTGAAAATTCCTATACGGTTGTTCTGCACAGCATTTGAACACTACTTTTTCCCATTTCACACTTCATACAGGTATCTACTTTTGCATAACTAAAAAAGACGCACTAACTGGCTATTTTAAACAAAGAGCCATCTACTACAGAATGATTTCAGGAGCTTTCCTAGAAAGGGGAAGGCATTCTATTTATCCTGTTTTTCTAAATCTCACATTGCTCTCATACTGACTTTTTGTGTACAGTGGTCTGATCTGGGTTTGACTAAATGCTGAGTTCAGCTAGTAACACGTCCTCTCCTTTCTCTGCTTCCCCAACACACTTGGTTGATATTTTTGTGACTCAAGAAACCAGGTTTAGGGGGCCTTGACATCGTTACTCCCCCTAGGGACTGAGAGCTAATCTTCAAATCAAAGTGCTGGGCCTCTGTGTTGGTTTTCTCTATTCTCGGGTCCCCTGTACAGAAATGCCACATGAATATGACTCTAAGTCATTTATTTCTATCCAGAACTAAACTTGAGTTGGTTGTAATTAACCTGTAACTTAACCAGCCACAGTGCCTTAACGATTTGAAAGGTAATTATAAGATGAAGCCTATGTATAGTGATAATAACTTAAATGGCTACCACGTATTAATCATTTCCTACCTGCAAAGTACCATGTTTAACAAAACATATCATTTAAGCTTTAATCAAGCATTATGCCATAGAAATTGTTAATCCATTTTACAGGCCAAAAAACTGAAGTACTGAGACTTTTGTGAATTGCCCAAAGTCACAGAAACAAGTAACAGGATCAGAAGTTGAGTCTTTTTGTCTCAAGAGTACAAGTTTCTAACCATGCTACTGTATCACCTCTTTACTCAAGAGATAAAGGGCTAGCTTCACAAATAATCTGAGCCAATGGGCCCCGTGGCTTTAGGTTAGAAATGGACAAAGTCGAGAATCCTTTAAAGCCAATTAAAGGGAAAAGGAGGTGCTACAGATTCAAGCATTTTCTTTGACCAGAGCTAAATGTATCTTTGATATAATTATTTACATTGCTGGGACAGCTTCTTATCATCACTTAATAATCTAGATTCATTGGAACATCTTTTAACAATCCATTGCTCATTCATCTCCCCTTTGTATCTCTCTGGAAAGTTCTTACAGCATGCCTTGAAGATCACCAAATGAATCCATTTTTCCAAAGCACATCAAACCAAGCATTTGGATAACATCGAAAACAACTTGTGAGAATTTAGAGTTGATTTTATGGTGCTTCTAAAGCATGTTTAGACTATGATTCAGAACATTCTTTGTTACTTATCTTACATACTTGGAATATTTGAGACATGCTTACCTGAACATCATGTTTCTCTTCTGTGCCTCCTTTAAAAATGGTGCTCCACTAGCACGAAGCCTGGTGAGTCGTTGGTACATGGTACCGATGAGCTCCCAAAAGGCCTCCCACTCCGAGGTTTGCTGTCACTGTGAGATCGCACAGAGGCCACTCAGACAGTCCTTTTTTTCCTAAACATTTTTTAGACACTCTAAAAAAGAGCGTATGAGCATCTGAAAAAGACTAAGAAGCTCATGGTGACATTCTCAGAGCCGATCTAAACACTAACAATCCAAAAAAGAAAAAGTTTAAGTGGAAAACTCAGCCAGTCATTCAAATGTTTTAACATTCTACATCTAGATGTTTTCAGTGTCGGTAGCATATGAACAAAGCCATAGTATTTTCCTGGCCAGTGGTCAAAATGCGGTATTTCTGGACATTCCTGAGATTTTTTTTGTTTGCTTAGATAAAGAAAAGATTATCTTAACCTTGGAATTTAGTGATGAACGGGACCTTGGAAATTATCTAGTCTGTTGGATGAGCACCCATGAGGATGTAACTTGGCCAGTCTTAGTCACATTCTTAACTCCAGAGGCAGCAACGAAATAGTTCTGCTTCTCGTTGAGTCTTCTTATAGTTCTGTCATGATGGATTTTCTTTTTTTCAGGGGAAAGGAGAATGGGTAGCTAGAATAGTCTACTTTTGACACTGGTTAGACCTTTTTATTTCCAAATATAGATGTTATTATGCCTGCTTAGGTAGGATTTAAAGCACAAGTTGTTGCATAATCATCATCATCCCCATCATCATATATGTGAGGTGAATACACTGTATGTACAAAACCCTTGACTAGTGAAGAGCATTAGGACACCAGCCCACACTTTCCAATGGCATCATTGAAACTAATCATTCATGCAAAACTAATATTTCAGAGAATATAATGCAGCCTGAAGGAAATCAGGCCTTCGATTAAATAGATCTTGAATATATTCGACCTTCTCTGAAAACCAACTTTTCCATGAGAACAAGTATGTAAACAAATGTCAAAAATGTTTGATGCAAATAACTATATTTTCATGGCATAGCTAAGGGAAGCAAGTACGTGCGAATAGGAGGAGGAGGTGGGCATGTAGTGGCTACATCTACAGATATGGGTCATACCAATGTAACTTTAATGGCATAAAGACAGTTTTTTGAAGCTATTGGCAAACGTACGGGGTCTGAGGAATGTAGGAAAGACCAACAGATAAGAGGCTATGAACAAGCTTATAAAAAGAAAACAAGACTAATTTTATTAATCTGCTCACTTTTGCTTTTAAGAAAGTCCTAAAGGGTCATATTTTAGAAACTTTACTCCCAAGGATACCCTTATACTCTAAAAAGAAAACCTGAATATTCTCTTCTGATTAAAAGAAAATTAATTAGTATGTGTTATTGTTTCAATGTTCCAGCTTTTATTTTATACCATTCATTTTGATAAAATTGGAAGCAGTTAAGAGCCTGCCCTCTGCTGTGTTGAGAGAGTTTTTGGTTCCTGGGTAAGTCCCCAAGAGCACTGGTCCTCAGATTTTTCTTCCTTGAGAAGATCGCCTCCACCCCCTGGCTATCCCACCAGCAGTACTGCCGAAACCATGCACCAGCATAAAGCACAGATTGCTGCCCAGCTCCTTGGAGAGGGGCCAGTGCATTTGTCAGGAATTGAAAAGTTTTGGAGCCAGTTCGAGGACTTTCTGGTACACAAAGCGTTGGCTGGAAATGTGGTAAGTATTAAATGGGATGTTAATTTTCATGAATATTTTCCTCATGGTTGTAGCTTGTGGTCATTGAGCAATTTAGCAATCACCATGTGGTCTGTTGGATACACAGCCTGGGTGAAGTTCAAGAAATTAGCAGACAGTCATTGGGGAGAAGGCCAGAGCTCAAATTTATGTGTGTTTTCACTTTTTTAAAAATTTTTATTTTTTCTTCTATCCACTTCAGGAGATTGCCGATTCTTTATTAATTCTTTTGTTTCAACCATATGCCTGAAACCTGTATGTACCTCTCATATTGATGTGCCTTGACATTTCCAGCCATTTCACTTAGCCTGTGTTGGTCAGACTCCTGTTCTGGCTCTAAAATCTATGATCTAACACTCGTTGGCCAGATCATTCTTGCCTCACCATGTAGGATATATTGCATCATTAATTCCAAGGATACTTAATGCACAGGTACAAGGCATTCCCAGTTTCGTTCTTTTATTCAAAGTGAAGAGAGTTTGTTAGAGTTCTGGAAGTTACAGGCCTGGCCATAAAAAAAGATATTTGATATGAAAACTATGAAAAACCATGGCCCTTTATTTGACATGAATATAACCTTACTTTCATATGGTGCTCTTCCTACATCATACGGTCTTAATTAGCTCTCACAACACCTCGTGTGGTGTCTAAGGTTGGAACTCGATCACAATCCCATCATTACAGGATCCTACAGTCCCTAGAGGTGAAAGTGGGTTGCCCAAGATCACACAACTAGGACTGGAAGACTTACTTGTCTCCTGCCACCAGCCACATTCTCCTTCTTCCTCATCATTTATCCCTAACTCAATGACCAAGCTATGCCATGAAGAATTTGTTATTACTAACAAAAATAACAAAACTTGCCCATAACTCATCTTTCTAAATTTTCATAAATTAAAGCAAATCGGGTTTCCATTCTCACTCACTTATATTCTAATATGCTTTTTTGAATGTAGGAGAAAGGATGGAAATATCACAGATGTACTAGGAGTTGTGTGTGGCACATGAGTGTCAGAGTATCTCATGAGTGCAACTGGGGGAAAGGATACAGCACACAAATGGTGTATGAGACCTTACTGATGAGAGTTGGAGAACCCTCTATTATACTACTCACTGCTGACTACTGTATTAAGAAAAGCTCTACAAACAGGGTACCTTTACTGATCCTCATTATTTAAATGCTATCCATAATAGAACCCAAGAAATTAGACTTTTCAATATTCTTTATCTCCGGTTCAAGGAAAGAAAGTTCTGACATCTGCTGTTGCTTCTTGAGAATTAAATACTAAATCAATCTGAAATAAATATCTAAAGGTTTACTAATAAAAAATTGTGTTTTTTTTATCCAGCTTAGGGATTATTCACATATAATTAGTAAAATAGAGTGAAGTACATTATATGTTTATATATTTTTATAAATACATTTGTACATTATATATTTATTCTTGAATTTACAAATTCATCTGTGTAAATTATATGAGCAACATATTTTTAAATTCAATATCATCAGAAAATAAATTATCCTGCATATGTAAACTTCGACTTCCTTATCTAAACACTTACCTTTTTAATATTTTAACTGTTTTGATGGAATTTCGTATAAACTGTCTTCCCTCCCAGGAAGAAAAGAGAAAGATGAAACTCATTTAGTTTTGTTTGTTTGTTTTTTTTGTTTGTTTGTTTTTTGGACACTGTGTCAATATTATCAACAGAACTTATTTGTTCTGTTCTTTTACAAAAATACCCTCAGGTGAGGTGGCCTTGAAGATTATTTGAGATACTCTGTGAATAATACTTTTTGTGTCTCTTATCAGGATAACTCTATGTTTTAGAAGTTTCTGCCTCATAGTCCCAAGCATTCTTGTATTTTGCTTCTTCTTATCTGCCTTAAAATACAACACATGATATAAAAGCATAAATATAATGTCTAAAATAAGAGTTAATAGGCTCTGAGTGATTAAAGTATGTATAAATTTGGGGGGCTTTATTGTGTGGAATAATAACCCCGAATTGCTGATTCCAGGGGCCCTTTTTTCTCTGCTTTTTCTTTGGTTTCCAGATGGGATATAAAAAGTGAAGGTTGCCTAATAAGCGAAGTGTTACTCTCCATTAAAAAACAATGAGGTGCATATGAATGCTTTAAATCTTACGGGATTAGCAGTGTTTAGTTTAGGATGACCAAAGGATAAGCATGGAGTGCTTCTGGCTGTGCATATAAGAGGAGTATTTTTATTTGTGTTTTGTCAAGGATGAACCTATGAGCACACTACAAAAGGACAGTGCCTCTTTAACAGAGACTCTGGCTTCTGTTCCTGGGAGCTTCGCAGCATTGGTTCGTTCGTAAAGCAGCATGAAAGAGTTGATTTTCATTTTATGTTGTGCTCGTGAGGCATTAGCATGATGTTCTAACACTTGTAAATGAATACAGCTCTTGCCTAATCTGTCATTTTAATGCCTTATAGATTTTATTTCACTCGATGTTGTACCAGATTCTCAATAATAATAATCAACTGCTTTGTTGTTCTCTTGCAGAAATTTAATTTCTGCAGTGGGTGTGCAACTAATAAAAGATGTTGCTTGAGGAAACAAAAAATAAATATGATGAATCATAAAAGTTGGGTGGGGGAGAGGGGATGTTGCTCCTAGATGAAAGACAATTACTGAACCAGTGGCGAATGTGTCGGATTCTCGTATTGTCAACAGCTTAATAACCCTCGCGTCTTTAGCCACACTGCTTATGTCTTTGAGTGTTAACCTCATGGACTTGGTGTTTTCTACAATTTCATTTAGAAGCATTAATATAAAAGGTGAGGGAGTAAAACAACTCTTCTCTTTACTTTGCACCCTAGATAAGTTTGCTCAGGGTTGCCATTTTGCCACTCACACATACCTTTTATCTTTTCCCCTGTCACAAGCTATCTAGAAGAGCAGCATTAAAGGCAGCTGTGTGGGACTCGGAGTATTGGCAAAGACTGTAAAGTGGAAAATAAACAGTGTGTCTATCACCAAGCTACAAGAACACAGCACTCATAGAAGTGAAATGACAGTCAGTGGCAAGCAACTAATTGGTCACCAGCTTTGGAAGAAATATATTCTTCCAGGCCTCTGTCATTTACCATGTTCTTTAATGAAAAAAAAAACAAAAAACAAAAAACAAAAAAACAAAAAACAAAAAACAAAACAAACAAACAAAAAACCCCACCAGGTTAAAGTCTTGGCTCTAACCCCTGAAAGAAAGAAAATGAAGAGTTAAGGCGGCAAGGCTGGGCAGGTACTTTGGAGACTGAGTAATTGGAGGCATCCACTGCTAGAAAAATAGTAGGCTCCCTGCAAAATAATTAATTCACCCCCTCGCGCACAGGTACTGTGTGGGTCCAACACCAGTTATGTGATGAATGTTGTATTTCACACAGCTTCTACCTGAGAATCTAGGCTCAAGTGAATTTGGAGGGTGACCGAATTTTCATTAGCGTCTGCCTTCTTTATCTCCCAATTTTGTCCATCTGATTTATAATTTTTTCTGGGAAGATTGATGCATTGATGAGATACAGGAAAGCAAGAGGAAACATGTTTATCTACCAAAAGTGGGGATAGGAGTCTGAAACATAAACATTCAACTAAGGAAAAGAAAGCCAAATGCGAGGTAACAGACATTTATAGTATAGTGTAATAGTAAATTAAAATATATTAAAAAGAACCTTAAAATATAAATGAATTTACTTAAACTGGACATCTTGAATAGGGAAACAAAAGAATAAGAAAGAACTCTTCACCCAGAGAAGTGCCTTGTTTATGTATTTAAGTATATATCCATATAGGGTGTCTCCATTCAGTATAGCTTGGTTGACTGATGCCTTGGTGTGTACTGAGACTTTGGACTCAAAAAGCAAGACATCATTATGATCGGTTGTCTTAATCTGCAGAAGAATGTAGTCTAAGAATTGTAAGATAGTTTAAAATTATATAGGTTAAAATAGCTTTATCAATTTAAGCACTGTTTCAGTGCTGTTGAGCCTTGCATAGATGGATGTGAGAGAGTCCACAAACACTCTGGAATTATACCCCTTATTTTACATGAATATATGTGCATTTTAGGAGTGCTGAAGATCACTGGCACTCCTTGTATCCTCGGAGAGATGCGAAACCAGAAAGAAACTAAAAAACACTTAACCATGTACTCTGAAGAAAAAAGAAGAAAAGAGAAGGAATAAAAAAGAATACATTTAAGGAAATTCAGGATTTAGATGTTCATGAAAGTCACCTCTAAGTAGGAAAGAATTGATTAAACAACTTTTTACATTGTTTGCTTTCATAACTTGCTATTAATCAGAGGAAGAATCACCTTACAATTTGAAATCGGATCCTTTTGCATCCTTGTGACTTTTAAATTTTTAAAAATTTCCATTTTTAAAACGAATGTGTGCTATTGTTCTATTTTTTGTCCCCTTCTGGCCTTTACTGAAGTAATAAATGTAGTTTGCCAAGGATTTGCATTGAATAACACTGGTCACCATGAGAACAGGCCTTTGTGACTGCAAGGAATGTAGCTGACCCAGGGCCTCAACTGCTGCATTAGCGATCCGACACCGTGTGGGTCTGGGCTTCCCACCTGCCTCTTCCAGTCCATGAGTGAGCCCGGTATCATTATTGGGCAGGCCTATTCCTAGGAGATCCAGGATCTTCCAATGGGCAAATTTGGCTGAAGGACTGCATGATGGCTTTGCTAGACTTTCCTTAGAAATAAATGCATGGCAGTTTAAGATACTTCTGCTTAATCTCTTCCTTCCCGCTCTCCTTCACTTGGAGCCTGACAGTTCTCCCAGCCTCTCCTGCCTCTCGCTCCATTTTCTTTCACAGGTGTTTCTTCTAATAAATTTCTTACACATGGAATCCCATCTTGGCATTTGTTTCACAGAAGATCTGGACTAATGCAGTAATAAAATTCACATTTTTTCATCACCCACTATATGCCAAGTAATGTGCTACTTTGTTGTCTCATTTAATCCTCAGATCCCAAGAGATAAGAATACATTTTGTTTACAAGAGTAAAAGCAGTTGCTCAGAGGGGTAAAATTACCTGATATTACACAGCCAATAGATTGCAATTACCATTTGAAGAAGGTTCTGTTCTACACCAGAGTCCTGTTCTACACCATGGTCTCTATCACTGAACTATAGCCTCTTTGAAGCAATGTAATCTCCCCCACATTATATTAACACTAGTAACTGTTGGATTTTTCCTTGAATGTAACCATGATTGAAAAATGATGGGATGGGTATATAGTCATGTGTTCTATTTGGCTTCGTGTCGAGAGGCTGTGACATGAAAATCCTGCTTTCACTACTGGAGGAGTTTGGAATTGATTGATGTGCAGAGGAGTCAAGTCATTTATCCGAAACTGCCACCCACAGGTGCCTCAGTTAGTGTTGTCCATGCATCCATTTGTGTCTGGGGTTGAACTCAGCTCCTGGGAATGAGAGAGCCCGTTCACAGAGTGGAAGCCCCAGCTTCTCTATTCCCCCTACCGCATGTGACTCTCATCATTGCAGAGAAGTCATAGGGTCAGAGCCCGGGTTTTTGTTGTGGTTGTTGTTGTTTTTAAAAAATGAGAAAAATAAATGTTTCTCTTTCAAGGTTCCTTTTTGATAGTGTTTGCTAGACAAAGTAGAATTTTCACAGCACAAGTCCTTAGCTCAAGAGCTCCACTCAGTCAGCAGTTATTTTATGTGCCTTTATCCACCTTTCTCCAAAAAAGAAAAAGAGAAATTTATCCACTCAAAGTGAGCTTTTTGCTAAACTTGTGTCTTTCCCTTGTTTGTCATGTTAATTACATCCCAAACAGGCCCCTTTCAGAGAATTCTGCAATCAAATTCTAAAACCCCATCAGATGTACACTGGCTTTTAAAGTGGACCTGTTTTTCAAGTAATAATGAATTTGGTATTATACCTACCTCTAAAAAAGTGCAGATTCTGTTCCTTGGTATATCTGTTCCTTCATACACCTTATGACCTACAATGGCAAGATATCTAATCTCTTATTTCTCAGTTTTCTTACCTTTAAGATGGAGTTAATAATATCTTCTCTTGGAGAATTATTGTATAGAGTGTACTATGTGCCAGGCATTCAATTTATATCAACGTTTGTTAAGTAAATAAGCAGATCTTGCTTAGCTAGTTTTTGGTGATACAGTTTTACATTTCTGTCATCAGTAGTCCTATTCAGCAAAATATACAAAGGCAGAGACTTTATCTGAAGGCTTCGTGGCTAGACAATACCTATGGGTTCAGACGCCTTTAGGAAGCAATTTTCCACAGGAATGGCAGAATCTATGGAATTTCAACTTAACATACTAGGTACTCAGTGAATATCACAAAAGTGTAAAGAAAATAAGGGAAAGAGAGTATGTGATATATGATGGGCTTGAACCCTGAAAGTAAGGGAGAAAGCAAACGTGTCTATTAGTAAAAGTTATTTTCAACTTATTTTCAGTTAATAGAGGACTGATTATCGAAGAGTTACTTAGACTCCCTTCAGTATGAATATTGAATATGGAGTTTCCTAATTACAAAAACGCTTGAGAGTTAAACCAATGAATAAGTCAGTGAAATTTCGTTGCAGAAGTAAGTAGTGATTACTATTTTATCACTGTGCAGAAAATTTCCTGCTCATCCAAAGTGAGATCATACTTACCTTCTAGCCTACTCTGTTTGTATTTAAACTCTAAAAGCAAAACAGGACCAAAGGACACACAGAGTTTTTCCAAAGAACTTAAAGGGCTATGATGGTGGCCGAAATTTTGGCGGGATAAATATATCTGAAGATCTGTCAACCATGGTTACAGATTGACTGGAAAAGTTATCAGTTTAAGAAGGAAGATGACAAAAAAACCCTGCCTGTCTTAACTAACAAATTAAACTCATTTGAGAGGGAGAGGGGTTTATGTGGTTCCTAATTGGACGGTTTCTTTCTGATCCAGGAGAAATGTAGAAATCCAGTGGAGTCTAACATTAGATTTATATGTAGTATGGAATCAGCTTAATAGGACCTTATAAAGCTTAATTGAGCACTTTTACAAGAGGAAATGTAGTCATAACCCAAGGACCGCCTAAGAATGAGAAATATTTATAAAAGGAAATTTTGTAGGTTCCCCGGCCAAGCTTCAGAATAAATACTGGGAAAGTCTATGATAAAAGCAAATCTGCTTTTTCCTTAGTCACTACTACATCATAATTCTGCCTTGTAGTATAATTATGTGTGTACCTATCGTATTCCATCCTACCGAATGAGCTCTTCCTAGGCCAATTCCATTTAATCATTAAATAAACTAGGTATTGAATCCCCGTTTTGTTGTGAGCACTAGTAACACAAAGGAAAAAGAAAGAAAAAGACAATCATCAGCTTCAAGGAGACCATCGCCTATTGGGGTTCAATGTAAAGGATTAAATTTGTATTTCCTAGTGCAGCAGTGAGATGTGCACATTGAGGGTGTAGAAAGATCATTTTTAATACTATTAGAACATTAGATGATATTAGATAATATAGAACATCTATTTATATTTTTTTAATGAGAAATTATGTTTTGCTAATAAGAAATATGTGGATTTACATATATATCATTATACATCATTGTTTGCTAAACATACTTTTAGGGCAGAGAGGAAAAAGTTCAAAGACAACTATTATAAGACATGGTACTTTATACCCACTGGATATCAGTAAACAATTGTTGAATGAAAAGATTTATACCTCAAGAGAGTAAATTTTTCTATTTTCCCAGGTGCACTAAAATCCACTTCATGCCCTTTTATCCTCCTGTGCCTCCTCTTCTGCATGTTGCCTCCATGATCAGATTGCCTCACTGGCTTGTATAACTCATGGCTCCACCTACCCCACTCCCGACCAACTCAGAACTCCTAATTCAACTTTTCAAGTTAAATAAAATTGAATTGAATATTTCGCTTGAATATATTTCTGATAACATTTTTATAAGATAATGCACAGCAAGCTTCACAGAGGATTTATTTCAGTTCCCAAGAGCGCATTTCAAACCCAATGTTGTTGGCTTCCATATCAGTGAGCACATGAGGCAACCTCAGTGGGCCACCTGAAATGAGAAAATGTAGTCATGATTATGTTTATAACCTTTCTCCCCCCAAACCATAGCTCTAGTTATTAATGCCCCTTTGATAAAAAAAAATGTTAGGATTTATTTTGAGGAGTTATGGTAGGGTTTCTCACCGTTTTCACTATTGACATTTGGGACCAGTAATTCTTTGTGATGGAAGCTGTCCTGTGCAAGTAAGATGTTTAGCATTATCTCTGTCCACTACCCATTAGATGTCTGTAGCAGTCTCTTCCCTTCCCCCATTTGTGACAACCGTGTCTCTAGATATTACCAAACGTTCTCTGGGGAGTAAAATTGCCCCCAGTTAAGAACACCTGGGTTATGGTAAAATAGTATGAGGCATTAAAAAATGTATACCACCGTTCAGGAAACAATGGATTAACCATGTAATTGGGTTCAAAAGTAATGTGACTATGTGAAATGAGAATAATAAAAAATGATTTATTTCAGAGGTTAGTGTTAACTCAAATCCACTGCTAACTAAAGTAATTTCACATTGTAACTAATAACTTAAATCGTACTTCTCTCAGATCTTGTTTGACCACAGGAACAGAGATTTTGAGCAGTGAGATGGTAAATGGTAGGAAGGATAACATGGAGGATATACAGACAAAATAATAAATGGGTGAAAGATGATTAATAGCATATTTTCTGCATAATCAAATGAATCAAGGCTATCAGGAAATTCTATCACTCATGACATCCACTGGGAGGTGTGTCCAGAAACAGCTAACAAAAGGTAGCGTAGTATATAGGAGATGATGATTCTTGAAATCTCATTATTAAAAAGTGGCTCAAGGTCAGTTTCATAGCACATTAGCAGAGTGCATGTTTTCTGAGCTAGCTAATTTTTCTCTAAAGGCTTCCTCTAAATTCTAATTGGGGAGTCTTTAAATCGTCAAACATGAATATGTTGGAAAAAGGATTCAATTATGTGTGAGTTGAAAATAGGAACAGATCTGCTGGACCAATATGTCTCTCCTTTCTACTGAGAACTAATGGAAAAACAATCCACCCATCCCAATGGGCTAACTGTTCATTTGCTGGATTTATGTCAGAGAGGGAATAACTAGGAATCCAAGGTATCGCAAAGACTACTTGGGTAGAAACTGTCAATTAAATGGAGAAATTATATAAAATTAGAATTTCAGAGACCTGGATCTTTTTGGCAGATAGCTAGGTTCTGAAGCCCTTTGAAATCAAAATACAGTCCAGTGACCGTCTGGGATAGTCCTTCCCATTAAATTTTCAATTCTTCAATGTTTGATACTGTCCAGGGAACAAACAAATTAAGATTTTATTTTGTAAAATTTTTTTTTTCTTTTACTTGGCCTAAATTCTGACTCCAGCTCCCCTGTGGGCTGAAAATGGAAAGGTCACATCCTGTGGCAAGTGCCATCTATAATTCATGCTTCTAAAAATTAAAAATGTCTATAGCTCACTGTTTTGTGACTGTGTAGTACACCTACAGGTTGTTTAAATGACAAAAATAAAGGGAAAAGGCTCTGTATGTGTGCAAAAATGTGTATAATAAAATACATATATGCAATAGGTAAAGGAAAGAGACATCGGATATTGCATGTGTAAAGTGATGTGCTTTTAAGTTTGTACACATCATATTTGTTTATCTCATAGCAACTGCATGCATACACTTTTAAACCATTTGAATATTAGCTTTTGCGTAATTGAGAAGCTGCCGTCACCAGTCTGTAGCATAGAGTCAAAAGGCATTTTAGGAATTGCTTACAATGAATTGCAGGTCATTTGGAATAAATTTATAGGAAGCCTATTAAATCTTTTTCTTGCTTTACTACAAAACACCCCAAAGATTATTTCTCTAATGCATTGGTCTGTCAAATCTGTATAAACAAGTATAGATGTTAAAAAAAGTAAAGAATACTAATCAAGAGAAACAAGACATACACTACTTAATAAATCTTGCTTTCAATTTATTTGTCTAGTATTACAAAGGCAGAGGAGATATCAATTAATATAGGCAAAGAGGACCCATAATTTATAATTAACTGGCAAGTGGTTTGTAACAAACAGCAGTACCGAGTCTAATAGCCAGTAGAAAAATAACTAGTGTTGATTTGTCCCTCGGCAAATTAATAGAGTGCTTATCAATGACAGGGTTACATAAAACTGCTAAATAAATAATCATCAGTGAGTTCGAGTGAAGCAGATCTTTAACAAGCTTAATCTGAACCTCTTGACATCTATAGACTATGAAGAGATTAAATGGTAAGAAAGAAAAGATACAGTGTGCAAATTGTAAGCCCGCTCAGTAACTGTACAAGATCATGTTCTTATGTAATGAGAAATAAAAAAAAATTTTATTGCAAAATTATATTGAAAAATGATTTTCATTATAATTAGAGTGAAAATTATAAAAGATATATCAAGGAAATGCTGAATTAGAATTCACCAGATGAGGATTTCCCTATATCTCTTAACAATGAAAACACATAATTTTAGTCACTTTTGATATATTTTTGCTCGTTTGCTTCACTTTTATTACTCACCTTTGTACAAGCCATGTGTTCCACTCATGTCACCACGGCTATATCAGTGAGCTTATTTTTGGTTATTATGGTCCCACTATAGAAGAAAATTAATCAAGGTCCTGTATTTAAATGGACATTTCCATCTTGCCTCCCCCACCCCAGCCTCTGGCCATTTATGTGGAATGGACTTCTCAGTTTTGTTATAGGATATTTTATTACTCATGGTTTTTATGGCGTACCATGTACATTGCTGTGACTTAAAAACCTGTATAATACCTCAGGTCTTTTCTGTAAGAGATTTTGAAAATTACCTTTATTGTTGGTATATGAACATTATCATACCACCTATATCTTCTTAATTAATAAATGCGAATGTTTATTTTTAAAACCATTGGGCTTAGGGAGCAATATCCTGAGGCATGATGTTATTATGCTTCAGCCATTAACTTTTTAAGAAAGACTTTATTTTTTAGAGCACTTTCAGGTTCACAGTAAAATTGAAGGGATGGTGCAGAGATTTCCCATCTACAGCAGTATCTTTGAAAGATATTTGCAGTTGAAGCCTCTCACAAAACGGGGAGATGCCCCAAATCTTAAACAGAAACCTGGTTTCCAGTGGGATATTCTCATAGGTGTTTCTGTGAGAGACAAAACATGAGACCTGGAGGCTGGAAAGTCATACTTTGCATCCAGTGTCACATTCTTTGCTTCTCAGGATGAAACAGATCCTTGCCACTATTTCCACATTCCTTGGGCATGGTAATGCCTCCTTTGTAGGAATTCACCCTTAGATTTACAAGTCGTTACTCCTTTTATAAACCACCAGCCAAGATTCAGTTGCAGATGTAGTAAATCATTTACATTTTATTTTTAAGATACATCTTATTTTCTCATATTAAATACCAGCTAGTACCCATGAAAGCTGCTAAATATTGAGAGTGAGTATGTATGTCCTTAGTGTGCTTGGTAACTTATAGCAAGCTGCTGTGAGACTTCAAATATTACATGACAACTCTCAGACCTTGGTCATCAGCATTACTGCCTTCCTGAACTTCAGAACCAATTTCTAGCAACCTTTTGGACATCTAACCCTTAATATTCTATGAGAACTTTATATTCACTATTGGAAACTGAATTCATAATAGTTAATGGTATCATCTTTTACCAACTTTTAAAAACTTAATCAACTAGAAGATATCCTTAATATCCTATTCTCCCTCATGTCCTCTGCACCCTGTGAACCCACCCAAATGAATCTATGTATCCTTTTTATTATACACCTAAAAGCACTCATTAATATATTTCCTCTCATCTATTTCTACTATCACCACCTTCGTTCAGCTCTTACCATGTCTTACCTGAGATTTTGTAATCGCTTCTCTGGTAGAAAGAATAACGCCCACCCTCCAGCCCAGGATGTTTCTGTCCTAGGCCCCAGAACCCTTGATTATGCTACATCACGTGGCAAAGGAAAATTAAGTTTTCAGGTGGAATCGAGATTACTAATCAGTTAACCTTAAAATAGGGAGATTATCTTGGATTATGAGAGTGAATCCAGGTTAACCAAAGGGGTCTTTAAAATTAGAAGAGGGAAGCATAAAAAGAGGCCAGAGTGATTTGGTGTGAGTAGGACTCAACCCACAATTCCTGGCCTTAAAGATGGAGGAAGAGGTCACAAACCAGATAAAGCAGGTAACCTCTAGACACTAGAAAAGTCAAGGAAATGGATTCACCCGAGAGCCTCTGGAAGGAAGGCAATATTATTCCAATGAGAACTGTGCCAGACTTCTAACCCAAGAACTGAAAGATATATTTATATTGTTTTAAGACACTGAGTGTGTGGTAATTTGTTACAACAGCAATAGGAAACTAATACAGCTTCTTGGCAAGTTTTCCTGATTTCAGCTTCTTTTTCTTGGATCTATTTTCCATACTTTTGCCCAAATCATCTTTAAAAATAAATATCTGGCTATGACACTTTCTTGTGTTAAATTCTTCAATGATATTTGACCAGGATCAGATTGTACTGCTTTCTCATGATACATAGGACTCTATCATCTGATCTCAACTTCCAGCTTTTACTTTTGTTATTTACCCTTTCCTTTTTCCCTCTTCCTCACATTCTAGAAAAATGTATTCTATCTCAGCACACATTCTTTTAATCACAGTTTCTGGAAAATACCAATAACCTTTATGGCTTCTAAATGCTTGTTTATACTGATGACTTTTTGTATGCTTGTCCTTTGCTTTCTTCCTAATATATTCACCAAGCATCAAATTCTTCAGAACTCAGTTCGATGTGTGTCTTTTGTGGCTATTCACATGATACGGTCTCTTCAATTTCTACTACATCTCCTTACTAGACTTGGTGAGCACTTACTGAGTTCTCTGTACAGCACTCCACTGTTCTATATATTTCACAAGACTTAACTCATTTATTCCTCACAAAATCCCAATGAGAAAGAGACACTATCATCTCCATTTTATGGCCAGCAAAACTGATGTGCAGGGAAGTTAAGTAATGTTTTCAAGTTATGAAGGTAGTAATAAGAGGTGGAGCTGAAATTCAATCCCAGGCAGTCTGATTCCAGAATCTGTGCTCTAAACACTATGTTATACCTCTTCTGCATCCAAACCATGGTCACTTTAGTGAAAAAAAAGAGTTACTGCTTTTTTGACTTTGTGGAAATGAGAAACCTAGTTATAAAAATGCTATTTTACTGGAGTAGTTGACAACATGATGTAATCATAGACTCTACTCTGTGGTCTCATTAGCATTGATATTTTGGTTCATCAAGCAAAATTTTTCCAGCCCATTCCATTTGCTAATTTAAGAAAAATTGTTTTGTATCATGTTCATAAGGAATATTGATCTGTAGTTTTCTTGTAATGTCTGTTGTTGTTTTTTGTTTGTTTGTTTTAATGGGGTAATGCTGCTTCATAAAATGACATGGTGAATCTTTCTTTCTCTTCAATTTTATGGAAAGATTCATGTGAAATTGATATTATATTTTACATGTTTGGAAGAATTCAACAGCGAAGCCATCGTGTCTTGGAGTTTTCTTTATGGGAAGGTGTTAAACTTCAAAATCTTTTAAAAAATACAGTAGGGTTATTCAGATTATTTTTTCATATTGAGTGAGTTCTGGTTGTTTGTTTCTTTAAGAAATCTTTCCATTTTGTCTAAGTCATTGAATTTATCGACAGAAAGTTGATATAATATTCTTTTATCTTTTTAATGTAGTGAAAATCTTAGCGGTGTCATTACACTTTCTGAAGATCGGTAATTTGTATCTTCTCTCTCTTTTTTACTAATTAGTCTGCTAGAAGTTTACCAATTTTGTTGATTTTTATTTTCAAAGAAACTGCTTTTGATTTCAGATCCTTTTCTCTTGTTTTACTATTTTCTATTTTATTGATTTCTACTTTGTTATTTCTTTTCTTTCTTTTTGCTTACTTTGTTTACTCTATTGTGTGTGGGGGGGATTTGTTTTTGTTTTAGAAGCTGAGTTTATTTGATGTAAGACATTCTTCTTTGTTAATGCAGACATTTCATGTTATAAATATCCTTCTACCACTACCAGTACTGTTTTACCATTTTCCACAAATTATGATACCTGTGTTTTCATTTTCATTCAGTTCAAATTACTTGCTAATTTCTCATTTGATTTCTTCTTTGACCCATGGTTTATTTAGAAATGTGTTAAAATTACCAAATATGGGGAAACTTTTTGGAAATATTTTTTTATTTCATATTTAGGGGTTTTTTTGTGTGTGGTTAGAAAGTGTATTTTGCAAGACAAAATTATTGCAAGACTTTTACAATTATTAAGACATGTTTTATGGCCCGGAATATGGTTTATCTTGGTAATTATTTAGTGTGCATTTGAAGAATTTGTATTCTAATGTCTATAGGGTGGAGTGTTTTATAGATGTAAATTTGGTCAATTAGGTTGATACTATCATAAGTCTATGTTTTTACTGACTTTCTGTCTCCTCTCCTTGTTCTACCGATTATTGAGAAAGGAATATTGAAATCCTTATATATTTGTCTACTTCTCCAAGTAATGCTTAATTTTTACTTCATGTATTTTGAAGTTCTGTTATTAGGTGCTGCAACATTTAGGATTTTTATGCCCTTTTCATGAATTGACTCATATCATTATGATATGACTTTCTTTACTCTTGATAATATTCTTTGCCCTGGAATATGTTTTGCCTGAATATTAATATAGTCACTCCAGCTTTCTTTAAATTAGCATTAGAATGTGATATCTTTTTCCATCCTTTTACTTTTAAACTATTTGTTTCTTTATATTTAAATTGTGTTTCTAATAAATGGCATATAGGTCATACTTTTTTAAAATTAAATTTGATAATCTGCTTTTTAATTGGAGTGTTTAAACCATTTTCATGGAATGTGATTGTTGACATGGTAGGATTAAGTCTATCATCTTTCTATTTGTTTTCTATCTGCCACATCTGTTCTTTGTTCATTTTTTCCTTTTTTGCTTTCTTCTAGATAATAATTTGTGATTCCATTTGTATCTCTTTTTCTGGCTTAATAATTATAACTCTTTTTTTATGTATGCTTTAGGGTTTATAGTATACATCTTTAACTTATCACATTCTACTTAAAATGTATACAAAGTCCTGTGGAGTATAGGAACCTTACAATAATATACTTCCAGTGTCTTCCTCTCCAGTCTTCATGCTATTGTTGTCATACATATTTATTACACATATGTTATAAAACCTACATTGTTATTTTTGTTGAAAGGAGTATCTTTTAAAGAGGTTTAAATAATAAGAAAAAACTCTTAATTATTTACCCATTTATTATCATTCCCAGTACTCTTTATACAATTTCTCTTTACTTTTATTTTTGAGAAATATTTTCCCTGCGTGTAGACTTCTGGGTTTACAGTTTTGTTTGTTTGTTTGTTTTTCTTTCAGTGCTTCAAAGATGTTGCTCCACTGGCTTCTCCTTAACATTGTTTCTGAAGAGAAGTCTGCTGTAATTCTCATCTTTGTTCCTCTGGAATGTGGCTTATCTTCTGGCTACTTTTAATATTGTCTTTTTATCATTGGTTCTCAGCAATTTCATTATGATGTACTTTGTGGTACTTTTTTTTTTTCATGATCTTAATTTTGTATTCATTGAGATTCTTGGATTTATGTTTTGTAGTTTTCATTAAATGTGGAAAACTTTTAGCCATTATTTCTTCCTTTTTTTTTTTTTTTTTTTGCCACAGCCCCCTTTTATCCTTATAAGATAAAAGATCCCCATTATGTGTATATTAGGCAACATAAAGTTGTCCCTAAGTTACTGATGCTTTAAGTTTTTTACTCTATTTTATTTTAGATGGTTCTATTGCCATGTCTTCAAATTCACTAATCTTTTTTTCTACAATGACTAATATGCTGTTAATCCCATCCAGCTTCATTTTCATCTCTAGGAGTTTTTTTTTCTTTTATTCTCTATGTTACTTCTGAACTTTTTGAACATATAGAATACAGCTATAATAACTGTTTTAATGTCTTTACCTTCTAATGCTAACATCTGTGTCTATTTGGGGTTAGTTTTAATTTATTGATTTCACTGCTCATTAAAGTTGTATTTTCCTGAGTCTTTACATAGGTGGTAATATTTTACCCTGTTTTCATATTTCCATAAATACTTTTTTATTTTGTTCTGAGACAAAACTACAACCAAGTTACCTTCAAGTTGAATTTTGGAGAGTCCTACTTTTAAGATTTTTAAGTGAGTCTAGAGCAATGTTTAGCCTAGGGCTGGTTATTTCCTGCTAGTGAGGCAAGAAACTTCTGTGCACTTGTCATCATGCTCTGTGAATTATGAGGTTTTCAGACTTGCTGGTGGGAACAGGCACTCTCTCAGTCCTGTGTAGGCACTAGGCAATGTTTTCTATAATCCTTTTGGTTACTTCTTTCCCCAGCATCAGGTAGTTTTATCACAGGCTTGCGTTGATAAGAACTCTGCTTTATACTCAAGGGGCTCATCTGCAAATCTCCAAGGTACTTTCTCTGTATAGCCCTATTTTCTCTGGTATTTTTTCTTGTGAACTCTAGCTGCCTACATCTCCCCATATTCAGTTCTGTCTCCTCAACTGAGGATTTTGCTGGGCTCTGCCTGGGTTCCCCCTCCCTCTACCACAGCCTAGAAACTCTCTCAAAGCCTATGTTGATGGAAACTGTAAGCCACACCTCATTTGTTCTCATTGCTTAGGGATCACTGTCCATTGCCTGATATCTATTGTCTTGAAAACAATTATCATTTTCTGGTATTTTCAATTTTCTTTTCAGGCAGAGGTTAAATGTGGTCACTTTTACTTCATCTTGGTTAGAAGCAATGACAGGTTAACATTCCTATTTCTTCTTTAAGGGCTTCTTGTTAAAGAATAAGACCCAGGACCCAAAGTCTGAATTTTCTGTTTTTGGACTATGAACACTGATGGGCCAGAAGCTTTCTCAACCAAATAATCACCAAACATGTTTGCTGGAAATAAGCAATTGGTGGTCCCTGGCAGAAATGGAGTGTGCAAGAAAAGCTTCTAGAAAGCCCGTCCTGGTAATATCACCCCGCCCTAAGCAATCTCAGATACAATTTCTAACTCTGAGGGCCAAAGCTGTATATAGACCATCTGTATACTCTACCCCTATAATAGAAAGTCATGCCATAGAAATAGGTATAGGTTTTTCATAACAGACACATGGCTTTGATTTGAAAGATAAACAACTAAATTTGAGGCTCCAAAAATCATGTATAAAGTTGTGAGGACTTGGTGAGAAGTTTTACTGCTTACACGCAGTACCTATTTTTGTCAGTATTTGCCAACTGCAGCTCCAAAATTGTTCCAGGGCCTGACATTTCACAGGATCATTTGCCTTTTAAATGTGTTGCTCACTTTTGTATGACTGATCTGCAGTTCCTAAGACCAAACATTTTCAATAAAAGTTTCAGCAATTACGAAAGATAGCATTAAATCCTCACACCATGTTTTGAAAGGCTTTAGAGGTTGTTAACGTTGAAATGGATGTCAGGTTTGAAAAAGGAAAAATAAAGCACTTTTTTTTTTTAAGCTCAAAATTAATGTTTCCACTTCAGGGCCAGCAGAGCCATGTCTGCACACATTTTCAAGCATGCTGCTTTTCGGGCTTATGTAACTCAAGGCTCATAAGCCTTGACTGTCCAAAGGAAGACAAGAACCACAGTAATAATCACCAAAGACTATTTTCCTGATTCATTTCCTATATGTTTCATGATAATTTCAGGCTTCCTCATATGCCTGGTGCTGGAGATTTCCAGGAAACACCTCACTTTATGCTTCTCAAACTAGTCCTCTTAGCATAAGATGTCTTTTTCTTCTCCGCTACTTCTGTTTCCATGATTATATCTCCTGCCACTGCTAAAAGGATGACTCTTCACTGGTGCCTGTAAAGATGACAGCTCTCATGCTGATTGATAAAGGATTCCATTCTCCCCATCTGTGATGTCTAGGGTACCATGATACAACCAGGAACACCAATGCTAGACGACCTCACCTCTTGAAGGCACCCCCCACCCCCATGACAGCTGATGCCCAACGATACCTGTGGCAAGTTTCCCTATGCCTTTTGCCAAAGGAAGCATTATCCAGCATAAGGACTGTAATTACCAGCTGCTGACTTCTTGGGCCCTGCATGTCAGTGAGATTTTATGAAGCTACTCTTTGATTTTTGCCTACCCTCCTGCTGCAGTCATCCCCTCCAGGATTCAAAGGAAGTAACATTTGAGCTGATACGTGGAGGACAAATAGAGGAAAGCAAGATTTATTTACAGAACTGCAAAAAAATTAGCCCAGATGACTGGGGCCCAGATAGGATAAAGTAGCCACATCGTTCTGGGGATCAGTTGTTCTCTTTGGCAGAGAAGACCTTCCACTGATATAGTTCACTGCTCCAGCATAAACACCTTCACTTTCCCAGGAGGACCTGATTTTCTAGGTAAATATACTGGAAAGAAATATGTACCACCAAGCCTTAAACATACCTAAATGCAACTGAATTCTCAGATGAACACTTATTTAGTTCAAATGGAACTCCTACTAATCTGCAAACAAACATCTTTACTAGGCATTCTCTAGAAAATGATTAATGATGAATTTCCAGTGACAGTGAAATGGTGCAGCCTACAAATAAAGTGTTAGCTGGGCAAGTCCTTACAGCTGTCTGCTTTTCCAGAGTTGAGGCCTGTGGAGCCTTATAGTGTTCTCTGAATACCTTGGAGTTTGCTAAATCTAAGAAAAGATTGTGATTGCTTTACATGCTTACATGATTTCCTAGAATGACTCTTAGATTAGAATAAAATTGAAAGAAAGGTTAGTTGGTAGGCAGTCCCTCAGTACTACATAGATTCTGATACTTTCCTCTGTCCAGTGGGATGATGGGCTTACACCAGGCCACATGAAGTCTGAGTGGAGTAGGGCTGTAGGAAGAACTAATGAGTGAGAGATGGCAAGTTTCCCCAGAGGGAGAGAGGGAAACATTAACAGAGTGAGAAATAGACACTATATGGCAAAAGCCATAGATAGCTACTCATCAGGCAATCAAAAATATCAGCACTGAGCACATGTAGTGTGCAAGGAACAGAGCTTGGCACTGAGGAGCAAACAGATAGTAATAAGCAACGACAACGATATCTAACTTTTATAGAACACTTTCTATGTTCAAAGCACTCTGCCACGTGAATTTTCTGATTTAATTCTCAGAACAACTGAAGGCACATCCTCTTATTCTCAATTATAGACGAGAATACTGAGGTCAGGAAATTTACTCAGGGCGCACAGTAGTGGCATCAGTGGATCCCTTTCCCTTAACAGCTACAATATACAGGCATACGTACCTTGTTTTATTGTGCTTCTCAGATGTTGCATTTTTTTACAAATTGAAATCAAGACCCTTCACCAGCAAAAAGACTGTGACTTGCTTTATTGTAATACTCATTTTATTGCAGTGGTCTGCATCCAAACCTGCAATACCTCTGAGATATGCCTGTATAGCATGACGCTGCCCTCTAGGATCTTACAACCTAGTTATACAGAAAATACCTATATTTAAAAAAAAAAAAAAAAAGATTGACACAAGAGATTAAATATTGTGTTATGTGCAATATGTATAATTGTACAGACTGCACATACTATGGTATTTCCAAAAAACAAGTTCTTCTCCAGTTGTGAATGAATAAAATATTTCACTGATGAGGTAAGATTTCAGCTTGCCTTGAAGGAAAAAAATAAGACATGAGGAGGCAGAAATGGAGTGGGGAAGAAATAATATTTCAGATAAAGAGAACAAGAAAATTTCAGCAAAAGAGTGAGGAAAGTCTGAATCATAATTCTTTTACCTGTAAGTGGATAGGAGTTTATGCTGAAAAAAAAAAAATTGATTATGTGTATCTCAAGCAAATCAACATGCGTTTAAGGTGCATGTGTGTGAAATATAGGTGTATGTGTACGCATTTCAAATATTTTATCAAAACTGAGAATGATGCACCAATGAAATGAATCTAAAGCTTGAACTGGACTCATATTTACCTAGGATTACAAAGAGGGCTTTCATATTTTTTTGTGAAAAAATTTTCCTTGAATGATACCAAAAGAAGGGGAGATTCACTTCATTGAACCTGCTTTCTGATCTTCTTTATAAGCTTTTATGTAATTGGTAGGATCTCCTGAATTGGGATCAGGCCCTAGCAGCTGTTGGGAGAACTTGTCACTGACCACCTTTGTTGGCAGCAACATGACGCTGCCCTGAGGGGGCATTGTTAACCTTCTCTGTGGTTTTCATCTCATGGTCCTCTAACCTTTAGCTGGATCCTTTTAGAATGTATTTTTTTAAAGTAGCATTTGTTTATATCTGGCTTACTAACTGCAAGAGTTAGAGTCTTTGGGATTCCAATACAATGGATAAAACTGAGGCGATTAGAGAAATAAGAATCATTAAATATTTACAAGAATACGGATGCTTCTGTGTAAATAGTACTTTTCATTTAAATTCATTCTTCTTCTAGTTTTCTCTCATTTCTATCTATCTGCTCCTTTTGCATTAGTGACACACTTTTAAATACTAGGATATTTGATGGCACTCTTGAAGGAATTAAATTGCATCTACAGCTATGATACAATTCATAGAGTTACCCTTTATCACTGAGTTGCTTTTTGAGTAGAGCTGTTTTTCGCCCTGGGTTTTCTTGCCCGTGATGCTCTGAGGAGGCAAAGTTCTTATACATTGTAGAAAATACTTCATATTTCTTTTACATTGGCTTAGTGCTACACATTATAGACTTTTCTCTCTCTCTTCCTCTTCCTCTCTTTTTCCCTTCTTTCTTTCCTTCTTTCCTTTCTTCTTTCCTTACCTCTCTTCCTCCTTCCCTCTTTTCTTTCTTTCTACCTTGGAACAAGTTGTACTTCTCTTCCTGAGAGTAATATAGTCAAATTGTTTTATTGGGTATATATTACTATGTTTCCATATAACTCAATTGTAACAAAAAAAAATTATGTATTGATAGAAATTTAGCTGCCCACATAGGAATGCTTTATCAGTATATGATATCACACCATCCTAATAATATTTTGGTAAAAATTTCTAATAACTAATCCTGACCCAGTTTCCCAGAAAATGCCCTTCAAATTTCCAGACATTCACTTATGTTTCCCTAGATGTTTCATCTTTATTTCTCTCTGATATAGGGGTCTGGAAAAACTATGCTTATTTAAATCTAAATTATAATTTGAAAGTTGTCTAAAAATTTCCTATATCTTTATAAACACATATTATAGTTATGAACAAATGATTTTGAAATTTTACAAAGGTCAAAAATTTTTAATAAATAAATAAATGTCAATGTTATCCTATATCCTATTTAGACATGACACATGGGCCACATTTATAGGAAACTATCATATTGTAATTAGCAATAGAGATACACTTTATTAGTGGTTCATTGCTATTTTGTTTTTCACTGCAAGATCAGAAGTGATTTGCAAATAACCTTTAAAAATTGGTACAATACAGAATGTTAGCCTTTGTTTTGGGGGTTTTGGCAATGACATTTTCTATAATAAATAATACCAGCACTAACTTGCTGCATCATGACCACCAAACCAAAAAATAAGCTAAGATATCTCTTCACAGCTCTTCCCTTTACTTGAAATAATGTTCTATCAATAGTTCCTTCAGTGCTCTAAACCCTTGTTGGTCATTTACTAACATTTCCATTGTCTGCTTATTTGAAAGTAGTAGAAAGACTGGAAGTTAGACACCCAGGCATGGTGCCCAGCACAAGCTGTCAGGTCTGGAGCTTTTACCAAGCTATCGGCAATATGCTGTGGAGACCCAGTCATGGAATCTAGCTCCCTTGGTTATGAGAAAAATGAAAATGATTTTTTTTTTTTAATTCTAAAGATCTTTTTGAGAACGTGTATCTTAGTTTGGGCGCTATAACAAATTACCATAGATCGAGTCACTTATAAACAATAGAAATTTATTTCTCAGTTCTAGAGGCTGGAATCTGAGATCAGGGTGCCTGCATGGTCAGGGTCTGGTGAGAATCCCCTTTGGGATTGCAAACTTCTGTCTTTTCATTGTACCCTCACAGAGGGAAGCGTTAAGGAACTCTCTGGGGTCTCTTTTATAAGGACAGTAAATCCCATTCATGAGGGCTCCACTCTCATGACCTAAGCACCTCCCCAAAGCCTCACATCCTAATATCGTCACATCGAAGGTTAGGATTTCAACATATAAATTGGGGGTGGCAACGGGGGAGACAACATTTAGTCCATAAACAGCATGCAATGTGAAAAAGGGCAAGTTCTTTAAGAGATAGAAAAAAATAAAGGGCTTTGAGAATTCTGAGATGGAAAGAGTTGGCAGCTGTACTAAACATAGTATGTCTGGACTAAAAGGGACCTTAGTGATCATCAGGAGACTGGTGTGAGTCAAAGAGTAGCATTTTCTCTTTCCTCTCTCTGCCCACTCATTGCCAGGACTCCAAATAAGAACTCAAACTTAAAATAAAATAAAATAAAAGATCTCACTGCGCTTTAGGTACATATTAGTGTGTTTCTATCTAAACTGCTTTCTGTCCACTAGATTGACTATTCACATCATACAAATCACACGGTGATAGAAGCAACACTCCATTAAGGAGTTCTGGAAATGACTGGCCTTTATGGAATTAGCAGGGCACCCAATATCTGGTAAATTCGAAGAGCATGAGAAATGCAGGCCAAGTCCTGTGTGTTAGCCTTTGCCTAGTTGCCGTGCCTACGCCAGCCTGTATACTGACTCCAATTTGGCAGTCTCCAACATTTCAGTTAGAAGGCTGAGCTTTTCTTCTGGCTCTCCTGACCTTCAAAGTGTTACATAAATCCTGCCTACCTAGGTCAGGGTTCTTTTTATATCCCCCAAACACATTATTATGGATTTCACTAGATGTGTCCATTTTAACCTCTCTTGCTGGCATGGAAATTCCTCTGAAACCAGCAGTAAAACCCAAACCCACAAGTTGGCCAAGCTGCATAGTAGGCTCTTTTTACCCATGTCTCTTCCTCTCTGAATGCTGATGTGTTCTTGAAAGGAGGGAGCTTTAAAAACCCTTGTTGACATCAGTCTAAGATCTTTCTGTCTGAGGTACTATCAGGGAATTTGCAAGGCATTCATCAAAATCAAGCTGATGCAAGCATGAATACTCACAAGAAAGAGCCCTTTTATGCTGAAAACTGCTGAAGGCTGGAAAAGGGGCTAATTTATTTAAATTATCCCTCTAAGTGTCAAGCCCCACACTTTCTGAAAGGGTCTGACAACTGTGGGTTAAAGAAAGTTTTCTCAAATTTATAAATAAATTAGTGATGGTAGAAAGTTAACCTGGGAAATCGGAGTAGCAA
The DNA here is from genome assembly GCF_902729225.1 of Pteropus medius. Taxonomy (NCBI): domain Eukaryota; kingdom Metazoa; phylum Chordata; class Mammalia; order Chiroptera; family Pteropodidae; genus Pteropus; species Pteropus medius. The sequence continues at coordinate 26,971,133 of NW_024349800.1, read as the reverse complement.
AGAATAATCGCCGTCGATGTTGTTGCAGATGTAGGAAAATACAGTTTTCTGCTATTAAGCTTTTAAATGTCAGCAAATGGCAGTTTAGTAGATCATTTGCTAATAATGATTAAATTTCTCATTAAAATGTTTCTTTCATTATTCTTCAGGTAGAAATGTGTAATTCAATGATTGTTACATCAATTACACTTAAAAAGCTCATTAAAATACTGAAATATTATCTCTTGTAGTCAGAGTACTTTAAGAGTACTGTACTAATTATAAAAGAAATAAACTCTTATAATAGCACCATTTGAACTGATGCCTTATAAATTCTTAATGTAAAGCTAACATGTAAAGTTTAAATCAAATATATAGATCCAATAAAACAAAACCTTTTTAATCTTGTTTTACCTTCAAAAGGCTCTGATTATTATAATTAAATAATGCATGATATAATAAAGATCTAGGGTGCGTGATTATTTCATTGGCAATTGAATATTGGTGCTTTTTATTTATGCAAGCAATGTATCACAGACAATATGCATCAAGCATTAAAATATTGATACAATTACACCTAGCCTGCCGAACCAATAAAAAAATCTGTGACATGACTCTGCTGATGATATGAGGACAGTTTGAAATCCTTTTTAAATTTTAATACTCTGATGTGCTGGGTTATGCTAATTCTGCTAAGAAATAATGTCTCCAAGATTCACTGTTGTGCTTTTTATTCCTGGGAGCGAACAAATCCAGCTTTACTCAACATGGCTAAGTAGAGTTTGCTTCTGTACACATTTGACTATTCTTTTTTTGAGAAAAACAAAAAGAACAGTAAGGTTTGGGGTTAGTTTGTTTGTTTTTAAGAGTACTCATTTATATCATAATGACTTTCCTCTAATTGTCTCATTTACTAAGTTTCGCAGTTCCTTTTAAACATTCAAATGCTTTTTATTCTTAAGGCTTTTCTCAACAGAGCAAAGGGTCAAGGAAGTTTTCCTTGTAGCTGTTTTATTATTAAAGCCTTGGCAAGTGACTACATGGAGCTCTGAGCTCGTCCCCGAAGTCCTCCATGCAAGCAAGAGACGACAGAATTTTCCTGCCGGATGCACACCTTGGGTGCAGTGTTACATCGCTGACCCATTTTTCTCACCTGTACAAATGGACCCAAAATGCCCATGTTGTCCGTGTACACAGGAGTAATTTAATACATAACTTTTGACTTAAAAACACAGTGAAAAAAACAGACTTTCTGCTCATTTGGCTGCCGAAATGTTCTTACGAATCTGGGGACCTTCCTCTTTGCTTTTAAAATATTTTTAGACCCATGCCCTGCCTCAAGGGGAAGATGTTTTCTATTATCCCACCTGGCAGCAGTGTTAATATGGAAGGGTGCAGAGATTCATAACACAATAGCTGTGCAAGGAACCAAAAACATCACATAGTCCAACTCGTGTACTTTACAATGGAGGCATCCGAGGCCCTGAAAGGTAAAGAAAGGGGGTTTCACTGCCATCCCTTCTCTTGAGCAGTTTCAGACCAGAGTGCAGTCTGATGGAATTTCCGTCATACCATTGTTGCCCAGACTTTCTCCCTAGTGATGGTTATCTGGGAGATCCGAGAAACACCCTGATATCTTTGCTTTCCAAAGACATGTCAGCTATAATGTGGAGCTCTGAAAGAAAGAAATGGGAATTATTGAGCCTATAAACTGAATGCATACATTGTAGCAATCTAATTGCATTTTAAGACCTCAGAGTTTTACTCTAAAGCCAATAACTGTGTAAATTCCATCTTCTCCTTTCCTTACAGTGACTATAGTTCCCCTTTTAGCAATGTCAAGTGTATTTCCTCCCTCTTTTCCTATATGAATAAGTAGCAATGGCTGGCAATGATACCACACAGTTGATCATCCTGAATGTCTGTAGGATGTCATATTTATGCTCTTCTGTTTAGCTTAAATCTTACTCAGGTTCTAATAGCAAACAGTCCAGTTACAATGGGCTGGCACTGCAAAGCATCTGTTCAATTCAGATAAATAAGACCAATGTGTTTGAAGGGCAAAGTTTCACTACAAGTGGCCTGCCATTTCGTTTGGAGATGCAATTCTTATGCAGCATTAATAACAAAGGGGAAAGAGATCATTTGCTAATTGATTAATTATCTCGTAAATGAATTACAAACCTGTGGAGTGCTAGCTAGGCCTGTGCAGAAGACCTCCGGCTTTCTTTTCTCTTTTGAGTTTCGAAGTACAAGTGATGATGAGGCTCTGTACTCACAAAGCTGGCGTCTGTTGCACCAGTCTGGAGGCCGCATGCCACGATGTACTTCTCATTTTTCAGTACTTGAAAACCATTCATTGTTGGATGCAGGTACGTGTGTGTGCACATTGGTGTGCATAAACATACAAAAAGCAAAGAAAATTAAATTTCGAGTCAAAGCGCTCTAATAAGTTAACAGTTCAGTTGGGGATGGTGGACTGTGCTTTTTTTGCCTTTATTTTTGCATTCTATAAATAAGCAGAGTTATTCTGAATAACAATCTTTTGTGCACTAAAAGCGTCAAGGATTAAAGATCAGGGAGAAGCATGTTTCCGAAGTGCAGAAGCTGGTGGGGTTGCAGAGCCTTGATAACCATAGAAAAGCCGATAATTAACATCCCTGCATCCTAGGCAAAGGAGCGATTGGTCTTCTGAAGGCGTAGCCTGCTGCTCTGTTTCTTCCTATATATGAAAGTAGCTGATTTAGTCGGAAAGGTGACAGTTAAGGCTCTTTGCTGGCGGAATTTTTGCATCTTCCCAGTGCCTCGTTTCCCCGACTTTACCACAGAGGCTGTCCATCACGGTTGTTATGTATGCAGGCTGAGTGAGCCCGCAGGGGATCCTAGTTATTTACACTCTTTTTCAAGCTTCGAAGCTGTTATAATCATTCCCTGTCAACTTTGTGCTGACACTGAATTTTACTTTGTGTTTTTTATGCTCGGTTTGGGTCTAAAATACTGGCATCCATACCCTACACTGTAATTCCATGGGTGACTGAGCTGACCAGCCGTATCCTGTATTGCTAACAGAGCCCTGGAATCCTGCTACATATGGAAATTTCAGAATTTGTTGATTGTGGGCAATAAACAGAGTCCTCCTGCTTTGTGCTTTTATCCTGATGGTGCCCCTCAGGAATAAGCTTTTCGCCTTGTTTCATCTCAATGCATTGTCATCTTTAAGAACGTGTAAGTATCAGATTCATTTGCCCCTGAGTTGTAAAGTTGGAACAGGCAAACTTTCCCTCTGCAAAACCTAGTGTGAATTGCATATGATACTCTTTCCTCTAGACTCCTGTTAGAAAAACAAGGTTTGCTGTCTTCCCTTGTGGGTGTCCCCTCCCCATTCCTTTCTGCCTTAAGTGAGTCAGAATACCTGCTGGAAATGCATTTGTGATTCAGATGAAAATAGAAGTGTTGTCCTGGGTGGTGTGAATGACAAGGACAGATGATAAAGACCCGGGGTAAGGCTACCACAGGGATGGGAGTGACATGCTTTTAGACTTCATCAGAGGACATTTGCATGCTTAGGTTTCAAGGTTCTGTGTCCTAGTCACCTGAGGACTAAATATCTTCCTTTCACTTGTGAACAACATACTTCTCGTTAAGCCTAGGGCCTGAAACCTTTACTGACGGGGCAGAGAATGATTTCTCCATGTTTAAAATGTACTATGTTTCCAGGCACTGTCCCTATCTTTAATATGACAATTTCATATATGTTGGGACGCAAAGGGAGTGATCCACAAAATGATATGACCCTATTCTTAACTGGACTTGAAATAAAGCTGGTCAAGGAGCTTGTGTGCTCGGCCAATGTAATAAAGTAGACAAATAATTACCAAGCAAATCAAACACACTTACACCTCAGATGATTTTGAAATATTATCTATAATCGAGCACTTCTGTGCTAGGAGGAAAGGTTAATAAAGTAATTTAAAAAAGATTGTGTGAGGTATTACAGAATCAGAAGAGGACTGGCGATCATAATCGTTAATCTCTTAAAACACCAGTTATGCATTGTACAAAGCTGATATTTTAGTACATATTCTTATTGTGTATTCCGCTTATTACTATATTAGCTTGTTTAATTATCCTTAATAAAAACCTTACTTTGGATTTTTTTTTTTCTTGGTATTAAAAAAAGTTGATATGATTATTCTAGCAGACCAGCAATGTGTATGTCAGTCTTGATGTGTAGATGTGTAGACAAGACTGATATCTTTGAAATTTAATTGCCTTTATGTATGTCACATAGAAGAGCAAGACTAGAGTAGGCACTAGGTGTTTATGTATTAGCAACCCTTTCGTTCCTGCTGTCATTTGCGATGGATAGACAGGAGGATGACACACCTTTTGCAGGTTGAATTGTTGGAATAGAGAAGGGTAATTCTAAGCTAGCTGGTAGTAGTTAGACACTCTTAAGATAAAACTAAGGTGGAATTGCTAAGATAAAGTTGGCTGTGAGATATATATGTAGGAAGATCTGTTTACGTAAAAGAAAATTTGTTTTTATGAAAAATCTTGTAAAAAGTAAATTTCAGTCTTTCTTCTTCTGTTGAAGAATTGATTTGGTATAGAAGTTAAAAAAATAAAGGGAGGTGGGTACACATCAGAAGACACACCTCCACCACTAATTGTGCCCCACAGCAGGCGGGTTTACATCTGCAAACTAGGAATAACGAAAAGATCTATCTCAAAGGACTTTCAAAGAATATATGAAAAAACTATGTGAAGTTCAAATGCATTTGCTGAAAATGTTACCATTCTTCAATTCACCAAATTTTCTCGTCATATTAATATCATGATATTTTTTCATTTGTAAGTATTTAAAAATATTTAATGTTTAGTTATGCAACTATTTTTCACTTTAAATTAAGCCCATACGGGCTAGAAATATATTTGTCATGATTTTCTGTGCAAATAACTTGCACTTTAAATGATCGCCCTCACTTAGATCTGTTGCCTCTTCTAGGTAAACTCATACTATTCTCCTTTCCTTAACATCTCAAACAGGTGTTGTACCACTCCTATCCTTTCACATCCACTTTATCCTTAACCTCCTTGTGTTCATGCTTCTGCACCTGCCATGCCACTGAAACTGACCTTGCATTAGTCTCCAGTGACCAGTGATTATTTCTCCAAACCATGTCTTTGACCTATCCATGGCACTTAGCCTTAAGGAAACCTTTGGCCTCTGTGATACCATGTACTCCTGGTTAGCCACCCATTCCTGCTTCCAATATTCCTTCTTCCTTCTTCCTGCCTAGAGAAGATGTTCCATGGGGTTAGCAGGAACCCTCTTCACACTCCGTCCTTCAGAGACTTTGTTCATTCCCATAGCTTCAAAGACAGCCTTGCCGCTGCTTACTCTGCCCAGATCTCCCTTTCAAGCCTCAAACTACAATCCTTCATAAGAACATAAACAAACACATTTCTGGCTGCAGCTGTGCAGAGCTTTGCAACTAGCAGGAGTTACTGTAGCTGTCAGAGTGACCAGATTTGAGGAAGCTTTATTTTAGAGTCAGGTGAATTAGTGTCATAATGCCTGCAGTTTGAAGCAATTGTGAAGTTGTTCATTTTATGTGATTTTGGTGGGGAACCAAGCAGACTTCATGAAATGATGGTGCCTTGTTGATAGAGTCACCTGCTAAACATTGTTTATCATATCACTAGGGGTTCAGTCAACCAGTCTCAATCACCTCCTGAAGCATGGTGTTGGGACTTTGAGGATCTGACTCAGGAGAGATACCCTGAGAGTGCTGAGGACTTTTAGTATGACTGAGTGGACATGTTTATTAGTCGTTTTGTGGATTAGGATTTTCCTTTTTTCTAGCAGCAAATAGAGCTCTTAGAACTCTTGGCAGTAATATTGGCAAGACTCCAAAGAGTCAGCCTTTTTTGAGGACTTTAATCCAGGCCAACATGGTCTATGCTTTCGATTGAAAACAAAACAAAATGAAAACAAAACAAGAAAAAAAAGTTAAAAAATAATGGAGAAAAAAATCATAACATATTGTGATTCTCAGGTGGAATCACACCCGTAAAACTTTGTGGCACGTGTTCATCTGTCTCCTGAGAGATGAGAACCTTGTCTAGTGCTATCTTTTATCACTGCAAAAAAAGTTAAAGTCCAGACCACAGATGTCTAATATGTGTCATTGAAAGCATGGCTTTTCCTTGAACTTGGCAGCTGAAATGAGTTGACTCCCACCTTTTTCTGGGATCAATATCAAATCCGCATGGAGAACTGAATGACTTTCTCAAGGAAAACTCATGGACTCAGGCTAGTATCGTGGAGCGGCAGGTATGGCGGGGAGGATGAGGGAATTATAGTTTGCGAAGGAAAATCAAGGGAGCTAGAAGATCTCTCTTTTCTTCTCATTTTTAGAACTGAACTACCGTTACTTCACATGCCCTGCTGCTGTAATCGGTGCTTCTGAGTCTAATGCTGCTATTCGGTCTGGCTGCAATGTTAGGCTGTGAAGTTTATGATGAAATTTGCCAAATGATTAACTAGTAGGTCAGAACAGAAAACTAACAGACATTATTTTTTCAGTAGTATTGTCCTTTGACCATGTTTCCAAATAAAAGCTCTTAAATGCAGTACAGTTTTGTCTGCAGGACTGATTTCTAGAGTACAGAAGATATGTAGCACATGATTTCAATATGTAAATATCAGCCATGTGTAATGCTGGCTGACAACTTATTGGTGGGATTGAATTTGTTGATGTCAGCTCTGTTTTGTTGATTCCTACATTGCTCTCTCCCACATCCCTCCATTCCTTCCTTCTTTTTTTTCTTTTCCTTTCTTCTATCTTTCCTTCCTTTCTTTCTTCCTTTTATCCTTCCTCACTTTTTGATATGATATAGATTACTGTTATTTATTATCATTAACTTAAATAATTTGTTGCATTTCCTTGCTTGTAATACTAATGTTAGCTATTGCATTGTTCAATCTTTATATTTCTACACTAGGTTAAAGTTTTGCTGCAACCTCTGGAGATGTAGAGATACAGACAGTAAAAAAAAAGCAGAATAACAGTTGTATGTCTTTATATAAGTAAACTCAGAGCATAGTGTCATATGACTTTTTTAAAACAGGGTAACAGAATTTTGTACTGTGAGTACCTGGGATTCAATACACAGAACAGGTTGGAAAAGTAATATAGTCACAGTAATTACTTTCATTTGGCAAAATATTTCAGTCAGCAATGACTAGCAATAAAATAAAATGATCACCTTTAGTGTATCTATTACAAAAACAATTGCCTAAAATAAGAATGGTTTAAAATACCTGGTGGAATATAAAGCATCCATACAGGAATAGCAATGCCTCTCTCTCTCTCTCTCTCTCTCTCACACACACACACACACACACACACACACACACGTTCCACACAGTCCACAGACTATGTTAACAGCAATTTACCTGAGATGTAGGGCCGTCTTTTAAAGAAAAAAATATTTCAATTAAGAATTTATATATAGATATATTATTATAACTACTGTCCTTTTTAAATGTTTTCTTTTAGCTTTTAAGGTTTATAGAAATCACTTATCTACTCCTTAAAAGATTCCTATTCTTTTTTCCCCCTCTTTTTTATGAGTATAGTGAATGTGAAACATCATTAATCCAGTGGTAATATCATCTGATAGTGGCTAATCCCTTCTTAGGCATAGCTTTTCTTGGGCTTTTGGATATAGAAATGTGCTTTCACTGTTAGGCATTTTATTTAAGCATCAATCTATTCTTAATGTTTAATTGTGTTTTTTAAAAGATCACAAAGCAAAATGAATACTGTCTTTAAAGTTCCTTCCTTGGGAGTTCTATGACATTCTCTAGCCTGTTATTTTGTATGCTAAGGTCATGGATCAAGGGCAGCTCCGTGCCTGTGGTTTGGACTTGGCTATCGGCTCTGACAGGATGATGCAGCCCGCACTGAGATCCTAATCGGTCAGAAGAAGTCTATTAAGTTTGAGCCCTTAAGCTGTCTCAGCCAAATCAGGGATACCAAAGTTACATTTGTTTTTTGTGGTGACCATTCATTTTGGTCAAATGAAGAAATTGCTCGTGTGGATTTTGTGGCTTCAGGGGCAAAATCTGTGAATGTCACGTATCTTTTAGCCCCTCTGCTTTCTTGAAGACATTATTGAGAAGACGCTTATGAAAAAAAATCATTTTTATTGCACCTGTTTATAAGTCACCTTGATCATAAGAGAAAAGAGGCAAAAGAGGTGATCAAAAGCTCATTTTTTTGTTTTGGAGAATGGTGATGTTGGGAAGGCCGAGGCTCTGAGATACTGAGGATGGTGCGTGTTTCTGAGGAGGGTGCTGTTCATGGCACCAACTTAGGTAACACCCAGGAGTGAGTGTGAGACTTTCATCTCTGCAACTCTTCATGCTTTTTCAAAACCAGTGGTCTGGCCAAATCAGAAAAAATCTGAATCTTCCCACTTAGATCCGAGATTATAGGTGTGCACTCAGTGTTTTCCACTGATTAAAGATCTTTGGTTTAAGAACAGTGCTGCCTGAGCATAGCATCCTGACCCATAGCAGCCAAAAAGGCAGAATTAATTTTTCTCCTCATTTTTTTTTCTTTACAATGGTTGAATTTTTAGTTAGCTAGTAAAAGAGTTTCCTTGTGACACATATGTTAATCTAAACTCACTTTTTGGTAAAACAAAGGAGAAGGGGGTGGGGACATCCAGTACGTACAATGTTTCATTGTTGCAGGACACTGGAACTTCAATGCCCTTAGCAGAGAAGACCTTAGGCATCACATTGCACAGACGGAAAAACCTGAGCGAGTAAGTGTCTTGTCCAGACAACTGACAGTAGAGAAATCTCTAGAATCCATTTTAACTCTCATGAAAATACTCTTTTCACCACTGACATCCAGCAAAAGTTTTGTCACTCCTGTAAGAACATAATTTTTCTTAACATTCATTATTCCAGCAATAAGAGGATACATACCATAATAGTTATTCTGTGGCTCTAAGGTCATAATGACTGGGATAGGAGCCCAGCTTAGACATTTGTACAAGTTCTTCGACTTCTCCGAGTGTTAGTTAGCTAACTTGTAAAGTGGTCAAAGTGATTATTCGTACCTCACATGTCTGTTGTAAAAATGCATACAAAGTACTTCACACCAGATACAGCACATTATAATTGCCCTATACCTGATGATTATCTAACTTTGCAGGTTACTGCCAACTTCCTCAATCTCATGAGAAGAAAATTCTAAAGTTCCACTAAGGAAAAGAAAGCATGTATGAGTATGCTATAGAAAATAATACATTTTCTAAGATTGCATTGTGAGAACTGAAAAAGTATAAAAATTATAGTATTTCAAATTGGCATACCATTATGTTGCAGTACTGCTCGCAGACAAATGTAAAAATAAAGTATAGATGTATCTTATTTTAGTCAAATCTGATATATGGAAATCTAGATTTAGAGAAAGTTTGGTTATAGGGTCATTATTTGCTTTACAAAGCTATTTGGTGTAAGGTTCCTTTAAAAAAGAACTTCCCTCATATCTTTAATGTAATATTTCATTTGCTGAAAAAGAACCACATAACTTTGCAAGAACTCATTTCATGCATAAATTGAAGCACATCTGTTGAATATATAGAGGAAAATTGAAGTAGAAAGAAGGAGAACATTGAAAGTTAGGAATAAGATAACACATGAACAATAAAGTAGCAAGGAAACATGATGCTCTGAAACTTTATATATTATAATTAAGAATTGTTAATACAAATTAATTTATTTTGCAATTGAGAGAGAGAGAGACAGAGACAGAGAGAGAATGTGAGCTTGCTATCAGCTCTTCTTTTGTCTTTCTGTTTTGCCATGACCTGACTCCTCTCAAGTTTTTTCGACATTGACACATGCACCTAAAATGTGGCCATATGCACTTGTCCTTTCAAGCTTATTGATTTTGCTTATGTCATTCCCTCTACTTAAAATTTTTTCCTCAACACAATGACAGCCTCTGCGGCTAACATCTACATCTCTCTCAGGCTAGGCTTCCCCTCCTTTGGGGTGTTCTCCAGGAAGGCATTCTATCTCCAGAACTGTCAGGACCCCTGCCCTTTGCTGGACATTGACTTGCCTTTTTCTTGACTCGGATGTTTTTGTCATGGGCATAACAGAGGATATGCTTTGTAATCCAATGTCCCTGACTTTGAATTCTAGCTCCATATCTGACTTGAGATTTGATCTGGCACATGTGAATTGATCTCGCTGAGCTTTGTCTTGTTCATCAGTGCCCTGAGATAATCAAAGCTACCTCATATTTTTCCAAGGAGATTTGATGACATATGTAAAACCCTTAGCATAGTGCCTAGAAAGATGGTTGGGGTACAACAAATGTTAATATCATTCTTTCTGTATCACGTGGCATTATAACTCCTGATTTACTCCTGTTTCCCCATTAAACCATAAACTACTTAAAGGAAAGCATTGGATCTTACCCAGCTCATATTGCCAGAGCCCATCTGTTTCATACAGAGCGGGGACCAAATGCATACGTATCTGTAAAATCTAATGGAGAGAAACACAAGAGCATGTATTTTCACAGACTATGGCGAGTCTCAAAGTAAAGCTATGTACAAGGAGAAGAGAAAAAACAAGAGGTTAAAATGAAGTCCAAAGGTCACATATCACTAGAGAACTCTCCAGATCACCTTCAATTAATTAGCAAACATCCTGTAGGAGCCTTGGTTCAACCAGTTTTGAGTCACCCTAATTACACTGACTTTTTCTTTCTTTTTAAATTTTTTGGTCTACTAATAAGTTAAGCAGTAATGTGTTAAATGTCTTGATGAAACAGAGTCATTTCCCCAAACTATTTGGCTAATCATTCTATAAAACAGGGAAAAAAAAGAAATGAGGGAAAGAAAGAAAGGGAGTAAGGTTGGTAGGGATGAGAAGATAGGAGGGATGGGGAGGAAGGAGAGGTTAGTGTGATCTGAGGTGAACCTCTGCTAGTTGAAAGCCATTACTACTTTTTAAAGCATGAATAACCCAAACGTGTGATAATCTGTTCTAGAATTTTGCTAGAGGTGTGTTCTAGATATTTTTCTGTTTTCGTAAATTAAAAATTTTGTTCTTCTGTAGACCACACCAATTTCTGGTCATCCATGATTAGACCACGATTCCAAAAAATCATCGGTTGGGTTTCCACAATCACATCCGGACCTTTTTTTTTTTTTTTTTATCTTTCTTTTTTCTTTAGATTCTTTCAGTAATCCGAGAGATAATTTATCTGGCCTAGAGCCTCGAACTCATTTGAAGCAACTACATTATATTTTAGTATGCCATGACTTATCTTGGGCTTCAGTTCACATTCACTCTTAACTCTGTTTGTTCTGCCCTCTTCAGTTTGAAGATCATTCTTCATGATAGAGACCATAGAATCAAAATAGGAGTTGAATAGTTCTGTTTTCCTTGTGACATCTGTTAACATTTTGCTGTGTGCCCCAATCGATGTACCTATCCCTTTGTTCTTCTTTACAAACAGAGCTTAAAATAGCTTTCTGTTGCCCTTGGCAGTTTTTCAACCTACAGCCAAGCTTTAGCCTTCCTGACAACATTCTGATAGCACTCTTTTATACTGCTTCCTCATCATCTTTTCAGCCTCCATTTTGGATATGTGTCCCTTTATATTCTGCATTCAATAGTTTTAAAAAGGGAAAAAGATGTTCCTTTCATCACACACACATATTTAGATACCTTTGGAATAATCTGTGATTATTTTGTCAGAATTTTAAAAGTAGGCTTATTTTATCATTAAAATTATTTAGCCACAGGTTCATATCTACATTTTCTCTATTTTGATGCCTGCTTTTTTAAATTCTAGGATAAATATCTGTGTTTAGAATAATTTTTTTCCTGAATATAGTAGACTCTAAGATGACACGTTACTTCCTTCCAAGTTTCTCATCACTTTTAGCCTACCAACCAAACCTTCCTCCTTGGTCAAAATAAATTCATAATAAAAATTCTCCAAATCAATTTCTCATCCTTCTCAGGAATGCAACTGGCAGAAGGCAAGCCAAAAACTTACCAGAAAATCTTCATTTGGAAGAGTTTTTTTTTTTTTTAGTAAATTCTAGGGAGAAAAGTCACCCATCACACTGTGTAAGTTTTGTAACCTGCATCAGGAAGGCATGGGGTGGGTAGTCATTTCTCCTGTAAAATGACACCACTTAAGAGTTCCCTCTCCTTTTAACCTCATCAAAATGTATTCTATCTTAGGTCCTCATTAGGACCATTCACATCCATTCCTTTTTGATATAAAGCACAATATCCATGTTACAAACTCTTTTGGGGCCAATTATACCCATTCAAAATGTGGCTCATAGAGCAGTGCCAGTCTGTGAGCTGTTTATTATTGGCTTGCCAAAAGATAAGTACAGAAATGGAAAGTAAGCATGTCAAAACTTTTAAAGCAATTTGACAAAAATAGTTTTATGTATGTTGAATCTAATAAAGATTGAGGCTTGAATTTTGTATGTTTTTAAATTTTTTCTTCTAGTAATTTATTTTTATTGCATTGTACAAAAGTATTGTTTAGAACAGATTGGAAAGAAAAAAAGCTGGTGAAGGACCGCAGATGATTTGGGAAGCACTACTGGGCATGAGCTCCACATTTCACAAAGACTTGAAATAGGTCTAGGCTCATATTTAGTTTTCTGGGTTTTTTTAATAATTAATTTTTTTTCAATTACAGTTGGCATACAATAGTTTCAGGTATACAACATAGTGATTAGACATCTATATAACTTACTAAGTGATCACCCTGATAAATCTAGTACCCATCTGACACCATACATAGTCACTACAATACTACTGACTGTACTCCCCATGCTATATTCTATATCCCCATGACTATTTTGTAACTACCAACTGGTACCTCTTAATACCCTCCTCCCTTTACCCATCCCTCCACCCCACAATCTGACAACCATCAAAATGTTCTCTATATCTATGAACTTGTTTCTGTTGTTTGTTTATCCTGTTCTCTAGATTCCACATATGGCATTTGTCTTTATGTCTGACTTACTCCACTCAGCATAATACCCTCTAGGTCCATCCATGTTGTTGCAGATGGTAGAATTTTATTTTATTTTATTTTTTTATGGCTGAGTAAGATTCCATTGTATATATGTACCACCTCTTCTTTATCCATTCATCTATTGATGGACACCCAGGTAGCCACAATATTTTCGTTATTGTAAATAAAGTTGCAATGAACATATGGATTCACATATCCCTTCAAAGTAGTGTTTTGGTTTCTTCAAATAAATACCCAGAAGTAAGATTCTTTGTCTCTTGTTAGAGCCTTTGTGTTAAAGTCTATTTTGTCTGATACAAGTATTGCTATCTCAGCTTTTTTAAAATTTCCATTTTCATGAAATGTCTTTCTCCATCCCTTTACTTTCAGTCTGTATCTTTCGATTTGAAGTAAATCTCTCATAGGCAAAATATGTAAGGGTCTTGCTTTCTTATCCATTCAGCCACCTTATCTTTTTATCGAAGCACTTAATCCATTTACAGCTAAAGTAATTGTTGCTAGATATGTAGTTATTGCTGTTTTGTTTCATCTTTTTTATCCTTCCTCTTCTTTTATTTCTTCTTCCTCCTCCCCCTCCTCCACCTCCTCCTCCACCTCTTCCTCCCGCTCCCTCTTTCTCTTCTTTTTGTCCCTCTAATGTTTCTTGTAATACTGCTTTGGTGTTGATGAACTCCTTTAACTTTTTCTTGTCTGGGAAGCTCTTTATCTGTTTTTCGATTCTAAATGATAGCTTTGCTGAATAGAGTAATCTTGGTTGTAGGTCCTTGTTTTTCATCACTTTGAATATTTTGTGCCAGTCTCTTCTGGCCTGAAAGTTTCTGTTGAGAAATCAGCTGACAATCCTATTTTTACAGTCTTATTACCTACAGAGCTCCCTTGTAGGTAACTGACTGCTTTTCTTTTGCTGGTTACGCTTTTCTGTTTGTCTTTAACCCTTGGCATTTTAATTATAATGTATCTTGGTGTGGGCCTCTTTGGGTTCATCTTCTTTGGGACTCAGGCTTCTTGAACTTGTATGTCTGTTTCCTTCACCAGGTTAGGGAATTTTTCTGTCATTATTTCTTCAAATAGGTTTTCAATGCCTTACTCTGTTTTTTTCTCCTTCTAGTACCCCTAAGATGAAAATATGGGTACGCTTGATGTTGTCCCAGAGGCCCCTTACAGTATCTTCATTGTTTTTGGATTATTTTTTTGTTGTTCTTCTGATTGGGTATTTTCTGCTACCTTATCTTCGAAATTGCTGATTTGATTCTCTGCTTCATCTAATCTACTGTTGATTCCCTCTAATGTATTCTTCAGTTCAGTTGCTGTAGTCTTCATTTCTGACTGGTTCTTTTTTATATTTTCTGTCTCTTTGTTAAAGTTCTCACTGAATTCATCTACTCTTCCCCTAAGTTTATTAAACATTCTTATAACCAGTGTTTTGAACTCTGCATCTGGTAGATTGGTTGCCTCCATTTTCTTTAATTATTGTTCTGGAGTTGTGTCTGTTCTTTCATTCGAGATGAATGTCTCTCCATTTTGGCTGTCTCTCTGTATTTGTTTCTATGTATTAGGTAGGGCTGCTATGTCTCCCATTTTTAATAGAGTGACCTTATGTTGTAGATGTCCTCCGGTGGCCCAGTGGTTCACTCTCTCTGATCACTTGAACCGGGTGCTCCAGGTATGTCTCTTGTATGGGTTTTATGTGCCCTTCTGTTGCAGTTGAGCCTTGGCTGCTGTTTGTACATCAAGGGAGGAATTGCCCCATGGGCTAATTGTTTCTGAAAACTGGCTGGTGACTATAGTGGAGGAACTGTTGTGCAGGGGTTGACCCTACAGAGTAGGATTCAGTTTAGCAGGTTTCTAGTGCCTGCCCAGTCTTCCCTTTGGGTGTGTGGTCCTTGCATGCAGCCCCAGGTGGTGCTCTAGCTTAGATGGAAGCTGGCTAGCAGGTGTGCTGGCCCCAGGGCCTCCTGGGAGGGGCCTCACTGCAGGCTAAGTTCAGCCTAAATCTGTGCCCTGCCTGGGGCCACCTGGCACGAGCCATCAAGCAATCTGCAGATGACCACCACTTGCACTGGGCTTGGAAGTGCCTTGAGATGCCAAGCCACTAATCGAGGCCTGCTGCTAGTGCTGGACTTGGAGCTGCTCAGCAAGAGGTACTAGGCACACTGAGGCCAGACACTGCTTGTTTGGGTTTTGTGAATCTTTGAGAGATTTTAGGAAAGTCTGCAGCATGATCTAAGACAAGCCATTTGTGTGGAAAAGCCACTGGAAGTAGCTTGGGTGGGCCCACAAATTGAGTGGAGCATGATCTCAGGTAATCACCAGGGTGGGGCGACCAGTGTTAGCCAGGTTGATGGAGACTGAGATATGGTGGCCCCCTGCGTCTGCATGCCAGAGGGAGGGGAGGGCTCAACAAAGGAATGATGAATTCTGCTATCACTCTGCCTTGGAAGAAAGCTGCCCCTCTAGCCCTTGCCCTGAAGCCAGATAATTCAGTTCCTACCCCCTCACGCCCGATATGTCCCTATTTGCACCTTTCAAGCTGCTGCCCCAGTGCTGGAGCTCAGAGCAAGTGAGTCCCTCATTGGGTAAGTTCATGTGTGGGCCTTTTAAGAAGAGCATCTGGTACTCCAGCCACCCTCCGTCTCACTCAGCCATACTCTCCACTGGTTTTCACAGCCAGAAGTTCTGGGGACTTCTCTCCCCAGCACGTCTCTTCTCTGGGCTGGGGAGCCTGATGTGGAGCTGGGACCTCTGAGTCTTCTGGGGGAAACTCCACAATGAAGATATCTTTCCCGATTTTTAACTACCACAGGTGGGTGTGGGATCAGCTCATTCTGCATCTCTGCCCCTTCTACCAGTCTTCAGGTGGCTTCTTCTGTATGTCCTTAGTTGTAGAACTTCTGTTCAGCTAGACTTCAAGCAATTCTTACGATGGTTATTCTGTAGTTTAGTTGTAATTTTGATGTGGTCATGAGAGGAGGAAAGCATAGCATTTACCTCCTCCACTATCTTGACCAGCAATTCTCCACATTTAGCTTTTCAAATAAAGTTACACATTTAATCTATAATTTTTAGTCTGGTAAATGTTATATATGTACATATAGCACAAAAAAAAACATGGTTTCTGCCCACCTTTGCTATAGTTTTCTTCTGAAAAATTCCAGCCAATGCATTTATAATTTAATACTCTCTAAATCGCATCTCTTCTTATAGCCCAATACCAGGTTTTAAAACTTTATTTAATTTTTGCCTTTTTGGGTTCAAGTTAAAGCACAGTTAGTTTGCTTGGCTGTGGCATTTTTGTCCACATTCACTGCCTCATTATTCAGAGGACCACTTTCCCTGTGTAGAAGACCTTCTATCTTCTATCCGGAAGTAAAGAAAAAAAATTCTCTTTTGCACCACCTCATTATTTCCCAAAGCCTCTATGGGTTCTCAACTACCACCTATATGTCCATGCCCTTCAGCTTTTTGCTTACATCTTCAGGGCCATACATTAGTAGCAATCACATGTCCTAGAGGCAGCATCGATTATTATATACAATCACAGAGGAGAATATAATTTTTCCACACATTTTGCATTTAATTCACAGGAAAATAGTTCATTCCTTTTAGTCACAGAAGGTCTGAATGTGAACCCATGAATTCCTTGGTAGAGCACCAACCACTTCCTCTTTCCACCTCTGCCTTTTGGGATGCTTTGTTAAACTCACTCCTTCATGTGTAGTGTCTGAAAGTGCCTTGCTTATTCCATGTGGGTGGAGGAGGAGGGTTGTCACTGCCTTTTGAGAAGTCTACACTCATCATCCTGGAAGTATCTTCTTATATCGTACATAATCCTACCAGTGCAAAATTTCCTTTTGATACCAGATTCAAATTTTCTCTGGCTCCTCAGAAATATTTTTTTTTCCAGTCTTTCTTGTTGGATTCTACTTTATTTGAATGTCATTTCTAGGACCTTTATCCTCTCTAATAAACTGGAACCATAGAATGGCACTCATCAAGTGCCCTTACTTTTTGCTCAAGACTGAAGTCCATGCTACATTTACAGAATGCATATTACCAAGGGCCTCAGGCAGGAGGACAAACATAGTAGGAATATTCAGCAGTATCATCTGTGGTCCTAACTTCCAGCCATCAACACAAACTGCTACCTGTCATAGCACCCTTCATAAATTTCCTATTTGCTGTTCCTTGTTACACCTGGGTTTCTACTACAGAATTGTGTATGGTGGTGGTGAGAGTGAGGTGGAATGCCTAATATTACTGCTATTAGTTAGTGTTCTGCATGGGTTAGATATGCTTGTTACATAGAACATTCAATTATTAAGCTTCCTTGTTCAAACCCAAAACAGAAGTGCCTACCTGGAAATGTGACTTCTTCATTGCGTTTTACTTGTCTTTGCTCCTCATTCCTCCAAACATCTATTTAAAAGCATTTAGAATGTGATTAGAGGTCTGGGATGGCAAATGAGCAGTAGTTGATTTTGAATCCATAAAACTTTGTGGATCTGTGCAGACTTCATTCAGAAGCTACAGAGAGATTAGGGCCATGCAGGGCCATAGATATCTGGGTCTAGGCCTGGGTCTAGGGACTTTTGCTTATTGAAGTAGGAGAACTCAAGCTCAGAACAGGAAAAATGAGACTTTATACTGGTCTCATTTATAAACATATAAACACTCATTTTTTCCTCATCTTATATCTCATGCTTTTCTGTTTCTTGGACCCAAAGGACAGTCCAAGGCAGTTTGGATTTTAGTTCAGCTACATGATATCAAATTTGCTTGGAACTAAACTATTATTTAAGTATTATTTCTGTGGAAAAATTAGTTACAAGTGATAAAGCAATTCACCAGTTTTGGAATTAAACACATTCAGGGCTTGGGGGATGACTCTATGAGGTTCATTTAAGTAAATACAAAAGTATATATATACTAGAATTTTGTATTTCAAGCCAGTCATTAGATCTAGCATACATTAGAGTATATTATATTTTCAAATCAAAATTAAAAAGTTCATGTGATTAGAACAGTGTATAATATTCTAAAAGGTTTTTAAAATGCTAAATTTTCCACTAGACCTTTAACTTTGATGTAGTGCTCTATATGTAAAAATGTGAATTTTAGTAGATGCATGCTTTTAAACAATCATTATATACTCACCCGCCCAATTGTTTTAGTCTTCACATTTAGTTAAAAAAAATTAATTGTAGATGAAAATTAAAGATATTATATCTGCAATTTCCAGTGTTGGGATAGGGCAAAAAAAACTACAAATCCATAATACAATAAAAATATTTCTTGAAAAATTCTATTATGTCCCTTTAAAAGGCCATAAATGTTTTATCTTTCATTTTATTTTTTTAAGTAAAATTCTCTACCTAATAAATATGTGTGGATATATGTGTGTGTGTGTGTGTGTGTGTTTTCCAACAGAATTAATAATGTCAAAGTGACAAAGCAAGAACAATGCTTGTTTCCATAGAATTATGTTTCTGGAACAAAGCAAATAAATAATTACATTTTATTATAACTACTAAAACTTAACTTGATTTTTTGAAGACTAATTATATTAACTTCTATGACCTAAAGTGCAGTTTTTCCCCCACTCCAGTAATTAGAGGGATATTAATATCTATTATATTTTAATACTTGAGAGTCAGAATTGGTAATGTGCCATCACCCTGCCCACAATTTAGCACAAGCCAAAATAATGGTAAAAGAGACCTTACAGTATACATTTGTCAAAATGTACCTGGAAGCTCTTAGAGGAATATTAGAAAAACTGACGACAGGTGAAGTAAAAGATGTCTCAGACTTCTGAGTTCAGGAGGATTCAGCAGATTTTCCTATAGTGTCACTTTGGGCATTTAAAACCCTAACATATTACATGAATGCTTCCTGCAATTAGAATAGCAACTACAGGTGGAACAGATTCAAAACTGCTTACCAAGTTGTTTGTATCTGTTTCCCATTGGTCTCCTGAGGCCACAGAGGCCTGGGTTTTTTTCTTTAAAAAACTAATGTACGTTAGCAGCGGCAGCTTATTAGGTACCCCTATGTCATTCCCTTAAAATCATAGACGTGCCACCCAATTAAAACAGTACTTTGTGGAACCCAAAGGAGCATAGCCAGGTGATCCAAAAAAAACCTCTGGTATGTTAGGAGAAGCTAAGACATGCTTACACTGAACCACATAGGCCTGCTTTGGCCCCCTGAAAATCAACACATCTTTTGCATATATGCTCTGTAGCTATCAGTGCTCTGCCAGGGAGAATTGTTATTTTCAATGGAGCCTTTCTGTATCGGCAGGAAGAATTTATACCCAGTCAGTGAGGAAGTGGAGAGCAGCTTTTGGTGTTCATCACATTTTAGTGCAGAGAAGTGCTTTGCCCTAAAGGTGCCAGGTAAAGAGAGTTGCCAAGTAAAGAAAATATATTGAATGCATTTCCAAAAGGGAAGCATAATCTGACATTTTTGTTTCTAGGATCTCAGAAAGATAACTTTCCTCAGTTCTTACATAAAGTATAAGGGAACACAAAGGCGAAAATATCCACTCTATGTTAGAATGCATGTATATAATTTTTTTTCTATTTAATCATGTTTTTATTTCTAATTATTTTATACGCTTTCCTCTATTCAGATGTCTGCCTGCATCACACCTCCAGATGCTGAATTTATTAGTGTTTCCTCAGTTTCTGCTGCTCTTCCTTCCCAGGAACCATATTATTGTAGGTCCCTGTGATTCTTCCCATAGAACTCTTCCCTTTGGGGTAATCTGGCCTTCACTTCCTAGACTTTAGGACCTAGAAAAGGAGTTAAAGGGTCAAACTTTCTTTTGAAAACCAGTGGCAGTCCCACATCTATTTTGGGTTTTAGGTGTTCCCCCCATCTCACCCCACCCCCACATAGCAGGTAAGATCCTTTAGACTTTACACACCTATCCTCCTTCCTTACTGTAAGCCCCTCCCTCATTTTATACTAGGATGGATTTTACCATAGCTGTCCTCAGAGTGTCAGTTTGTTCAGACTGTTCTTGCAAGTAACATGAAAGTATCAACATTTTGCCTACGGGAGGACTTCAGAAAACTTAGGCTAGGCTGAAAAACAAACAGACGGGTCCAAATAAAATAAAAGAACCCAACTTCTAATTTGATTCTCTCATGCTTTTTGATAATGATGCTCTGCTGTCTCTCTTTACAAAGCGACAGCAACTCTGTTCCAACTTGGTGGGTGACAAAGTGAAAGGTTCCACCCCTGAGCAGGTAAATCAGTTTGTTCGGGAAGGACTGCTCCACAGTAAGGATGACAACAATTAGCACATGCTACTCATTAACAAACGGAGATTAGAACGCAGCCGAAATGGCAAGCTGCCATCAGTGCGATAGTTACGGGGCAGTTTAATTTCTAACGAATGTGAGCGCTGGATCGGTAACAATATTCGACAAAATGCCGCCTGCATTCTCTTATGGCTTTCATTACCAAATTGAAAATCTGTGTAGATTTCTGAAAATTACTTTTAAATGTAGCCAATCTCCTAGACTGCAAGGCTTGATTTGCTGGTGAGGGAGCCCTGCTGTGAGATTTTAATGAAAGATCATAGTGGCCCTCCAAGGCCGGCAAAGAGCTATGGGCCCTGGAAGACCCGAAATAATCTGTTTTACTTTTAATGGCAGCCATTTTATATTCATTAAGATCAAAATGCAGTTTTGCAGGCAAATTGCAAAGCTGTTCCACTCACAGCTTGAGAACCTGGAGGCCCTACAGCTTTTTATCTTGTTCATAAGCAAATATGCAGTTAATATCTTTTAATATGCTTTGATGCTTGGTACCTTATGGGTACATTGTATCGGAGGTTAGAGGACTGCATGTTTCCTTGGCACAGTCAGCCACCAACTAAAGCGGTAGTCCTTTTATTTCCATAATGGCAGAAGAAATGAGTCTCTCTCTCTTTTTATCCCCACCCCATTTTTTTTTTTTTTAAATATGAGCTCTGCTCAAATAAATTGTAAAGCACCGTATAGTGTACATTCAGAGTCTCAGAGAAGGCACAGTTTTTCACTGGGATCCATCTGTTGGTGGTTCATATTATTTAAATTTATACAGTCACATTATTTAAATGTAAACAGCCAAATAAGATAGGATCAAATCATTGGCATCTGGAAACTGTGCTCTCATCCTCTTTGATTGTGAGGTTGTCTGCATTAATAATGGAGTTCTAAAGACTGTGATTCCACCTGATATACTGTATGACCTTAGCAGTTGTGATTTTATCAGGGTTTCACTGTAGTAGAAAATGAAGGTATTTTGCAGCTCATTTCCAGCAAAGCTAGTTTGTATTATCCTCTGTCCAGAGCAGTACTGACTGTTTTGTGTGTTATAAAATATCACCACCCACCCCCGACCCCGCCCCAACTGCCCCCTTTCTGCTGTGCAGCTGTACTTCTGGTCCAGAACCATGTTGTAGATTAAATTCCATCAGCTGTCTTGTAGCAGGTAAATGGTACTATGATTAATGAATAGGAAGGAAGGAAGGGGGCATTTAGTTTTGTGAGGTGAAAGTTTGGCCTCTCCCTCATATTGCTGTTACTGCCTTCACTTTGACAATGTCTATCTCATCTCTAAGACAAGAAATAAGGTTGATGCAAGTGAATCTTATTACTCAACCCATTATTCCATTTTAATTCTGCCTTAAGCAATAGGCCAGGGTTAGAAATAATTGTCCAAAATCATACGATTATTCAATTGTTGCAAAAGTAAAATTTAGGGAGTGATTTTTGTTTTTGTTTTTTTTAAGAAAAGGAACCAGCGAGGTCTATTTCAAAATTCCCAAAGATTAGGAGGCCAGGCCAAGATGGAACTTTTGCTTCTTTACCTCAATTTTTTTTTTTTTTTTTTGGCTTTTGGCTTTTGGCTTTTGAATGCACTCGGGTGGGAGTAGGGACATAGGAGCCTTTCTGTGGGTGGAAGTGAACCTTCCATCCTTAATCAGGCAGAAAACAAAGGCGTTGTGCATCCCTTTCTGACATTCTAGTCATCAAAGCTTCAGCCTTCTCAAAGAACATTGTAGGGCCAGCTGGTTTAAGAATAGGAGTTAGCTCCTTTATGGAAGTTAATACAATATTGTGCTGTCTCCAAAAAATAATGTTCCTTAAGACAGCTCCACAGAAAGGCCAGCCTTTGTATCCCCAGGCCTGCCCAACCTTTGTACTTACCCGTGCCCCACAGGCATATTATAATATTGTATGACATGTTTACAAGTCCTAACATCTTACTTTGTGCAACTGCATAGCTTCTTTGCAGGGCTCAAGAATGCAGGCTTTGACTGTCTGATGAAGGAATTCGATAACCCACTCTCTTTGGGTCTCAGGGCAAGGTGAAGGTGTCTGGCCTGCCAAGGCACAATTTAATGGGCTTCTGAAAACACTCAAAAGGCAGACATAAATGTGTGGATGGGCAGCCAGCCAGAGTGACCTGGGGATAGGGCCAGTTGATTTTAAGCAGGGTGCATTCGAGAAGGAATGTTTCAGGCCAGAGCTGACTGGGGGAGCTGGAGGGGCTCTTTGGAAGCCTGAGGGTTTGACTGTAAAGGATTTACAGAGCTTGAACCCGACTCTGTAACTTAAGAGCTAAAGCATTCCCACCTGTCCAACTTTAAAAGGGAAATGGAAAATGTAAAGAACATATAATTAATTTCAATTACAAGCCTCGCATATCTTAGGCCAGATAGGCACTATCTTCATTTCCTGTCAGTTCAATAGGCTCCAATACAAAAGTCACATAAATTAAATGAAAACATACAATTCCCTCTCACACATTTCTGTTTTCTGTTCTTAATGCCTTATGGCATTTAGTCTTTGATATGGCTACATTTTTGTTTTTTTCCTGCACAATACTTATAGTATTTCAGATGTTGATTCCCATCAGTCTTTTCTCCTTTATATTACATCATTCACCATCATGGGACAATTAGTGCATTAAGAATCTTTGGGAAGATGATCAGGGAAGGAATGGAAATGAACTTAAACACAAAAGGTTTCACCCAATCTTTATTTACAACTTGATTTCAAAATTGACCTGTTCCATATTATAGTCATTTTTTGACAGCCTGTCTTTCGGTGTTTTAAAAAATAATATGGATTTTTTTTTTTTCCCCCAGGATCAAATCACCTAGTTTTCTTTGGGCCCACAATTTTTTTCCTCCAAAAACATTCCAGTGTGTGTTGTGTGGTGTTATTGGCCACAAAGAGGTCACTTTCTCATGGAAGCCAGGTTCCCATTTTGATCCAGTGCAAGGGAGAAAGTAATATTGCACACTATTTTCACATGCCCGTGGTATCAGCAGTGGTGTTACATCACTGCAAGTTGAGTTCCGTGTAGATTCCTAAAAAGGAGATGTGTCTGTGGGGGTGGGAGCTGTGAGGAATAATAACATCACCCTCAGTCAGTCGCTGTCAGGGAAACTGGGAGAAAAAACAATCTTCACTGAAGCTTTTTGCTATTTGAATTTCCTTCAGCTGCCTATTATCCATCCAAATATTAGAATCCATACATAATGGAGTTTCTTGGCTCCTACACAGTAATATCTTTAAGCACGCAAAAGGAAGTTGTATCTTGCAAATTCCTCCAAAAAAGGTTATCAAAATTGCCCTGAAGGGTTGACATAGTCCTGACAGGGATTGTTTTGAAGGATGATGTTATTATTTTTCATTGGTCATTCCACAAAAGTATAAGGAGGGAAGAAAATTCGACACTTGTCCCTCAGATCTTATTTAGCAAAAAAAAAAAAAAAAAAATACAACAAGATTTCACTTTAACAGGGTCTTTCAGGCAGAAAAATACAGCGGTAACATGTGTAAAGAAAATTTCAATATGTTTTGACAATAGTGTAATCTAGAGGAAGTGTTATCCCCCTTGTGGAGGTCATCATTCTTAATACAGTGTGTGTCATCAATTCTCAGGACAACAGAGAAAATGATCTAGTCAATACATATGAAACAGAAATCATGCATAAACATGCTGCCTTACTATAAAGTGGGTGACACCACTGAAAATTGGATAGCAGGCCTGGATGCAATTTTCCATAACTTTTTATTATTCATAAGATCGTGTGATCTAATAAGCCACACCTCAAATTACTGTCCACTGAAGGTGTTCTTGAGTGATAGATTTTGACAAACCAGACAGAGGATATATTATGATTAAGATCAGATGCTGGAAGTGCTGGACTTTCCGCTGCTGACTGTTTTCAGCTGTCTTCCATCAATTCTGTATTTTCCCCCTTAAAAAAAAAAAAGAAGAAGCATGAATCCAAGGGCTATGAACACATAAGAGAAGAAATCTACTAACTGATTATTCAGTAGGTCTGATCTCAAGTGTCTCTCAATTTAACTTTGATCGGGGACTGGGGGAGGTTTGATTTGAGAAAGAACAATGAGTAGGAGGGACAGAATATTTGAGTTGAGTTGAGAGCGACAAATAACTGAATTTGTTATTTAAGTATTTATTAAAATAATAGAACTTTAAAGTGACAGGGATTTTCTTAAATATTTAAATGAAATAGAAAAGAAAAAGGCACCACTAGCAGAAGCCAAACATACTCTAAACAACCAAAACCTTCACCCAATCTTTTGTTGTTGTTGTTAAAATTACTGGAGGTTTCTAATTAAGAAGAGTGCCTCTGCAAAAGGCTTTTAAAAGCTTCTTTTCCTCCTTTCCTCCCTCTCTTCTTTCCTTCCTTCCTCTATTTCTTTTGTTTTCTTTTCTTTTTTCTCTGTTAAATAACTCCTCTGGTCTAGGTCTGTGAAAAGGACTCTGCCCCTTTAATTCATCAAATGCAGAAAAACTGGCATAGCCAGTATCTACAAGCCACATTCCAAAGGGAGATGTTTTCAATTCACTCATTATAGAAAGGTCAGTCAGGTTCAAGTTCAATGTCATGGAAAAGAAGTACTCTCTACAAGGAGTACCACCCACACATGAAAAAGTGGAGGGAGAATTAGATGAACTATGTAACCTAATTTTTTGGGCAAATACAAGAAAATTAGCCTTGTGTGCTATTTGAATTTAAAACCACATATTAACAATTCAGCTCTAGAAGGTGACAGCAACCACAACAAAGTAAACACGCTCTCCAAACCACTCGGCCGTAATGATGTTATTAGTATGCATGTTGCTGAGCCCAGATGTAGCCTTTAACAGCCCAAGCCCTTCCAGTGCTTTTTGTTCTAATGGCTTCAGACTCTTTTTCAAAATGGGGCACTCAGAGTCTACCAGGACTAAAGGACAGTATTGGGAGATAATTCACGCTGGCAGATGGAACATGACCGCCATGTCCATCTTCACCATATCCCATTGTCTGCCATGTTAATAAATGATATCTGCTGGAAGACAATAAGGCACCTGTGAAGAATCGTGGTTAAGTGGAATGGAGCCTCAACTGGGGCTGAACTGTGAGAAGTTGTTCCTTTAGGTCGATGGCAAAGCAATTGTCTGTAGATGGGAGAAGGAGGCCACACTAGTGACCTGTCTTCCTAGGAGTCCTTGCTGGAGTAAATTTCCTCATTGTGAAAAGGATGGGCTGGTTTTCACTTACATGTGTGTGAATAGAAAAATTGTACATAGAGGCTCCATAGCCTATGTGCATTCTAACCAACTACCCAGTTCATCAGTGAGAGCCTTAGTCTTTATGTTAATTTTTTGTGTGTGTGGCTGCTGTGGGAGCCTCTGAAATGTACAAAAATATGCACAGCAACCCTGACATTCAGGACACAGACCCTCTGGAATTGATATCAAGAAAGAGTGTCTTGGCTTAATCTGTTATTCCTTGTTACAGTTACAATCAACCCTCTTTTGCCATTGTTTTGATTCCTTTCCTTACATATAGTTCTTTTTTTTTTTCATTTTTATTATTGTAGCTCTCTAGAAATAAGAGTTAGTACTATTTTCCTTTTTGAATCAGAAGTAGGTAAACACCACTAAAGCTGAGGGAGTAGAGTGTGATTTAGTGTAGGTTAACATAGTGCAGAGGGTATTTTGCAATAAAATTTTAAATTAAGGGGAATATATTTACTGCCTGTCGTGTGTGTGGCTTATGAACTATAGGTTTGATATTTGGCAGAATGTGTAAGAACTGATAATTAGGTATGTGTGTGTAGGTAGTGACATTTGTTTAAAACAAACTACTGTAAAACTGAATTCATTTATGCCTCTTACTTTGTTCAGCCTCTCATAGACAAGTAATAAAATATACCAATAATATCTCACTTTACAATAAACTTTAATTATAGAGACACCTGATAAAATGCAGATGAGCTATCTGTTTAAGAGCTGTGTGGATTCTGATAAATAAAATAAGTAGTGTGTGCGTGGGTATGTGTATGTGAGAGAGAGAGAGACACTCGCACAGGCAGAGACAGAGAGTGAGAGACAGAGATTATATGGAATGGTGCTGAGATTTTTGAAAGTGGGTTTTTTAAAATTTGTAAAATTTTATTGACTGGAATTATATTTAACAAGTTAGAAAAGGCTGTAACATAATTTGTCTTTAGTTGGTGTGTTGAAATACTAAAACCAGCAGTGCCACAGGAACAACATAAGACCATTTGATGAATGCCTCTTAGTTTTTTATATTGCTGTTTGAAAGCATTGTTTTACTTTTTGTTTTGTAAAATAATATCAATTTAAATGCTAGAAGCATGAATAAATAACCATTTTTAAAGTCCAAAATGATGTAGAGTATTTAGGAACCTCTGTCACTTTTCTTCCTATGGGCAAAATTTGACCACTGACCAATTATGTCAGAAATTCCAAGTGAAATCAAGCAGACATCCTTTCCCAGTTAAAAGGAACCCAGAGAAGGCATGAACCAAGGCCCTGTGTGGTGCAAGGTTACTGTTAGAGCAACTCTGATAATTTCTGGTTTGTTTTTTGTCTCTATTTCTGCTGTATCCTTCAGCAGAGGTTTTATTACAATAAACTTGGATACTATATGAGGCTTTATTAATTAGGGATGGGCAGAAAACCAGCTGTGACATAGTGACCCCGGGTGGGAAGCCAAACCAGAGTAATTAAGACATAACATGGTAATGGGAACAAATAATGAATACACTCAGTGACCTGATGCTGAGCCGTGTCCCGTCTCCAGGACTGTGGGGTTTTTTTCGTTTAATTTTATTTTTTTTCCTTTTAAACTGATAGTCTCCTTGAATTGCCTTCTTATTTTACTTTGATATAGATGGTATCCAAAGTAGTGAAAATTGAGAAAAATATGGGTTAATGTTGGAGAAACTCTGAGATTTAAAGGCTACTTCTGTTTACATAATACTATTTCTGTTATTAGGGACTAGAGGTTGATATTCCTTTATAATTTGTTACACAGCATTTCTTTTACATGGAGAAAAGCCAGTTGAATAATATCTTGGGCCAAGCATGTATCTCTCCTCAAACAGTCATGATCTACTGTATCATCTGGGTTTCTTCCTTTGATGCACACTCATCTCTAATGCTGAGGGAAAAATAAGAATTTGGAAGAGCCAAGGAGGTCCCCTGAGGACTCAGAAGATGAAGAAGTTTCATGTGACTCTGTGCCAGTTCTTGGCTACCCAATGAGGAGACTGTGACAAGGTGTGTTGGTCAAAGGGTCCACATCTGAAGTCTATAGACACAGAACCACAAAGCAACTATCAAGGGTCATGCTCAGAGTTTTAAAATGATTTGTAAAATTTTTAAATGAATAAAAACCTGACCCAATCACCTCACTCTCTTCAATGCATTTTGAGTTTGGAACTAGGGTAATTGCACCATGAGATAAGAGTTGTATTTTTAACTTTAAAAAAAAAAAAAAGAATAAATGCTATAACTATAAAATCTTTTTAGAAACACTTGTTCTCTTTCTCTTAAAATCTATATGTTTGTCACCTTGGCAGACCTTGAAGTTAAATAAAATCTTTTACTCATAAAATTCCAAATCTGATACAGAATAGGTGCTTAATATAAGTTTATTAACTAATTATCTGTCTAGGCATGTAAAGTGGTGAATTAAAGCAATTATGCAAATAAAGGAGTCCAAAAAAATACAAAATAAATGTACCAACAAAATCAAACAAACCATTAATGGTTTATAAGATCATATAATGGATGTTAAGACATTTTGCTTTTTATTTTCTTGACTTTTAAGGCTAATTACTTCAATTTTCCATTTGTTTATATGTATTAACTTTATGTGTATTAACAAAATATTCATGATATAACCTAAGAGATTTTCTTGTTCGAACTTAAAATCATTTGTACCTCAGTTTATTCTTTTGTTAAAACCAAATCTTCTCCCAGTTTCTCAAATAGTAAAGGATCACTAAATAAGATCTAGCCTAACATTAACAGGAAAAAGAGTTATGGCTGTGTCAATTACAGCTCACTTAAGTTATCCATTAGCTCTACTTCAGGTGTAAAGGCTTTTCTTTTATCTGCAAAAATTGCCAAACAGTCATGAGAGAGCTATAGACAGCATTCTCAATAATGTGTCCTTGTGTAATGAAAGCATTGGCATTTCTTTCGCCTTCTGTGAATCATATCTAGCTGGCACACTGAATTAATCAATAGTAACATTCTATATCTATTAACAACTTTCTCTGGGCAATAAAAGTCCTGGGAAAAGTAAAGTCCAGAATCGCACCCATTTGAGTTTAAAGCAGCTCTATTTGATTCTTAGCATATTGAGCAAAGAAGATATATGGCAGGATTACTGCTTTAAATACTGTTTAAATTTTCTTTTTTTAATGAGATATATTTGAATAAATAGATAAATGAGATAGTTGTAGTAGAATCTAATGTTTTCTTCCTCTCAACCTACAATATTTTGTTTTAGCATGATATTCAGATAAATGATTTCAGGATAATCAGAAGAGTTTTCTCTATAACTGTAGCCTTGACCTGTGTATATCATTAATATAATGTGTAAAAGAAGGACTTACTTTTTATAAATGAGTATTTCTGTCTATCTTCTTTAATAGTTAGGGAAAACATTTGTGCTTCCAGAAATAAAAGGCTATGGTTTTTTGGTGGTGGAGAATGGCTATGGGAAGTTTGCTTCTGTTTAACCAAATAGAATTTCTTAGTCAAACTGAAAATAAATGCTTTATGATTTTTTTTCCAATCCTTTTAATTCTCCTGTTCAGGTGGGTTTTATTTAAAAGTCAAGCTCAGGAAATTCAGGGCTTTGAAGAAACAGTTTCCACTTCTAAACTTTGAGTAAGTTTAGAGAGTTTCTCTTTTTCTTGTTTTAAAGTGAAGGTAAGTGAAAAATCCCCACAAACAGGGAAGAGATCCTTAGGCTAAGTCAATCTCTATCCAGTGCTTAAATGAAAACATAATTTAGAAACATATAAAGATAAAAATACAATTTCCCCATCAGCCCACTGTTAACATTGCAAAGGACTCGTGCATTAAGCACATAGAGATTGTACCTTAGAGCACAGCACAAGTAACTTGGGATAAAGGCAGTTGCCTCTGTGATCTCATATGTGCTATCTCTTCTTGAGAAGATATTAATGCTGATGCAGCAAACATTTCCAGAGATGCTTTCCCAGAGCGGTGTCTTTTGCTTTTCCCCCATTCATTCTTTTGCCTGTTCTTTGTGCATGAAAAGAAGAGAACTGACAATACACACAAAAATAGTGGAAAGAAAATGGACAGAAATCGGAAAGAAGAGAAGTGATTAGAGATGGACCCAGAAAACCATCCTCTTTCCTAACAACTGCCTGTGGAGGTTGAGAAAAATGTAATTCCCAGAAGCACCATTTATAAAATGTGTGCTTGTCATTTGCCCTTTTCTGTATTTTCTAACTTCTCAAAAATGTGTTTTACATTTTTAATTAAATAGCAGTTTTAGTTTGTTTTTTTTTTTAAGTAAATGGTCTTTCAAGGCATTCACTAGTTCATGTCGACAAATAATGTAGTTGGAAAGAAACTTAAAGATTATTTGCACAACACCTTCAAGAGATGTGGGAAGAAATCCCCTATTCAAACTCTAGGTTTTGTGCATTTTGATCTATATCTGTCTGTATGTCTGTCTATCTATTATCTATCTATCTATCTATCTATCTATCTATCTATCTATCTATCATCTATCATCTGTCTATTTATCTATCTACCTACTATCTACCTATTATCTATCTATCTATCTATCTTCTATCTATCTACCTATCTACCTACCATCTATCTATATGTATACATATATGTATAATTTTTATGTGTGAATTTGTGAAAATTGTAAGAAGTACTATAATATATGCCAAGCTTTTTATCCCCAGTGATTGCATAGAGAACAGCAATGGGCAGATGGTAGATATTATATTTGCCTCACTCTAGATCTGCTCTCTACTCCTCTCCACCCAGCTCTGTTCTCACAGATTCTTTTGACTTCTGGTTTTCAGTTGGCTTTAGTCAACAGAAGAATGAAAAGTACAACCATAGGATAGGAAGGGAGTGAGTCGAAGTATTTATTCCACCAATCCTTTCTTATTAGGTTACAGGTCGTCAATGGCTACAAAAAAAAAATGGTATCTTACAATACATCTAATCATTTGTTTAATAAATATGTATGGAGGCCCAAAGTGGGGCACAACAGAGACAAAAAGCATGAGATCTTTGCTCATACAGAATTCATTTTAAAAGTGTCTTTTTTGATTGTTTTCCTTTTTTAATCATGAAATATTTGAAGGATTTTATGATTTATCTTTTAGTGAAAGAGAACTTTTTTTAAGAATTAAAAAAATGTCAAGACCAGTAATTGTAAATTTTGGTAGTAATTTGATATAGTCATTGCAAATAGGTTGTATATACCAAAGAAATTATTGAGTAAAGAAGAAAAGAGAGTAAAATGAATTTTAGTTACTTTACAGTGGATATTTGAGTTGCAAAGATACCAAATGAATTAATGAAATATTAAAGATAAGCATGTAAGTAGAGAGAACCTACTTCTTGTCATTCGCACTCTAATCCATGCCAGGCACATGCATTAAACTAGGCTCTAGATGAATTAAAAACTGCAGATGATCTTTGTTTAACATTTTCAGGTTGTTTTGATGTAGGAAATAAATTTATCATTCATAGAGGGAATTATTTGAGTTCTAGATTTGACAACTAAGACTGAATATACATAGTGATAAAACATCTGCTCAAGTCTAGTCAAAAGCTCAGTCAATTTTGTGAAGAAATCAGTCAAGCCTGTTGCTTGGTGGCATGAAGACAAAACCACCAACTGATCGACTGAGTTTTTCACTTTTGAATGGGTTGTTTGGCATCGTGTAGACCCAGCCTATGATTATACTGCCATCTGTATTCTTTCTTACATCAGGCTTATTTCAGCCACAACTTATACATGCTGTTTTGAGAAGAACTAGTCAATATTTTGGTTTGTCTTTAGCTATAAGAGCGCCGTAGACAGTCTTGCGTGAACTTGGCTCTGCCTTGCTAATTCTCTGTCAGTTCTGGCAGCTATAGGAATTTAAGTTCATGGTGTAGATATTTGGATTCTCCTCAAAATAAAAATAAAATATGTAAAATAAAATCTTAAAATAGGCTGCTTTTCTTTGACAAAAATACCAAAATTCCTAGAAATGGCCAGCCATAGTCAATATGTATATATGTAAGAGTATAATTTTAATATAAAAAACAATACAAACAGAATACATACAATATTTTGAAGTTAACAATTACTCATGTTTTTATAATTTTCAAACTGTATGAAGCAATTGAATAAATCTTTCCAAATTCAACTGTACATAAATGCTTTTGAGATATCATGTGGTGGTGATAGGATTGTTCACTCAAAATTGGAAAATAAATTAAAATATTACATGTGTTATTTTTCTCACTCATGCTAGAAGATCTTGTAATATTATAGCCATTATAGCAATGAGTTATTTCTTCTAAGGGCATAGGCTTAAAAAAAAGAGAGAAAGTTTGAACTTTGGAGAGCAATGGATCATCAAAGAGTTTTGTGTAACGATAAAATTGCCCCCTGGTTCTAACAAATCAGAGCCATGTTGAAACATTTCTCTATAAGTACACACAAAGCAAAAGTTCCTTTTGTTTGTTTGTTTCTTTCTTTCTTTAATGAAGTTGGGGAAAGTGATAAGTTAGAGAAACGAGGAGGAAATATGTATTCTTTATTCAATAAAGTAATAAAAGGGACAGATTCAAGTTTTGTGGGCCCTGAAATGTATATAATTTGGGAAACCCACTTTTGAAAAATATATAAAATTACAAATAAAAATTTAAGTACAAAAGTGACTTTTATTTCATTGACAGGGACGTTATTTAATTTAATTAAAGTTACTTAAAATGAAGGGAAAGGGATCTTTGAAAGACATATATAAATCAGGGATCCTAAAACTTGAGCTTCGTTAGCTTCATCGTATGGCCAATGATGGACTAAGAGGATATGCAAGAAGAACAACAATGTAAAAAATTACCTGGCATTAGAGCGTAAAAAAATAAATTGTCATAAAGAATACGATTTATGATATATCTTACATTGTAAAGTATAAAAATGTTGAATCATATTGTATACTTGAAGCTAACTAATCTAATATCGTATACTAACTATACTTATAAAATAAAATTTCTAATATTTTTAACTTGTAAACTAATTCTAAAATTACACATAATCCTGAAGAAGAAAAACAAATTGAGGGGGCTTTCTTTTTCAGACATCAAATATTATTATAAAATAATAGAAATTAAATTAGGTGATATTGCCACAGGGATAGACAATAGATTAATGGAATAGAAGAAAAAACTTACATATATAAGAAACCCACATAAATAAGGCCCACATTTGTAAGCTAACTTCATTTATAACAGAGTTGGCATTGAAATTAGCAGGGAAAGGACAAACTTTAATAACTGACTCTGGTAATAAGAAGTTACCCAATAAATATGTTTTATAAAATTTAGAAGCTAATGTAAATGAAAAAGTTTGACCCAAAGTTGTCCAAAAATGTTCATTGAATGATTAACATTACTCTATAATTCCCTTATGATGTTTTCTTTAAATTTATTATGTTTTACCTGCCCATCTTTTCTGGCGGCATAGTTTTTTAACTTTTGGAAGTCTGTATATAATTATTGCAATATGCTAAGCCTGGAAGTAGGAAGTTCCTAACACAAAAAGAGGTGATCGTATTCTTGTTCCTGAGGTTGGAATTGTATGTATCTAGTTTTACTACAATAAAAAATTAAAAAGATACCATTATCTAATAACTTAGCATGCCCAAAGTCACAATAATTAGCTTATAAACCCAGAGTATCATTATTAGAAAGTTAAGTGGCCAAAGGATGCTGATCATTTAGGTGTGTACCCCATTATGTGGAAGTAGGGAAGTAGTTTATCATCATCCTACCTAGATGTACTGTCTTTTAAGCAATGAGAAATCGAAGACTTTGCTGTCCCTTTATCTTTGACAGTCTCCTAAGTGATGCTTCATGAGGGTATTCTGGTGTGCCCCTTATTCTACAGAAAGACAAAAAACAATTCCAGTTGTAGAAAATGAGAAGACAGAATGCAGTACTTATCCACCAAACTCCATTACCATCTATAACTCCTTGAATAATTGACTCCACTTTTTTTTCTTTTCTGCCAGAATTAGTTATATAAATGCCTTAGTCTTCCATTTTACTTAGTCTGTGTAGACAGCACCAAAGAATCCCTCCTCCTCTGAACACGAGCTTTTCCACTGCACAAATGATGCTAATGCTCTTGATTGGCATGACACAGCACTCTAAACCATTTGACTCCAGTGAATTAGTCAAGCAAGAATGTCTGAAAGCAGAGTGACTCCTCTGTTTAAATACTTAAATGCACAGCAAACAACTGCTCGCCTTTTTTGACTAGTGCTGTCTCATGAAGCAGTGTATTATTACAGTTAATCTACAGTGAATAAAAGACAAAGCATTCTGTATTCAAAATATACACACATTTGCCAAGTTTACTGAACCTGTGATTTTTCAAAGTAAAAGATACAAATATTTATTTGAAAAATGGTGTAACCAAGAAGGGCTTACTACAGAACAACTACACATGCTGTTTAAACCAAACCGTAACACCGATAAACAGGTTTTGCCGACAGACACCTATTGTCAGTAAGATTAGTTTAATTCAAAATAGAGCCAGGAAATCTCTTTCATGCTTCAACAGAACATAATTTATTTGAAGTAATGGTAACTAGTTATGTATAATTATCTGATTATCAATTAAAAAAATGCCTTGCCTAAACAAATTTGGTGTGCTGCAATGATATGGTTTCATTTAGTTTCTGAATTGTTTAATGTTTATATTTTCCTGAGACAAACTACACAATTCAAAACCAATTAAAAGATTTGTCCAGATCACTCATAACTTGTAAATTGGCACAACATGGTAGGATATTTTTTAAGTTGGGATTTTTTTTAGAGAGTAGTTGAGGCTTCAAAAATAATGAGGTTTTCCAGAAATAGTTTATAAATTATCAGTAAATGAAAAAGATTCATGAAATTATATCAATTTTAATATAAAACAACATAATTCTTATCTCTTCTGTAGGTAGTCTTTTAAAATGTATGAGAAGTGACTTGCTTATACTATGTAAATGAAAATAATCACTCAGTGTCTAGCATAGTCTTGCAAATCAGGAAAAATATTTAGATTTATACACAAAGAATGTTAGTCATTCTTATTCTTCTGGTTTACTTGGAAACACAATGAATTAAACTAATATTAGTTTCTATTCAACTGGCATAAATTAACTTTGCTTCTTGGAACAATTTATTTTGAATACTTGCCCAATGAGTTAAAAAGCTAAAATATTTCTTACCTGGTGAGATCCTAGTTCTTTATGGGAGGTAACTTCATTTTGTTAATTATGAGGAAAAAAGAAAACAGATGGTTATAACATTTAAACTATTTATTTGTTATTTCAAGTTAAGATAAATTTATACATAATACTGAGCTTAAATCATCTCTTTGCACTTATTATTACTTGATAGTATTAAGAATGCTTTGGCCACAAGTAATATAAAATATTACTAATGTGGGTTAGATAGAGTGTTGTTCGTATCGATGTTATCTAGTATTCATTTTAATTATAGGAGAGCAATTCAGTTGATTACACATCTGAAAAGTTGGAACTGTCTTTCCTTGTCTACTTCTTAGAAGTGTGTGAAGGTTAAATGAGATGATAACATGAAATTGCTCTATAAGCTATAATAAAACTAAACATAGTTTAGATTGTTAATGTTGATGTGGGAACACAGCTTCAAAGGTACTATGCCATCAGTCCCTTACATAGGGACCTCAATTTAGCCTCCCCATTTCTAGAAACACAACCTGCAGACCTGGAAACAGTCATACTGCAATTGCTGGTATTCATAGCAAGTGAAGAAGAAAAAGACAAAGAAATAAAAGTGATTAGAAATAAGGTGCTATAAAGAAATAAAAGTAAAGATGACTTTATGTAATTTATAATAAGCATCCTAGAATAGAAACTCCATAAAAGAACATAGAATTCCATGATATAAGAGTAGAATTTTCCCTGAAATTGAGGGAAAAACTGAGTAAGTGTATTGAAAGATATTATGTTCCAGGAAAAAAAATTTTCATAAAAATTTAGACGGGTTAAAGTACTAAAATTTAAGTGAGTTAAAAAATATATTTAAAAAAATTTCTGTTGTCTAGGCAGAAAAAGCAAGAACTATCACATAAAAAATCATGCTAGCGTCAGATTCAAGCAACATTTAGTTTTAGAAGACTATAGAAAAATTCTACAAAGTCCTACTGTTAAGAAAGTGTGACCCAAGATAGGTATAAAAACCAAAATCAGATATTTTTAAGCACACAAGGACTAGGAAAGTACATCTGTGAGCCCATCGTAAAATAAAGAAATATGTGAAGATGAATACCAGGCAACAAAAAAGAAGTAAAATAAATAACTCAAGAATGGAGATATGATTGGTAGCGACTATTGAGTATATATTTAAATATACATATTAGATAACCAATTGTGTAAATTCAATTTTGAGGACTAAGCTTAAGTGTCATATACCTTGGGGATGTAAAAATAATACCATAAAAAGAAAACACCAAGCGACAGACAAAAGGCAAAGTGAGAAGTTGTTTTTTTTTTTTTATATTCCTAAAAGAAAGTCAAACCTTTCTAAATTTGAAGCTTCTTGTTCTAAAAACAACTTAAAACATCTAGTAATTTTAAAACATTTTGTTTTTTAATTTTGAAGTATATTTTTTTAAAAAGCAACACAACTTAAATAATATCTATTTAGAATCCAATATTCCTACCATATATACATAGTATATATACACATATTATAGACATATATAGCTCTTTTTTTTTTTTTTGGTAAGTAGAATAATGGACCACCAAAGATGTCCACATCTTTATCCCCAAGACCTATATATATATTACTGTACATAGCAAAGGGGACTTAAGGTTATAGAAGGAATTATGGTTGTATGGTTGCTGCTGATCAGTCGACTTTAAATTAGAGAGATAATCCTGGATTGTTTGGTCAGGCCCAATGTGGTCAAAAAGGTCCTTAAAAATGGAAGAGGGAAGCAGAAAGCCAGAGTGATACAATCTAGAAGGTCTCAACTAGTCCTTGCTGGCTTTAAAGATGGAAAAAGGATGCCACAAGCCAAGGAAAGGCAAGGAAACAGATTCTTCTCTGGAGCCCCCAGGAAGGGAGGCTGACACCTTGATTTTAGCCTCATGAAACTGCTACAGAACTCTCAGATAATAAAGCTGTGTTGCTTTAAGCAATTAAATTTGTGGATACTTGTCACAGCAATAGGAAATATGTATTTTAATCTGTTTATATGCAAATAGGCTTATAAAAATGTTGTTCGATTAAAGTTAAGAATGCATCTAAAAGGGAAGATAAGCATTTTTGGAGGAGTGGGGTAGTGTTAGGAGTTAGCTTTGCCATCTTTTTCACCCAGATAGTGGTATATATTAGCATTCTTATTTAAGAAATGGGACCAGCAGAGAGTTAAAGTAAAAGTTGGCATTAATTCCCCAATGTCGTTTACTTCATGCTTTGGAAAGCCATTTAAAAATCATATACTAATGGGGGAAAATAATGGGTTTGACAAAGAATTTTTGTTGTTTTGGCTGGAAGACAGGGAAAGATAGTAACACTTATCTAAAGCCAAAATGTTTATCCCATAGCCCTTGCACCTAAGAAAGGAAGACACTGACTAGTTGAATTTGGAGAAGTGCATAATCTCCCAGATAAGTACTTGTTGAAAATTTCGAAGTCAGATTTACATTTTCCCTTGATGCCAGAAAAATTACTTACATTCTCTCCTTCTCCTGTTTCCACTCTTTTCCTTTATCTCTTTTAAACATTTTAACTGTAGGACATAATATTGCTGGTGTTGTTGAAGTTAAGGAGAAATTGAACATGAGATATTTATTTTTGCGAAATTATTTTTGAAAAGAGTAAATAGTAGTAGTAATAGTAGTAGTAGTAAAGAACTTAAAGAGTTATTTTCCCCTCCTCATCTTGTATCTCTTTTTTCTTTGCTTTGGTTCTTCTGAATTGATTTCCGTATGGACTGTGATTTCCCAGCCCAGGCTATGAGACCTGACCCTTACAGGTGAATAAAATTTTTGTATGTCCTTTTGGCAAATAAGTAATCAAAAAAGGATAGTCCAACTTTTCTTGGGTGGTTTAATGGATGGTTTGACTTGACATCACAGTTTTCAAAGTCTAAGAGAATATACTAACTTGGACGAAAAACATATATACAGGGTTAGGAAAAAATATAATTTATAGGAGCTAAAGGGCTTGATTTTCTCGGCTGGCAAAATATATTTTACACAATTCCAGAGTTGAAGTAAAGACAAATGAATATCCCCATGGTATAATCACCAGCTTGAAAAATCAAGTGGCTTCAGTCTTCAAATTCCCTTTTAGCACTGTAAGTTTTTATGTGTTTTTATATCTTGGTTGGTGGATGAACCAATGTTTAAATGGTCATTTATCATTTACCATATCAAAGAAAAGCTGTTACCTGAAACTCATTTTTACAGTAGCAAGCAAACAGAAATAATACTTTTCAAGGAACTAAAGCTGTTTCTTGAAGAATGTCATCATTTTGTCCTATTTTACTTACTTTACTTATATATGAGTCAGTTTTTGAGGGCTGCATCCTGCTAGTTCTTGCTGTAAACAGTTTCTACCAACTCCCTGCTGCAGCAAGTGAGGAGAGGAAATTCAACTTTCTAGAAATCAAAGACAGACTCAAAGAACCAGGCCAAAGGCACCAAGCCAGCCATAAGCAGTCATGGCTCCCATCATGAGCTATGTTATATTAATTCTAGGTAGTTAGGTAACCACTAAAGTGTCTCAACAGGGAGTCATTGCACTTATCCTCAGGGTGGTCCTGGTGTTTTACAGACATTTCAAGAATTATCATTTCAAATATCTAGACTTGTGTTTTGTAAACATTTGCTGCCTTCTCTAGTAATGAAATAAAATGAAATAATCTATCGAGATATAGAAAGGGATAATGATATACAAGGAAGATAGATGGTGGTCTTCATACAAATTGATGAGTGACTTCATGACAAGTTTTTTGGAGAGATAGCTCAATGATTTAGAAAGAGTAGAAATGCTCTAGAGTCACGTAGACCTGATTGCAGTTCCTTCCTCTGCTGTTTTAATAACTATAGATACAAGTGATTTACTGAATCTCTTCTGGGCATATTTTTCTTAAGGCCATAAACGAGAAATAACACTGTCTGTATTAGAGAATAGTTGTGAATGTGAAATTAAATGTATATTAAAGGCCTGGTGAACTGGCTGATGTGCCATATGAACTTAGTAAATGTTAATTCACTTCTGGTTAATCACTCTCAAATCCAAGGATTCTCTTTGAGTGGGTCAGAGCAACCTGCCCTACTATGGCTCTCCTTGAAATATAATCCCAGGGTAAACATAATTCAAACATACACCAAACCAGGTAGAATATGTATAACGAGCCTTGTTCTTGTTCCAAAGCCTCATCTCTCCTTCCCTCTTTCAGGAGCACCTGTTGGGTGCCAACTATATTTCGAGTATCATGGCAGACCCTTACATACTTCATCTTTTTTAGTCATTATAACTGAAATGAGGTAGCAGTTGTGATTCCAAGTTAACACAGAGGATACTGAATTTCTAGGAAATTAACTAACAATAATTCGGTCTCTGTGTCCTGTCCCACCACCATTCTAACTCCCTATCACTTCTGCGATGTCAGATTGGTTTCAGAGGTGTGGTGTCCATAAATCAGCTGGGGGGTTCACCATGACAAACTAACTAGCATATGAACTTAAAGTAGAGCTTTAAGATTACTCGGCAGCCAGTGTATATCGGCAACATAAACGGTATTGTGCTTCTCTTGTCTTGCTGGTTGATAACACTACACTAGGTGCCAGATATACAGTGACATAATGTGCCAGGCAGCGAGGGGAACCACTACGCCTTATCCATAGGGTGATGGTGGCACCTATACTATAAGGTTAAGAAAGTGGACTTAGTTCTTTAGTGGTTCCCTGCCCCTGCCTTGCATCTGTACTCTTGTCTACTTTCCCATCATTTTTCTCAGGTTTCTAAGAAATATAATGGAGAAGACAAAGTTGTTAAATGCACACCACTTATGAAAGCTTCTGTCCAGAATCCTGACCTGCTCACCCTCTCTGATCAGCAGAGCCAGACAATTTAGAAACATCCAGGACCCTTGCATTCCTTTTCTTTGAAGTCTAGAACTGAGTTAAGCCTGAGTAGCCTTCTCTTTTCCCAAAGCCTTTTTGTACCCCACGAAGCCCTCCAAGTCATAGTTTTTATCAGAGGAGAGAGAGAAGGAGAGGAAAGGAGAGAGACACATTTAGACATTTTTACCCTTTCACTTTCCCCTCCGAAGCCAAGGTCACAGGTTCCCATACTTTCATTGTGAATCCATAATAGACTCCTTCCCGAGGATAGGCTAGGCATTTAATGGCTAGTGAGGACCTTTTCGTTACAAAATACAGAAAAAAAAAAGTAATTGCACCTTTAGAATCCCTTGTTTGGGAAAATAAAGAATGAGAAAACATTAAGATGAAATTGGTAACTTTAATAGGCAAATTTGTATGTAATTATCAGAAGAAAATCTATGCACATTTAAAAATAGAGATAGTGATGCATCTACATGGGAGACTCAGCATCAGACAATTCTTAGTGTGTTCAGTGGGGTATGTGGGCCCCTAGAGGTCATTTTGCACCATCTCCACAAGGGAAAGCCTCAGCCACAGGTTGATAATTTCTACTTTTGGCAATGCGAAGCTACCAAGGTTTGTGATGACATATTAAGGAAACTGACTGACAGTACACTGGAGACATAAGAGACTGACTCCAGGCAGATTACCTAATGCTTACATTATTCTAAATATAAGGTTTTGGAGTCTAGGCCTAGGTGGTGGCAATAGGAACAAAATTAATTGATAAATATTAAGATTATGTAAGTTTATTTTTTCTTATTTTTTGTTACTTGGATATTGAAAGAAAGTGAGAGTCTTAATGATTTGGGAAGTTGATGGTAGTAAAAAGTTGGCTTTAGGGAAAAGATGAAGTCAGTCTTGGCTATCCTGAAATAATGGTGGTTTGTTTACTGGGAGGGTGAGTGGAGATGCTAAGCAGGCAGTTAGAAACATGTGACTGAAGTTCAAAAGAGAGGGCACGACTGTAGACAGAGGTTATGGAGTCATTTCTGTAGAAGAAGTAATTAAAACCATAAGAGACCAAAAATCCTCTCTCTAAGAAAAAGAATGCAGAGCTGGAATGGTTGAAGATGGATTTAGAGTCTACCACGGTCAGCCAGCTTTTACTGTAAAGGGCAAGAGAGTAAATGTTTTAAGGTTTGTGGGCTAAAGTTCTCTGTTGCAACTACTTAACTATGTAATCATACAATAAAAGCAGCCATAGAAGATATGTAAATGGATCGGTCTGACAGTGTTCCGAAAAAAATCTATTACAAAACGGATGACTGGCTAGATTTCGCCTGAGGACTTTAAGGTTGCTGACCTCTGGTCTAGAAACTTAAGCTCCATGAGGGTAAGAGCCATGTCTGTTTGGCTCATGACTGTATCCTCAGTCCCTTGCACAGCACATGGCTTACAGAAGGTTCTTAACAGACCTTTGTTGATGAATGCTGTGTTGAAGTGATTATATCCACATTTAGCTCTGAGGAATAGAGAAAAACAAGAGCAATCTAAAAGTTATAAGAACAATCAAGATCGTATGGCGTAGACGAAATCAAGAAAAGAATGAGTCAACAAAGGAAAGTTTACAAACAGTGATGACTCCAATAGATTATAAAGAATGAAGAGCTATAACATTTTTTGGAAATTAGTAATGTCAGATATTGAGGTGTAAAGGATAAGAAAAAAAAGATATATCCACATAAAATAACCTAGGTGTGTCAGGATGGAAGTAGCTTTGTGAAGGAGTTTGCATGGTTTAATTTCAATAGTTAGTTACGGCCCTTAACATTTTAAAATTTTCAGTAAAAAAAGATATGATTTTAATTATAACCTAAAAATCTGTGGATTAGATCCTTAAAAATCTAACATGATTTCGTGAACTATTTGGGGAAGAATCAGTCAGACTTGGTTGTTTTTTTTTTTTTTTGACATTATATAGATAAAATAACCAGCTTGACTAATTTTTTTAAAGTAGTTGTGTTGATATTTGTCAAGCATTTTTTGAGCTATTTTTCCCTCAGTTTATGAGCTTAACTTTGGTGAATTTCCAACTCCTTTATGAAGTCAATATTAAACATACGACTTAAATATTTTCTTTTTATTATTAGTTTCCAACATTTACTTATT
This sequence comes from Pteropus medius, assembly GCF_902729225.1. Lineage (NCBI taxonomy): Eukaryota > Metazoa > Chordata > Mammalia > Chiroptera > Pteropodidae > Pteropus > Pteropus medius. Next base: position 26,929,138 of record NW_024349800.1, on the reverse strand, counting down.
CCTTCCAGATTATCCCACACAGAGCTGTTGGAATTACTTCATGATGATTTCAAAGAAAATGTTCTTCTCTAAACATTCTTATCCCAAGGTAAATTGATGGATTTCTAATGAATAAATTCCAAGAGGAAAACATCAGCAGTTTTATACTTCAATTCAGAGTATTTAATTCCCTCACCCTTAACTGTAGCCACCTGTCATTCTAAGTTCACACAGTCATTTTTAACAATGGAAAATTATTATTTTTTTTTGCACAATGTCAATCACCTTTGTGTCATTCAATACCTAGTGTGGTTAGTTTGTTATGCTTATGCAAGTGGGAAAAAAACAACACCATAAACATATCTAATCATGTCATTGTAGCTTTTCTTGGAATAATTGGAGTGTGATGATGGAGCAGGGAGAAAAGAGGGAATGGAAATTGAGGAAAAGGGTCTCAGCCTGAATTTTCCAAATTGGCTATTTATCTAGTTAATTCTTCATCTTTCCTCATCACCATGTCTGAATTGAGAAAATCTTCCTAATGATAATAAACTATGTCAAGAACAGATGGCTGATTTGATGTGATGAAAATAGCTGTGTCAATTGAGGGTATTTTTTTCCTTACCCGTTTTGCTTTTCATCACTCTGGGGTTGGTGGTTCATGTGTTTTTTTTTTTTTCTTTACAGAGTTTACCCTCAGCTCAATATAATGGGGTGTATCTCTCCCCAAAAGCAGTTTGGACCCTTTCCTCTGAAAGAAAGAATGAAGTGGCTTTTTAAAAAAAGCAATTATCACCTTTCCCACCTTTTCAGCTTCAGTTATGTTACTTTTGGAAGGATCAGTTTACAACAAATGTTTAGTGTCAGGAATTTTGCAGTTTCATAGGCCTTGACAGCTTGGCATGAAAAACTATGGCATTATGTCAATTGTAAATGAGGATGCTATTTACATACTAATTAAACTTTGCACTAGTGGGGTGAAAGAATGTCATTTAGAGCACCCCGGTTATTCTGTTTATATCATTATTGTCTATTTAAACAGTCCATTGTTTGGCATGTCACAGCTTCATCCCCTAAATGCCATTTTGTAATCTTGTAGTCCTTTAAAAATATGACCCCACTGCTTGGCTAATCAAACAGAATCAGTATATCTAAAAGCAATGGGAATTCCCATATTCACTTTGCTTCGTAATAGCGCTGAGTTTGATGATGATGATGATGATGATGATGATGATGATAGTAAAAGTTTTTATCAATTGCTTCTATATGCCATGTCTATGGCATTTTACTAAATATTTTTTATATTTTAATTCACTTAGTCTTCAAAGTTATCACACCGTTTTTAAACATGAGGAATTTGGGTCCCACAGTCTGTAAGTGAGGACATCAGGACTCCAATGTCTAAGCCATTATTCATCATCCTATACTGCTTCCTTCTCTGCTGTGTCATGATCCACAAAATGTCCACTGCTGTCACATGTGGCCAGGGTTCCTAAAAATACACCAAGAGCAGAAATTTCACTTATCAACTCACTCTATTTACTTAAGGAGGAAAACGATAAAGAGCATATGCATATTACCCAATACATTTTTCTTATTAAATCAGAAATATATCACTAATATAGGCTCCCATTGCATACATATTTCCCATTGCCTTTCAGTTGCATTTTATCCTGTCTTGTCCCCAGGCAGGCTGCCCCAGTCTGTTGGTGATGCCATTACATAGAATTTCACATGTGCTATAGGAACCTGATTCAGGAATACCTATAATGTCTGTTAGTTTATATAATGAAAAAGTGATTAATAGCCTATTGAGCTATTTTATTCTCCTGCTTCACATCTGTAGAAGGTAGTTTATTGGATTTGGCTAAATATATAATTTTTTTCTCACTGGATAAAGAGCAGAATCAACATTATATTATACTTATGTGGAAATTGGCTTAACAAGATTTGCAGTGATAAAGAGTAAGATGTGAGCTTTTTTTGGTTGGGTCTGGTGGAATGACTTCACCATCCACATGGATATTTATATACCCCATGTTGAGACTGCAGAGTTGGCATTCTTTGGCATTGTCAACAGAGTGCTGGTCTGTACTTTTTTCTTTTTAAAAAATGACAGAAACAGAAAGCCTAGATAGTTGACATTGAAATAACTTGCCAAGAAAGTGTTGAACATATGATCCTTTATAGCTTTTTCTTCACTATTTTCAACATCTTCAAGGTTGAAATAATTTCATAATAGAGTCAAAAATCCAAAGGAAGAAAAGAAAGAAAATATACTTTAGCTCTCTATCATTACAACTACCATACCACATTTCATGAAATATGACATAGTTTTGCTCCATAACCTTGCCAAAGGAAAGAAAAAAAATCTAAACTTTAAGCTGATAACTCGAATGGTTCCAGAGATATCAACTTGTGAAAAGTCACAATTTTGTATTGTGCTGAAAAGCCACCTTACAACACAGGAACTACCATCACCCTTTAATATCCAGCAGAGCCCCCCGCTGTGCTTTGTCAGTCACTGGCAACATCCTAGTCTTCCAGTAAAAGTAATTCACACTTTTTTCACAACACTGTTGCTTTAATTACCACTGAACTCTGCTGATGCTCAGGCAGGCCTGGCAGGACCAAGGGAGGGTCAGAGCCACAAAAGAAGCAAATAGCTTTTTTCCCTCCTTACTTTATTATTAACAAACCATCTTTGATGGAAATGTTCTTAGTTCTGAGGCCTGGACTTAATTCTGGGTTCCATTGGCGTATTCATTATCAAAAGAGATGCACAAATACGAGAGAGCCAGAGAGCCAGAGAGGAGAGAGAGACAGACAGACAGACAGACAGAGATAGAGACAAAGACAGAGACAAAAAAAGACAGACAAAGACACAGAGAGGAGGAGAAATATTACCTATAATCCTAATTAGAAAATTTGAGAAAGAACAGAATTAGCTCTTCAAAACTGGCAACCAATGATTGTACTTCTCAAAAAGCTGTCATTTTCTGCAAATGAACATAAATTTCATATAGAACTGTATTGCTGGACAAATGTTAATTTGCTTATTTACTGTGGATTTTTTCTTCAGGATTAGTTAACACAATAAATCATGTACCAAAGGAAACCACAGAACAGCCCAAACCTACCAGTGCATAAAAGTGATACAAAGAGCCTTTGCTTTATTCATAATGTGACAGCAATATGATAGGTATAACATCTTATATGTTATAAGGGACCTTTCATCCCACATCACAAAATATTTCTCCAATAAAACTATCCCTGTGAAACCAGCTCTTTCAGCCTCCTCCACATAGAATATGAGGGTCTCTATCAGTAATGTCATACATACTTTTAGGGAAGAAATAAATAGGTCTGTGACCTTAAGTAAATGGCTTAAAAGACTGCTAAGCTTTTTTATGGCCTAAAATGCTATGTTTGAAACATTATAATTTAAAGCTACACTGCAGGCTTATCTATGTATCATCAAGTAATCATGCTACTATTATTTATCATTTATCATTTACTGATTCATGATTTGGTTTGTCACCACTATGCAGGGTTTAAATGGAAAATGTGGTGCTATAGTAAATTAATGAATATAGGTGAAATAATCATCAGTTCCTATTGCATTTCAAATTGACACGTATTCTAAGTCTTCATGGTTTGGTCCCAACCTTTTTTTTATAGCGATCTTTTCTCTTGTCTATGTAAACCTGATTGCTCATTGGTTCCAAATCTGACTGATCATCAGAATTTCCTGGGGGAGTGCGTTTAATATACTGGAACATCTTAGAAGTGGGTAGAGTCACGATAAAGGGGTTCTTGGAGTTTCAGAGAATGTGTTAGGTTGGGACAATTCCTTGAATCAAACTTTTCTGCTTATTTCCTTACTTTCGATGCCTGTCACCCTAGCATCTTCTATAGACACCTTACTAAACTTTGAAGTCCTAGTTCTGGCAGCACACGTGCCATACAGCATTTGTGGATTTCTTCAGCTAGTAGTAGTCTCTGCCTTCTTGAAACCTGGACAGCACTAAATAACTTCCTCAAGACTTCAGCCTCCACATTTTTCTCTTTATCTTTTCTCATATATTTATCATATTAAAAATATAAGCTTTTTTTCATTCAAGGTGTAGGCTATACCATTCTCCTTTGAATTCACATTGTATAAAAAGATGCATTCTAACTGCCTGTGGAATAAATGACTGCCCAAATTAAATTTTATGTAAGACTGCAAACGAAGTTTAAATGACTGACTCCTGTTTATGTATTCATTTATGTGACACAAACACTGTGTAGCAGACTGATTTGTTCTAAGGTGGCTGAACCAATTAATATATATTTCAACCCACATGCTTTTCTTAAAATGTTGACAATATGTTGAGAGTTCTCCACCAAGGGATGGGGGTTTGTGTTCTCTCACCTTAAACCTGAGTGAATCTTTTAACCATTTCAACTAAAAATAATGTGATGGAAGTGACGCTTTGTGACTTCTGGAACTAAGTCACGAAATGATGATACAGTTTCTTCCTGGATTTCTCTCTTGGGAGATAGACCTCAAGAGCCCAGAACTGACATGTAAAGAGTCTGGCTGTCCTGGAGCCTCCGTGCTGAAGAGACCACATGAAAAGACTATGTAGTGATTCAAGGGAGCCCCAATGTTTTCAGTCCCTAGTAATTTTGTTGGGATCGCAATCATCATAGAGCTGAAAGAAGCCATCCTTACTCTGTCTTAATTTCTGATTTACAGAACCCATGAGCATGACATATGGCCATTTTATGCCACTACATTTTGGAGTAATTTGTTACTCCATCTAATTTTAGGCACTAGGGATCCAAAATGAGCAACGTAAACTGTATCTCTGTTCTGATGAAGCTTGTATTCTCCAATAAGAAACCAAAACGAATATACAAACAAGATAAAAAACGATTTCATCTCTTTTTTTTTAACTGTGCTAGTTTTTTTAAAACAACTTTGTTGAGGCATACTTGACATACCATAAACTACACATGTGTAAAGTGTAAATTTTGATATCTATAGATATTTATATCTATATTTATAGATATAGATATATTCCTATGAAACCGTAGGCAAGATAATGAACATTTCTATCACCCCCAAGTTTTGTTGTATCCCTTTGTAATCCTTCTTTCTCACACTTGGGCAACCACTGATCTACTTTAGATTCATTCGCATTCTCTAGAACTTTATACAAATCAAAATCATACAGTATAGTATGTTCTTTTTGCCTAGTTTCTTTTACTCAGTATAATTGTTCTGAGGTTTATCTGCTGCATATATTGAGAGCTATTCCTTTTTATTACTGAGTACTATTCCATTGTATAGATATACTACATTTCATTTACCCATTTTTGTTGTTTCCAGTTTTTAGCTGTTACAAATATAGCTCTTACTATAAACATTATATGCAAGTCTTTGTTTGGACATACACTTTTATTTTTCTCGAGTAAATACCTGGAAGTAGAATGATTTTCCATCTCCATGAAATCCCAAGAACTCTCTCAAGGAAGCAATATGAGGCAATCTTAGGGCTCATCTCACTTGTTTCCCATCTCTGATATATTACTCACTTTAGTTGCTTAATGTCTAATGCCTTGGACATTGGAAATTATTATAATGTTTTCTTTATTTTTAGTTGTTTTAGGTGGGAGGGAAAATATGGTTCTTGTTACCTCACCTTGGTACTGTCTCCTTCTTCAAATTCCTTCTACGTTAAGAACTTAAGAGGCAGAAGAATATTTGCCTCTTTTTTGTGTCTCCCAGAAATTTGCTTTACAAATGCAGTTGGGCATTTGTGTCATGAAGTAGAAAGTCCCTGAAGTCTATCATAATGTCTACATTATTCTGGTTTTGACGCAGTGTTCTGCCCCTTAGTAGCTCTGTGACTTTGGACAAGTTACTAAACCTCTCCAAACCTTAATGTTTTCATCTTTACAATAATGTCAATAATAACAATGACAGGACCAAAAATGATAAAGATAAGAATAAACATAACCATTTCACAAGAGTGGTATTAGGTTAGAAAAGAACCCATGAAAAATACCAAGCACAATTAGAGGCTCTCAATAAATACTACTGATTATTATTGATATAATGTGAGGAACAGCTCTGAGAGCAGTAAGAAATTGTGTCAAACCCTTGGATAAAAGGAACATGGTAAGTAGCTGTAATACCATTGTATGAAATACTTAGTAATAAAGGTGTTTCCTCATACACTCTGAATAAAGGCTCTGGGTTTCACTCCCTTTTCCAAATCCCATCTCTAGAGAATTCACATACTGCAAACTTTACACACAAAAGCTTTGAGAAATTCAGTCAAATCATGTTAGGGATCTGGGAAAAGAACTTAAAGTTCAGTCAACGGAAACGATCCTCTCCAGGAAACTTATTCTGTCCACTAAGGCTAAAGGAGGGTATATGTGATGTGGAGCCTAAGGCTGTGGCGCATTTGCAGAAGGAAGCTCTTCATTTTGAACTGAATGAGAGTTTTCTGATTGAGCAAACTCTATAGCCAGATGAGTGGACTAAAACAGAGAACTAGCTTCTTAGGTTCAATTTGCTGGTGAATTCTACTTTTAATTAGCACAGTATTGAATAACTAGTTAAACTCTGCATGTGTGTATGAGTGTGTGTGTGTGTGTGTGTGTGTGTGTGTGTGTGTGTTGTGCAATGGAGAAATTAAACAGAGCCTCAAAAAATTTTTTTTTAATTTAGTGGCAGTTTAAATCTTCATCTATGAGCTGGTAGGTTGACAATATAGCTTGCATGAGAGTTTGAAAGATCTTTAGCTGCTGGAAAATTTAAAAGATTAACTTTAAAAACTGCAACTACTTTTTAAAGACTCTTAGTGAAAACCCGCCTTGCCTAATACAGGACCGCCACGTGCTCTGGTATGAATGTGCAATGCTGTGGGCCTAGTGAAGCACTGAAGAGGAACTTAGGTGCCAAAACAGGGTATATGGGTTGTAGGAAGGCATTTTTATACTACTATGTGCAATACTGTTTTTAGACCCAGGCAAGAGTTGCCACTGCCTTGAGTCCTGTATTTTGCTTGGCCCATTTTGTTCCTTCTCAGGCCCTTTTTGGTCTTCCTGAAGGAGTCAAGTGTCCAAACTACCAAGGGACTTTCCCAACCAGATCTGGAACACCTGCCCCATTTAAGCCATGCTCTGGATTTACTAGTCTCCCAAATTCCTGCCTAATTCACAAACCCACTTCCAAGGTTTGTGCAGGCCTCTTCTTTTGGTGTCTCCTCTTTAGCGTGGACCTTACCGAGGGCCTCCACATACCTGAGAGCTGAATGCAGAGTATGAAAATGTAGGGAGATGTGTCTACACCCATGTAAGAGCCCCCCAAGGGCAGAGAAGGGAACAGGAGGTTGGTCAGGGACTGGGGTAAGATTTTCCCTCTTTCGCCACTTCTTACATAGAACTCCCAAGGAGCCCAGAAATTATGAATTAACACCTGGACTTCTCAGTTGTTATAACAGTATATTAATCAAGATAAGATAATATAATATTTTATTCAATAGCTTGATATGTAATGTTGAGATATTTTTACATGTAGTATTTGGGCTTCCCTTTGCATCCTTTTTCCAGGCCCTTCAAATGTTAAGGAGTAATCCTTTGTGATTTTATCCCAAATAGGTTTTTCTTTCTCTCTCTTGCTTATCTCCTTTATGTATAATGGAATGATAAAACAGAGTCAGAAGGACAAAACACTGATGAATTAGCCAAATTACTTTGTCCTGAGGTGTCTACTTTATGATCTTCTGTGTAATTACTACTTCTGCAGCCTTCACAGACATTGTAATAAAACACTTTCTTTTTTTAGCATCTTTGGAGGAGAAATCAGCAGTATGGTCTTTAAGTCCTAGGTCCCTGGATCCCCAGTCAGCCTTAGTGTCTCCCTCATCCTCTTCACAAGCTGTTGGAAATTCTCCAGCTGGTGCATGGGTGGCAGTTTTGATTTGCTCCTCAGAGACATCATGTGGCCTTACTTTCTCTCACATTTCCCTCATCCTTTATCAATCTCTATGTGCTCTTGTTACATTTGATGTTATACCCACCGCTCACTTCTGGTGAGACAGGGGGCGTTCCTCCTCAGAAACGCTGACTTCCTTATTTTCTACTTTGTGAATTCTTACACCATTTTCAAGTTGCAGCTCAAGATTTCTCTCTTCTTAGGGGATATGTAATAGGAAGGAAATAGGTTTAGAGTCATAGAGAACTGGATTTTGAGTCAATGCTTCGTTACTTACTATGTCACCTCACATAGATCACTCAACCTTTCAGAACCTCAGTAACAGGTATATGAGGACCAGTTCCACATGTCCGTTGGGATGATTAAGTGATGTAATTGATGTAAAGCACCTGGTCTGTTTTTGGATCATTTCTTATGTTGACTCCTCGATCAACATAAGCACGTCTTCCTATATGTGTCCATAATTCCTATAACAAACCCCAGATAGCCAGAACAGTGACATAAAGACACCAGGCCATAAAAATATGTAATGCATTTGAGGAAGGGTTATCAGTTTTTAGTAGCCGGATTTTAGGATACATTCAGAAAATGTGCTGGAGAGATTGACTGGAACCACATTGGTATAGGCATTTTAGATTAAATGAAGAAATTTGACCTACTGAGATTTCTTAGAATTCCTGGCATGGATATGGAAGCTTCCTATCTTCTTTAGATAAAACATAATTAAACTTCTTAAAACAGCTTGACTTATACATGATGATGACATGTTGCCAAGAAAAGCTTTGGAACCTCATTGCCAACAATCATGCAACAACATAGTTATCAAAACCACATCAATGATAACTTCTAAATAAATTAGCTATGTCAAACATGATATTATACTTGGATCAAGTGAGACCATGATATTCTCAATTCTCATTTTTCCCAAACCTAGACACACTGTTTCATAAGAATTTTTCTTAGTGCTTGTGTTTCAAAATGAAATTTCTACCAATTTGGGATACGGATGATTTAACCACATACCAACTTGGAGCTTCTCCAGCGTGCATGTGCTCTTTCTGAAAAGGAAGAAGGCAAACTGCCAGTCAAAGACTAGTTGCAGGTTGCAGGCAGAGACCAGATTGGTAATCATTGCTGGCATTGTGCCCAGCACAGTGTCCTCTATGCAGACTGGGTCCAGTCAGGCCTTCTGTAGTCCAACTAAGAGGCCTCCCTTGAAGACATGACATTTGCTCAACCTAGAGCTGGAAGGAAGGCAGTAGTATGGACAGTCTCCAATTAGCCAGAAGATTTTAATCTGCTTTGCAGAACTAATCGAATGGTTGTGCTTCCCCAGTGTTCACGTGAATTGCACCCTAGCTGGAGGTTAACGGACTAAACAATAGCAGCAGCAATTAAGTGGATGTAAATGAATGTGATAGGCTAATTCTCACAAGGAGAACATCAATGTGTCAGTGTCAATGCACTGGTGTCTGGAATAAAAGAGGAATTGACTGGGATGAAGAAGGGAATATGCAGCAATTTTCTGAGGACATATACGCTTCAACTTGACTAGTTGAGAAATTCTTTGCAGGAATCAAAATAAGTAACGACAACAGTTCTCGTCTGTATTTCTTCTTGTGGGAGGGTAAGAAAGAAAACACCACATTTTCACATAAACACATTCAATGTATTATACCTCATGGCGTACCTTAACTATGAAATAGATTGTCGGATATGGAATTGAGTAAACCACAAATCTACTTACAATAAGGAAGATAGTTTCATGACCTGGAAAGCTGAGAATTCAAAAGAGGACAAACTTCCCTGGCCTTTTTTATATTCAGAAGTGGGGACTGATTGACAGAAGAAGCAATCTGTAGAAGTTTATTGCTGCAGGGTTTCAGCACAGACTAGAAATACAGAAGTTGTGGAGCAATAGGAATACTTGAGGTTTTGCTTAAGTTCCATTCTTCAGTACTTTGATACTTTTGGGCAAATTCCACATCTGTAGAACGGGGCGTGGGACTTGGAGGGAATGTGAAATCTGCAAAGATTTCTGTAAATTCTTTCCGAACAAAGCATCTGCAAACATTATGTGAGCTGTTTGAAAGAAAAGGGTTGTATGAATGCAATGTGTGTAGCCTGACTCCCTGCTTCCTGCTCCTCTGGGCATCCCAAAGCACCTTTGGAATGCACTGGGTGAAGGGAAGTTCTGTGTCCAGTCTTCTGGCAGGAGGTGAGCCACAATCTACCTTTCTTAATAAATCTTCAGAGGACATCCCTGGGTGTATTAGCTCCCTGGTCTTAGATGGACATATCATAGATGGCCCCAATTACTATCATAATGCATAGCCTGTCAGAAATCAAAGGATAGAGGAGGAGACTAGACCATATGTGTAAAAGAATAAAGACAATCACAATGCAATATATGGGATAAAAAGTCTTCTGTTGAAGAATAGTTTTTCAAAGTGCAACTGAAGCATTAGAGTAAACAAAGGGAAATTGATCAAGAGGAATAGATTGGTAGATTGAGAGAATACAAAAATCTGGAAAAGAAAGGTGGATACATATATTTATAGAGTCTTTTTTAGAACATGTTTGGAAGATTTTTAAGAAGCATAGTCAGAAAAATAAAAGTTTTCAGAGTAGATGAGGCCCAATGAAGACACAAGTGATTTATTACTATACAAATATGTTATATAAACAATGAAATTAGAATAAAGGTATATGTGAATGAAGTGACTTTATAGTTTTTGTTCTTCACCTTCTGTTATTTTTTAAAATAATTTAATAGAAATCTCTAAGTCCTCATTCTGCCAGGATCAAACCTATGACTTTGTCTACTTATGTAAATAAACTTTATCGAGAAAAATTTCAACTTGAATAATTAAATACGAATCCAAATTTAGTTAAATTAGTTGCATAGCTGATTTAGATCAGTCTCCTTGCCCCAATTTTTTTGTAGACAAAGCCTCAAAGAAAAGTGAAAGCAATATTAATGACATCTTATTTAGTAGATTTAGATAGAAATATTACAAATTAGCAATTTCTTTCCAATAAACAAGCAATGAAATAATAATGATGAGTACCATAAGTTGGGCTATTATGCCTCAATGATTTAAATGGAATCAGACATTTTTTGAGACACAAAATCTTTGAAGTTGTAATGCATCTGACCTGTATATTTACCTATGACTAGTATTACAACTACATAGGGGCTAGCGGGAGGAAAGAAAAGAGAATGTAATGTAAAAAGTTCAAGCAATTCTAAAAATTATTCACCAATACTGTAAAATACTAGAACCATTCTTATGAGCAGGAAATGTGAAAATAATGAAGCATGGGTAATAAGGCTGTGTAAAACAAACCGCATACATTTGAAAGGAAGGAAAAGATAGAGGCATAAATTTGATTCCATTGAGATAGATTACTGGTTTTATCTGTAAGTAGAAGGCAGTGCCTTAGACATACCTGGTATTATGCAACAAATGTGGAGTTTGAGAAAATATTAATCCACTTTGCTACTATTTACATGGGCATATTATCACAGAAAGAATACATTCATTCTCTCTATAAATTAGGTAAAAATGTATTTGTAATATGCTAAAGGTGAGGGAGGAGGCCTATTAGAACTAGAAAACTTTATGCACTTTCTTTTTAAGTCAGAGAACTACCAGCTCCAGTGATCAACTTGTATCAATGTTCCTGTTGAAATTATTTTTTTAAAGGGTGTGGTAGAAGATTTTAAATTAAATTTTGTTTTCTAATTCTTGATAAGCAATAAAGGACAGAGTGTCTAACATATAGCATGATGACTATAATTAAAATAAGTTATCAAATACTGAAAATATGCTAAGACAGTAGATTTTAGGTGCTCTAATCACGCACATACACAAATAATAGCTATGTGAGGAGGAGAAATGTTACTTAGCTTGACTGTGGTCATCATTTCACCATATATATGTATATTCAATCATCATGCTGTATACCTTAAATATATACATTTTTGTTAAACAAAATCAGATAATAAAGGAAGGAACCTAGTCTCTCTTTGCTCTAATATACTGCTCTTAATTTCTGAATTTTAGAAACATCTCTAGGGAGTCTGTAGAGAATAGAAGGGAAGTTAAAGATATTTATTCTAATTTTATTGGAGGAAAAAAAGCGGTTCAATTACCTGAATTTATATAGTCATCATGGATGGAAACTCAAGAGTTGAAGTAAGGTTTCATAGCATCTAATTTGATTCTTTAAAAAAGTGTGAACACTCTCAGCTTTGGGGTAAAACAAAGTAAAACCTTTTGTGTGGTGGATCAAACTTACATAAACTGTTTCCCTTGTGTCAGGAATTGCTCTAGATAGTTAATGTGCATTATCCTATTTCATAATCATAATGTCAGCAATCTAAATATTATCATTCCCTGTTATAAATGAGCAAACTGTTCCTTATAGAGAGTAAGGGGCTCGTTAATGAACTCCCAGCCAGTGCACAGCTAGGCCAGATTTCCAACAGGTGAACTGCCCACTAAAAGGCATTGTGAAGTCTGCAGTGGCGGTATTCATTCATGCTAGGACAGAAAGTATTACATTGAGTAATAATATTTTCAGGAAATTTCTGCTAATTTTAAGATTCATAAATACATACATGGCTTCTCTACAGCATTCTTGTCATTTGAAGTATTTTAGATATTAAGGAAAACAATTTTGTCATGGCTGAAAATGGACCAAATACTTGCATATATCTTTTGGGAGGGGCTCAAATTCCAATCCCTATGTTAACATAAAAAATATGAAGGAAAGAAGGGAGAGAGGGAGGGAGGGAAGGAAAGAGAGAAGGAGGAAGAGAGGGGGGACAAGGAGAAAGAAAGAAGAGAGAGAGAGAAAGGAGGGCGGGGGAGGAAAAGAGGAAGGGAGGCAGGAAGGGAAAGAGAAAGAAAAAAGAGAAGAAAAGGGCCTAGGGTAAATCTGTGGCCATTACAGAAGTTTCTTTAAAACTGTTTCTAAATATGAAAGGACATTGGCGCATTTTCCTAACAATTGTATAAGATATATACAGTCTACGTGTATTCAAGAGAAATGAACCAGAATTGACAACAGTATGTAGCTATCAGTGCCAAACACTATACATTCTTTGATCTTTATTAAAGATAATGTGACTAAACAAATTACTATAGATAAAATGATTAAAATGGATAGACTAGTCATTTTGAAAGCCATTCATTCCATGTGAGCCCATGTACTTGAAGGATTTATTGTGAATTTGAACTGTTTTACCCCAATTTCCATGCATGTCTTTCTATTGGGAGAATGGTAGCATATTCTTTATTTAGACTCTACAATGATAACAGAGTTAAATAATTTAGAGTACAAATTCCCACACATGGACTAGTCATGCTAGTCAGTGGACAGGTAGTCATGTATTCGCCATTACTGATCTATGGTATTAGCTTACCTGGAGACACCTTGGCCCCTTCAAGGATGCAAAGCACTCTCAGATTCTCATGATTCTATGTCAACTGCTATGTACTTTTACTGACTTCTCTGTGTGTGGTATGAGGGCAATGAGAAATGACAGGTTGCTTTTTTGCCTCAGTGTATAGAAATGACCAAATATAGTTTCCCAAGTGCCATTTCTCTAAGATTAACTTCTGACATATATATCATATTTTAACATACAAGTAGATATGCACAGGTCTGATAGGAAGCAAGCATTTGCTATATATCTCGTGTACATAGCAATACTCTTTCAGGGTGGAATATGCAGAATTGAACTTACACAACATTCCATCTAGGTCCATAAACTCTATGGATGCGTACTAAACTGAAGAAAGAACTTCCTGAAGGATCAATAACATACTTCTAAGAAACATAAGTGACTTTTTAGTAGTCTGATATGGAATGAAAAATGCCCTCACAGTGTAATAACATACGAAAGTAAGAGACAGTGAATACAGTCCTCTCCAGCCTTGACCACCCCCTCACACCTCCCCGGCCTCAGCCTCGATTCTTTATTAGCTTTGTCCTGACAGTCTGACCTTACTGAGCTCTACCTAGTCCTGACAGCCACATGAAACCCGCAAACAAATAGGGAATTGGTGGAGCCTTTTCAGATTTAGGATCATGTTCAAGCTTATGAATCAGGTTTTTCTATGTGTGGACATGACAACTATGGAAAAACTGTAATTTAGGACATATTCTCTTTATCCTTTTATGTAGAATTTCACTTTAATGTGATGCAAATGACAGTAAGAAATACATTCAGTGAATGTTAAAGCCTTCCCATTAAAAATTCTGTATGCATTTTACATTCTAATTCATGTACAGTCAAAAACCCTGATAAAATCACAGCGCTGATTTGACTGCTGCACTTATCGTATTAATGAGGATACTTTATGCCTTTTGAAAATTGGGATATGGTCCATTATGTGATTGTAAATGATGTGATTGTATCACATACATTTGTTATTCAATCCCACCCCTCCCTCCAGTCAGCTTTGTATATAAGAAGATTCATTGGTGAGCCAGAACCGAGACTAGAAAACTGAACTGCAAATTAGGCTTTTCTTCTTTTGTCTTTATTTCCATTTATAGAAAAGAATATAATCAACATATGAGTAAATATGTGAGTATCTATATGTATTTTTTTCTTCTTCTTTTTTTAAATTTCCCTAAAAACCACAGGGAAAAGGTCACCAAGGAAGTCAAAATGAAAGAAAGAAGCAGATGGGCCCGCGGCTCCCTGAGGAATGCAGCGCTTGGCCGCACAGCCACTGCCTCTCCCTCCGCTTCTTGGCCCGTCCAGATTGACTAATGCATAGAGACCTTCCGTTCTCACCTCTTGCAACAAGTGAGAGGTTTGAGAACTGCTGTTGGCCAAGGATTCCTGGTTTTGAGTTGCATTTGCATTCCTAAAAATACCCGCTCCTCTATTTATTTATTTTTCTGCCTCACTCGCCTAATTAGTCATCATCTGCTCCCAGGAGCGCCCAGTCGGAGTGATCTATGAACACAGCTGCAGGAGCCCTTTGGCTTCTTTCTGCCCTTGTGCCTTCTGCTTCTGAATCCCTGGCATAGATGTCTACCTTGGAAAAGGTCAAAGAACTATTTTTTCCCCTCCTGTTCATCACTAGAGACACAAACACCTTGCTTGACATCAAGATCTTCAGAGTCTCCACAGAACAAATTAGAGCACAGCCCACAGAAATGGCTTCAGAACTCTCCGATTAAAACAAAGGCACCACCGCCCCTTGGCTGAGTAGCTCTCCTAGCCTCGAAGGGCTACGCACTTAATCGCCTCTTTAATGATGGTCCCTAGTCTTATCCAGTATCTGAGAGAAGCCCACAGAAAGAGGTGCTTTCTGTCTGCCCAAGCCACAGCAATTGTCAGTTGTTGCCTGCACTTCCGTGTTTCTTAAACATTATCTTTGACTTGAGATTCCTGAGCACTTTCAGGCTGGATTTTTTTTTTTTCTTTATTTCTTCACAAAATTATCTTCTGTTTTTTGGAACCTGGAAGAAGTGACAATGCCCTTCACAATGGAACAAACTCGGGTGTGGAGTTCATAAGAGTTTGGAAATATAAATGCTCAAGTTCTTGATATCCACGTGGCAATCTCACATTTCTGACTCTTGTTGGTGTTCACCTTGGAACCTGATCTTTCGGCTTTGTCAAGCTCTGTGTTTTCCCAGAGCTCGTTTGTTGTGGATGAAATTGCTTTAGTTATTTTATATATATATATATATATATAGTATATATATATACATATATATATATATATATTGAGAGATGATACGACACACACACACATATACATACACATATATGTGTGTGTGTGTGTGTGTGTGTGTGTGTATGTTATACATATTTTTTTTTTTTTTTTAGGTCTGTCTCTGTCATGCTATAACGTCAAACACATAGTACCATGTGTTCCCTCACCCTACCCCCATCCAAATGGAGAGATGCTATGCAGAATGATTTGTATAGGAGAATACAAAGATTATTGTAAATTTTATTTTTAAATGGCTTATGGGGAAATACAAGTTGCTTGACTAAGATATACCAAAAGATCACAGGGGGTCTTTCATGATGGGAGGTAGGTTTTTTACCTTATTTCAGATACAAGGCCAATAAGAACTCTATACATTCTTCTGGACAAAGCTTGCTGCATCCTAATCTCTGTAAATCCACTCCGTTCTGTTCACCGCTCTCCTTATTAATCAGTTCTACAGAGCTGTACCCTGCTCGGTACTGTTACACACACTGCATTTTTATGCATTTGTTACTGAGTGGCCTTGTCTATATTTTTGCTTTATCTGGTATTGCATTACTCACAGCTTGGTCTGTAGAATAGGATACCATCACTGCCCACGTTTAGGCAACAGAACATTATGTCATCTTGCTTCATATATTTTACTTCTATCTCTTTTAGGAGGAAGCTCATTTGAGAAACCTTGGCTCTGCCTTGTGGGGGAAATCATTTGCCTTCTTTCATTCAGGCCGAAATTTGCCTCCTTACTCCCTTTGTTAATAAATTAAAAAAAAAAAAAGCTTTTTTTATATCTTCTCAGATCCTATTAGCTCAATTGCCTAATTGTAGTTTTAAGAAAGACCAAGTCATTTTCTTGCTCTTAATCATTGTTGGTCTATTTTATGGTTCCATAATGCCACATTGACAAGTATGCTTACTTTCTTTGGGAAGTGTTTTCTCCTTCACTCTGATGTGCAGCATCACATATGTGGTCCATTTCTCTCCCATGCATAGGAATATGGTTAACAATCCCCCTGAAAAACAACAGAGGGAAAGATATTAGGCCCGGCAATATCACCTACCACCTTGGATTCTATGTCTGAGGATAGGGCAGCCCAGCATACTTTATTCTATATGAATTTGCCCTGATTTTTTTTCCCTCTTGTCCTTTCTAGTGTCTTAATGTTCCTTAGAATAAATTTTCCTACCTAAGATGGATCTCTCTTTTCTTTTTTGACAATGCTAAGTAAATCAGGGTATGGAATATTACCCATGCAACCCACTCTCTGAGAGGTATTGCTGGCTGAAGCCACGCTGTTTGTATGCCATTCTATACCCAGCTGTGGATAATAACAGAATTGATTTACCCGAGGAAAGACAAAGGAACCTCAGGACTGCTTTCTGCATTATTTTTGTTCTCAGGTTATTCTGCTCTGAATGGTAAGATCTCTCACTAGAATACTGGGTCACATTTAGCTTCCTTATGGCAAACCCCCTGTGGGGGAACTTCTGGCATTAGGCTGTGAGGTGTTACTGTCCTGTGCCTCTCTCTCTCTCTCTCTCTCTCTCTCTCTCTTTCTCTCCCCCCTCTCTCTATAGTGTCAAATTATAATATAGATACTTTTGTGTTTTCAAGTTCCCATGAATACCTCCTTCTTTTTCTAAATTATTCTATTAAAAAAGTAGATTTTAATCTGGAAACTAAAACTCATTTTTCAGGTGCCCTGACAGGTGAGTTTAAAGATGACTATTCTTTAAAAATTGTAATATAGCCACAAATAAGTCAGCCTATGTAAATTACAAAGGCAGTACTGATAATAGTCTATAAATTGAGTGTTGAGTATATTTCATGCATGTTTCAGTTGCCTCATGTTTATTAATTAATGAAATCTTTACAGTAACTCCATTAGGTATGTATTATTATCCTTATTTTACAGATATAGAAACTGAGGCTATATTATGTTAGAGAGAGGTTATGTTACTAGTTCAAGCTATAGGTGCAGATCCAAGATTCAAACCAGGTGGCATTGGGTCCTAAGCCTTCGTTCTTATATACTGACTACACTTTCTACCTCATTGATAGAAAAATCTATAACCTCTCATATCATAAGTATCATGTCAGCAAGATCTTTTACAATAATTTAAGCAAATTCTGGTGAAATTGTAATAATTTTATTTCTAATATCCTAATATCCTAACAACCTAGCATGTTATCTAAAATAACAGAAAATTCAGAGAAGTTATCAACATACAGTGATTTTTTTCCTTTTAAAAATATTCCAAGTCTGGTGTATTTGTTCTATGATTTCTTGTGTCATTACTTCTAATTTACATCCCTGTCTCACTCTTTTTACCATCTATTGATGATCACTTATGCGTTTATGAAGATGCAAAGGTGCACACCCATTGAGGGGTTCTCTGAACGTGCCAAGAGAGCACCAACGAAAACTCTGTTTTTGTCTGTGCTTAAAATGTGCACTGCCAGACATGTGTTCTAGGGCTGATCTTCACAATCAGGTGTTTGCAAAGAAAGATAGTGAATGTCTAAGGGTTCACGTTTGGACCAACTTGCTGAGCATTGTTAACTTTGGGTCAGATTTTTTAGCTCACTGTCCCAGAGATGCCACAAATGTGCTTGAGAGTCCTGAATACACACAAAGAATGTATTGAATGTCCTGGAATTTAGAAAGTTCAAGGAATATTGGCTTTTATATTCCATATATTATCTATTGCTTGCTGAGGATAGCTTGCTTCTAGTTCATATAGAATTCAGAATAGTGAATGGACTGTTAATGTTGATCTTTCACAAGTATTACCCATTGGATTGTGTGAATAAGCATCAAATTAGTGGACAGAGTTTACAAATTAGTACAAGTTAGCATACATATTATAAAGCTTTTGGGGACCCCAAAATGACTTTTTAGATCTAGCTCTGGCTCCAAGTAAGTCTTCAGTATTGGATTAATACATCAGATCAAGAATAAGTGGAGCCCCCAAGTCACACCATCCTATCAAAATAATTATCTTTAATTAATATAATTATTGATCATGTAGTAGAAGTCACTGTTTAGATGATATAAACCTTTTAGGATTTCATGGGAATGCTTTACAACTTAATTATGTTTCCCTGGGAGATTATAACATAATTCAATTTATTTTTCCCATGTGTTTCATCAATCATTATGTGAATAGAAGGAATATCAGAATCTCATTTCTATATCAATTCCTGAAGAATTTAGACCAGTCATTTCAGTAGTAGAGAGCTGATTAGAGAAGACAGGGTCCCTCCCACATGAGAATGATCTCCCACATCCCTGTAGTGCTGGTGCCACATTCTGTTGGTTTTGTTGTATGTGATGAGGCTAACTGCAAAAGCCTGTGATAGCCGTGTTCCTGCATTCATAGCAAACCACATTTAGGCTTATATAAGTTTCCATCTTAGATGTTTAAGAGCTGTGTTCTCCTCTTGGCTTTGGTTTCCTTATCCAAGGAAATTGGTGGTATCTAGGCTTTCTTCCATTTGTAAAGCTCAATGTTTTAGTGATTGCTTGTGATTTAGCTCTTCCAATGCCCACAGTGGTGCATCTCCAAGTTTAATATACTTATGAATCACTGGGAATCTTATCAAAATGCAGATTCTGATTCAGTAGCTCTAGGTGGGACCTGGGTGTCTACCTTTCTGATAAGCTCACAGATGATGCTGGAGCAACTGGTCTCCTAACCGCATATTTAGTGGCGAGGATATGAACGATGTACCGAGACAAGGAGGTGATGGCTAGCTCTTTGTCTTCCTGTGGCAACATATTCATTTGCTTCCCTCCCAGAGCTACAATTCCCGACTTTCTTCTGCGGGGCAACAAGCCTCCTCCTTCCTAGCTACAATAGTCAGAAAGAGAGCTTCAAAAAAAAAAAGAACAAGTGCATCCATATAGAGTACAAATCCCTTCTCCAAGAAAGAAACCACAGAGCTTATCAGGAAAGCTGTGTGCCTCTAATGTCAGCCATCCCCTGCTGAAATATGAAATAAATGAGGTGGAGTTTAATTTTAGGGTCTACAAATTTGTAATGTGTTCATCATTCCTGTTGCCATTTTACATGGCAGGCTGAGGTTGACAGACATGTTTTGTGAGGAGAGCTGCATTTGAGTTCTGGTTTAATGAAGCACTCACACCCTCTCATGTCCCGCCTCTAATCTCCACTAGTGGTGATGAGAAAGAGATGCCACTCCTATTAGAGGTTTTCACTACTGGAAACGTGCCTCTCTTTTGCTTTTCTGGGGGGCAGGCTCTGGGGAATTTTCCCAAACTGGACCTCTGAATGAGTTGCCAGCAGAGGGCGCACTGCCCCAGTGCCATGACCCAGAGCATTTTTCTCTTCATCCAGGGCTGACTTCTTCCCCTACTAGGCTGGATAGAGCTGCGGGAAGATGAGAAGTGGGCTCTCATGAAAAGAGGAAATGAAGACTATCTGAAGGGAGGAAATCAAATCAAATCATTTCAGATCTGAATCAATGACTTTTAAAATGAAGGGTCTATTTGGCTACTGTTAATGGGCAGCTTTCACAATTCTCAGCAATTTCAAGACCAACTTTCCTTTCTTAAAGCTTCTCCAAACCTTGCATTGTCCAGCATTTGTATCTTTCATTTAATGAGTTCTAAATAAGAATTATATAGAGAATTTTAGTAATTCTCACTGGACAGTTAATTAAGCAGTGAGAAGTCTTTAGAACTGTTACTCTTCTGCCTTTTTACAGACATGTGTTTCCACAGATTCCAAGGAAAGAGGTCACATTTACACATATATATAAAATGATATGTGGGTTAGTAATTTTTCTCAGTAACAAATGACCTCCCTAATGAGCTGAAATGGCAAAATAAAAAATCCACCTTTTTGTGGCCCACTTTCCCTGAACTGTACTCCCGTTTTCCTCCAACTTCTTTGCACAGGAAATGAATTCCCTCTTCCTTTTAGGGAGCTTGAATATGTTGATCTCAAGTTTTCCAAATTTTCTGTTCCTCTGTAAATCATACAGACATGACCCAGCCCAGTCATTCATTACAAAATTCTTTTCTTTTCTTTTCTTTCTTTTTTTTAACAGCTTCTGTTTTTCCTCATTTTTGATCGATCCTACCACAAACTTCAGCTAGAGTGAGTGCAGACGACCATAACATTACTCTCACATAGAGGGTATTTTATTAAGTCCAGCAGTTAAAAATGTACAAAGTTCCTTGTAATAATCCATTCATTCTGTTCTCGCCTGATTCTTGGAGTAAGCCTGCACAATTATTCAAATCCCAGCTTTTAGCTACAGCATACACCTCGCCATGGGGCTATGCCTCTGTAATCTTGCTTTGGTCTTGCATGTCAAATGGAATTAACTCCCATAAGAAATGTGTGCGAAGACAACCCAAAGTGTCTAATCCTGCTGCTGTCTTAAATTTCTGAAACTCTGAGCTGTCATCTTTTTCTATTGCTTTGTTGAAGTTCTCACTTATGCTTCAGTCCATCCAAAGCTGAAGTTTAGGAAAATTTGCATTTTTATATATTTTTTCAGTTATGCTCTTCCTTGGCCTTTTCACATGTTCTCTTTGTAGAAGGATTTTTTTTTTCTTCCTTTAAATTCCAAGACCATTTTATACACAGTGGAATTTCAAGGAGAGGTGAATTCCTTTTTTTTGGGGGGGGGGAAGGGGAGTACACACGTTGAAACACAGACAATACTAGCTGAAGATTCACAAGCCAAAATTAAACAGATATGGGTGAGGAGGGTGTGTATGTGTGACAGAAAGAGAAAGAGAGAGAGAGACAGAGAGAGACCAAGACAGAGAGAGAATGTGTCTCTGAATATTGTATGAAAGAGAGAAGAAATAATGATATCATTATTACTATACCTTAACCAATCAACCTAGCTAATCACAAAAACTAATTCTATCTCGATTGAATCTCAAAGTGCATCATCTCCCTCATGAATAAAATGCTTAGTGAAATGAGCTTGGTTAGTCTACTTGTAAGTTGTATTAAGAGTAGATTAACTTGATGACTAATTTGATACTCTTTCTTCTTCTCTAGGGGGCATACTGCTTAAAAATCTTGAATGCTGAGACGATTCTCTTCCTTCTTTACCATACTCTGAACTCTATTTACCCTCTCCTGCAAGTCCTAGACAGGAGGAATCTGGAAGATACTTCATATCGGGGACACAAAGCAAGCACTTAATATTTGTTGAATTCCTTTGAATGAGTAAGAACAGCTTATTCTATTCTTTGTGAGGGACTTATCCCATTGCCTCAATTTAAAAATTATATCATTCGATCTGGAAATAAAAGCTGCCCAGATTTTAGTAAACTTCCCCCATAGCCTGTGTGTTCAGTCTGATAATTACATGTGGTACATATTTTTAAATTGCCAGTTATTCAGCATTGTGGGTTTTTCGAGGTGTCTTGACTAAGTGAGGTGTGGAAGGGTAAAATAGTAACTTGGTTTGGTGGATATTTAATAAGTGGTAAACCGCAGCATTCTCCATTTGAAAGTTAATTAAGGCCACTAGCTGACCGGGCTTGTACAGAAAACATGTTCATGGTTTAGCCATGGAAACAGTCACAACAATGCTCAGCTAAAAATAATGGTCTTAAGAGGCATTTTCACTGATCATTCCTGAATGCTTTTTAATAAAGGGACTGTCACATTTTTGAGGAAATACCCACTAGTACCGGCCTTTTTTGAGACTTGAAAGTTTTACTTACACCTAGCTGGTGGAAATTAAAATGAAAGGTGATGTTAGCGGACAGCCATATGACCAAATTGTGTTTTTAATGCTATGTGCACAAATGTCTCTTATAAAATAATTATCCATTATGTGCTCTCGAATTTCTTTGCCTAGTTAATAATGGCCTTTAATATGTGAATGCGACCAGTTTTGGCACAAGTTAACTCTCTAGCATCAAATAGTTTATTTTATCCAAATTGTGTTTGAGTTTGTTAGAGAGCCCTCTTTTAGAGACAGACAATATAATATGAATTATGTTTCTGCGTGCTCATTGTTTCTTCATGATGAGAGTACTGTAATAAGATAGTATATTTTACTATATAATATATTACTTTGGCTATAGGATTGACAAATCACAGTAAATGTAAATGTCCTTTCAGGATCTGGATGGTCTTATCAAATATCTTAACACTGTTCTTAGGATCCAGCAATATTTGGTTTAGCTGAAATAGATGATAGCAATGTATTAGGCAGATGTGATGAAGGCGTAACCAACAAAAAGTGGTATCAAGAAGGCCAAGCGATTCTCAGGCTTCGTTAAGCTCTTGATTTCAAGTTGTTTTTAATGGAACTATAATAATTCTATGTGAAATCACTCTAGTAATGGACACACTGTAACCTTGGTCCATAAATCTTTCCATTTAATTTTAAACTATACTACTAGCATTGAAGTGTGTTAAGACCAGGTAATACATGAATTCTCTCATCTTCCCATTCATCTACATTTCATTGGGCCACTCCAGGCACATCTTGAGCAGAATTTTGAGCTCAAATGACACTTCATTCTTGGCAGGACTTGGTAGAGGAAAAACGGCACAATGGGACAAATAATCTTCTCAACTTCCAAGATCTATATCTCATGTCTTGCATATGGTATCACATAACAAAATACAGATTGTATGACAATCTGAGAGCCATAAAAATTCAGTTCTAGATTTAAAACATCTTCCTGTTATCCTGGCCATATCTGCATCAGAATATTCTAGACAAAATTGATTTGGAATTGTCATCCCTACAAATTCTTACTGTGGCTCTTTTTAGCTTAAGATGGGATGAGCAACGTCAGTCTCTGCCAGTATCAGTGGAGTTTTTCAGGCTCCATATTTTTCATTGGTTACTTCAAATGAATACCATTTTTACTGTTTCATTTCTCCTCCTTCCTACTCTCCTTTCAATTTTGTTATTTGTTCTAATTTCATTTGAAATGCCCAGCTTCTGACTGTTATCAGGTGAGGAGACTCAGGAGACTTCCAGCCAGAGCAGGTCTCCTGAAAAGGATCTTTTGGACACAAAGAATGAGCCTTTACTTATTATTTCAAGGGTAACCAAATCAGGAAAGAGCAAGACGGTGCAGCAGCTGTCCTTTCAAGCTGCAGCTAACTTGGTGAAACACCCTTGTCCCGAGGGTGTGAACAGACCGCCCCCTTGGCTCAAAGTCTTCCTGCTGTCCCTGGCTGCTGGCTCTCTAGGCCAATAGAAACAAGCATGACAAAA
Source organism: Pteropus medius (assembly GCF_902729225.1). NCBI lineage: Eukaryota > Metazoa > Chordata > Mammalia > Chiroptera > Pteropodidae > Pteropus > Pteropus medius. The sequence continues at coordinate 26,905,170 of NW_024349800.1, read as the reverse complement.
CATGAAGAGAAAGTTTGAACAGAAAATCTTCTCTAGCTTTTGAAGGTGGACTGGATATGCAGACCATACGAAGGCTTTGGGCAAGGTTTCATTGGCCATGATCACATACATAACGCCGTGTCTTCTGTCCGTGAGGTGGGAATGTGTGGTCTGTTTCTCCCATGATTCCCTCAGTTTGAGAATGGCCTCAGTTTCCCTTTATACCAAATGATGATTGTTGAAGAATAATAAACATTGGACTTTGCAAAGAATCATCCGGGTTTGAATGCTAGCTTTATAACCTGAGAAAATTACTCTCTCTAACCCTCAGTGTCTTCATCGATAAATGGGATAACAGTATTCCCTTTCTGATTGTGGTGATCAAGTATCAGAATGTTTACCAATGTAAAGTTTGGTGTGTAGAGCTAATGAAACCACAGGCATGCATGTGCTTGAAAAATAAGGAAGCACTATAGAAATTTAAAGTGTTATCATTAATATTATTATCATCTTCAAAATATTAGGTCATTTTCTCCACAACAGAAAAGTGTGGTGATCCTTACCCCAAATTCATGCCTTGATCTACCACCTCTAGAGGTTCTTCTGCTCTCTTGAAAGGAAGAGATGGCTCATGTCTGCCCCTTCATGACTCAGAAATGTTGCAAAACAGCTTGGTTAGAGGTGACATAAGGCAGCATTCCCAGGGTTCTTTATGCTGCAGATATTACTGATAAGCAATTATCTCGGAAATTTAATGTTCGTGTATTGTAAGTTTCTAGGGAAGACTGAAAAAAAGTCAAAAGTTGGCGATAGCCTGTGATTCCGTTCTTGCAAGAGAGAAGTCTGATGAAGTGGGAAACTGACAGTTCTAACCTATCAGACCATCACCAGTGTCCAGCTATATGATTTTTTCAGAATGTGGAGACATTAATTTTTCTATAGTTAGTAGCCAGACAGATTTTTGGCCAATGCAAGAACTTCATCCTGTCACATAAGTCTGCTTAAGACTTGTGTGTATGAAGGGAGATAATGAGTCTCCTTAGGAAACAGAGGTAGCAGGATGGTAAATTCTATGGTGCAGGCATGTTTGCGCTCTTTTATCTCTAGCATTTAACCCAAGGACTGGCTTTGTTGAACACTGCATGATTAAAAATAATTGTGGGAGACTGTGACCATGCCATCTTTTTTTCGTTTTAATGTTACACTTCACTCCCTTAAACCTATTCAGAACCTATCACAGTGCCATATACAGAGTGAACACCCAACCCTTTGTGGTACCAAAAGAAATTTGCCAGAATGTTTGACATTTGCCTTTAAATAAAGTGGAAGTTCCTGAAAGTGTTGATGTCTAAGTGATGGGCAGAATAGAGTGGGACAGTTTCTGACAGCCTGTGGAGTAACCTTAACCCTTGAGCCTTTTTCCACCATAAGGGAAGGAGTGGCAGTGTTCTGAGGTCCAGATGTCAATCTGAATTACCTGGCATCCAGGAATTTCTCAGATGTTTTTGCAACACACATCACAAACCTATTTGTGTGGGGCAAAGGAGGAGTAAAGAAGCAGAAAGTAGAAGCTATTCAAACTCTACGAACCTCTGTGTCCTCATCTATAAAATGGGCTAGAGCTTTTTGAGTCCCAGAATTGTGAGAAATGAATGAGATAATGTAGGTTAAGCCTCAGCCAAAGGTGTCTGGCTCAGAGGAAGCTCTCAATAATCGGGAGCAACATTTATTAGGAGGAAGCACATAACTCTTGTCTTCGGAGAAGGGCCCTTTTCTCTCCTGGCCTCCTCCTGCGAGCCTTTGAGGCATTTCTGTAGTAATTGGCTACTAGGGTTTGGCATCTATCTGTAGAGAAATACATTTTTGTGAAAGGGCTCTAAGGTGGAGGTGTGAGGCGTTTATTAGTGATCTAAGGCAACATAAGTTGCCTCTGGTGTTTATTGACTGTTTCTAGCTAAAGGCACAGAAATGCATTGGCACTAAAGGGTGAGTTACTGTTGGTTGCTACTCTCTGGACCAGCAGGGACTTGGCGAGCTCTTGGAGGACAGAGTGTCTTGCATCAATCAACACTGACCCCTCTGGCTGAATATGTACAGGCATAAAGAGACTCCTAAATTAGCCTCTGTTCTCCTTAGCTGGATGAATGGAAGACAAAATGCAATCCCTGGAGTGGGAAGGAATGCGTGTGTGGTGGAAGACTGAGCTATACTCAAAATTCAGGCTGACTCCTCCTGCCCAAAACAAGTCCAAAATGCCTTTATTCCCTATGGGCCTACTAAAATATATAATTTAATGCATCGGCTCCATGAGAGATGAGGAAGGAAATGGAAGATAAGGGAAGAGAATGTCAGAGACAGAGGAAATAATACTTGCTTGGTGAATGAATTAAAATGGAGCTGGAGCAGCTTGGGAGTAACTTCAACATTTTTCCGGAGTGTGTACTGATGAGATGGGCTAACACTCTGGGCAGAGGTGTAAGGTATGGTAATAACTGATGAAGCAATTTTCAATACACCTAGAAAAATCTCATGTGTTTTTAAAAATTTCATTGATGTACACCTGAAATTAATTATTGTATGTTAGCTATATTTTAATAAAAATCTTTTTAAAAAATTGTGACTATTAATTTACTCAAGAATGCCAAAGATCTGGCTAAACCCCATAAAAGCCAGAAATCATGCAAAAAAAAATGCCCTTCCAGGATATGGTGAGGGCACGCTACAAATAATGCTCTTCTTTTTGAGAAATATTAGCATACATCCAGGGATTTTTCTGCTCCCTCCTCCCTACTTGTAATTTCTCCTTTGGTCAAAAAAGAGAAGAAACAGAAGGACTCTCCAGGTGAACACACCTTTGTGCCTCTTCACATTTTCTAGGTCTTCTCTGTGGTCCAGCGGCTTTCATTTCAATGCCTATTTGAGAGCCATTAGTCCTCAAAAGGTCGGTGAGAAAATAGAAAATTTATGAATTCGACCTTTTGTGTTAAGAAGTTTCCTTTGCTTGCTTTCTATAAGGCATAAGACCAGTACATTTCTTCCTGTTCCAGATGAGTATGTGATAGAACCACACCCAGGAGTATGGAGTCATCCCAGAGCCAACTGAGCCAGCGAGTATGGATGATGCAACACAGACCCAACCCTGCTTCTGCCAGAGTAACTCCAGAAGGCTTGGTACACATCTGTGCATGCACAAATAGGTCACCACCACACACACTTGAACTCTGAAGATCTATGAGAAATTTCCCTCTTTCTGATTACCAGACCTTCTCAGGATTATCTTCCTTGGTGGGGCACAGATTGTGAACCTTCGAGGCTTGTGGTGGCCTGCATACACTTGAGGATTCCCTTCTTCTTAATAATAACAATTAGCATTTATGTGGCACTTAGTAAGTGCCAGATGCTGTTGTACATACTTCACATATATTAATGCATTTTAAATCTCTCAAGAACCCTATGAAATAGGTCCTATTATAATCCACATTTATGGTGAGGACTTAAAAGCAAAGAGAGGTCAAGCAATTTCTCCGAGGCCTGTAGTACAGCTGTGATCTGATCCTGGCCTGTCTCCATCCACATTATATTCTCTTAACCATTAAAGTATGCTTATTCTGCCTTGGGCTTACACTGGGGAGGGTAGAAAGTGAAGATAGACCAATTGGCAAAAAATTATGTCACTTTAATCTGGGGAGAGGGCTTCTAAGGCAGTCCAAATCTGGAGAGCATTCTTAGAATTTCTCCTTCTTCTGGGACCTCTTGGTTCTTTCTGTCAAACAAACAAACAAATAAAAACCCAAACAAACTCTAGAAAGTCTCTAGATTTAATTTTCCTAATTAGGATCCATTTCTAGGATAGCTCTTAACAATTCAGTTATAGGAGGTGGCCAATAGCTGCAAGGTACCTCTGGCTCTATTGAAGGAGGTCCTTGCTCTTAGCAGCAGTGAACAATATGGAAAAATGTCCACCTGAAGGAGTGTGCCATGTTGCTACAGGTGTGGGGTTAACTTTATAAAATTGTGAGCACTCACATGTGCCAAGTAGTGACTCCACTTGCTTTTCTTTGCAAATTCATTTAGGAAGGACTTTTGAAATTTATGTTATGCAATGTAGTTTGGCCTCTTGTGACTCCTCCCTCTTGTCCCACCTGTTCCTCCTCCTACCACTAATATCACCATGGATTTTTAAAGTCCTTCAAAATTTTCAAAGTGCTTTCATATGCATACTCCATTCTTAATATCAGGTCAGGGCAAAATTTTATTACATTTGGCCAAAGGCCTTTTTGAAACTTTAAGAGAAAAAAGGAGACACAACATGATTTTTGAAATAAAGAGATTAAAAAAGAACAGCATTAAAATTAGAAAGAATTTACAGGTGTGTGTATGTTTATGTGTGTATATATATATAAAGATATATATTTTACATGTATATAAAATAGGACCAAATTCTTCACCCCCTCCCTTTTTTTACACAATTGGGGTTTATACAAAAATAACTAGAAGATATAAACAAAATATTTTAAAATAGCATTTATACATCTTTGATTTAAAGCTAATGCACACTCCTCATCAAAAAATTGGAAGATGTGAAAAATGAAAAATAAAAAAAAATATAAACATCCATAATCTCATTATTTAGGGGAAAAAAACTATGATTATGTTTAGGGAACAATCCTCTAATCTTATGTTACACGTGTACACACACACACACACACACACACACAAAATAGAGTTGGAAATTTCTTCATGCTATGCTCAGATATGCAGAAAATAAATTCTGCCCTTTAATTTCTAAAACCTCTGATCTGGCCCATGTAATTCCACTTCACTGAATGGTGAAAACAACTTATTATCCATTAGCAATATTTCAGTCACTTCTAGTTTGTAAGTCTCCTTTCATTTTAACTTTCTATCTATTCGAAGCATAACAGTTTATAGAATCTTCTCAAAATCTAAGTCTCTTTAGGAAACGCTCAGTCTTTCAGATTGTTCCCCTACCCCTACTTTTCTCTTCCTCGAAATGATGCCTCAGTGTCTGAAAGATAGGGCTATAGCTGATACACACTTAAACTTAGAATGAATTACAATAAGGCAAAAATGGCCACTCTTCTGCGATGACCAAGTCAAAAAAACCTCCCTTCCTTCAGACCAACAAGGCCTGCACCAGGGCACATGATATGCCAAGAGAGGGTGACACCTTGGGCCAGATATTTGTGCACATCCTTCCCCACTCTAAGGCACATCCTTGCTGAGAGGAAAACAGAGGAAAGGGGTGCTTGGGTCCCTGTCCTGTCTCTGGTCCTACAGGTCTCTGTAGCCAAGTCTCTCCTCTGCCTAGCTGCGCTTTACTTCACAGATGTCAATAGCATGTTTGACTTGGGACCTGCTCTCCTATTGTTTGGTCAGTACTCTCAGAAAAACCCCAGATGCCACTGACTCATCTCAGCTTTTGCTGATGCTTTTCATTTCTGACATATAGTGTAACCAGCCTGGAAGGAGGTCCTCCCAGAGTGTCTGCTGAGGAGGTACCTGGTGTTTTAGCACAGGGGGCCATGCTACGCCCACTATGCTCAACTCAACCCTTCCGAGTCCTCTCTTTGGAGCACATAAGTATACTTCTGGCTTTTGCCCATGCCACATTGGAAGTAAGAACAGCTCATAGAATGTAAATTCTTTATCTTCCTCTTTCTACCCAGGTGGCACCACTGGGTTCCTTTTATGCGGCCATCCCCCGTTATGCATCTTATTGAGATCATTTCAATTTCTACTTGAATTAATGGAATTAATTTAACAGAAATTAATCCAACTGCTGTTAAATTAATGGAAGGTCAAAGGAAAAATGGAAGAGGTTTCAAAAAACTTTTGTAAAATTTTCAATATATATTCTATGTCTTGTCCCAAATTCACACTTTTTCTTCATAAAGAGCTTGAGCCTCTATGGAAGTGTTGTACCTCGAGTACAGAAGAATTTTTAAGGAAATCATTTGTTTCAGTGATTTTGGCTTCTACTCAGTTCATATTTGTAACCTAGAACAACTTTTGCTGAAAATCAATAGCAAAATGTACAGAAACAATTTTAGCCGATGGCTTATACAGTTGAAAGTTTGCATTTCTGCTCAAATTCTCACTTATTAATTTTTTAAAAATAATTAGTGCTCTTTGCAACTGTTAGGGAGTTTGAACATTAAGCTTTTGAAATTTATGCAAAATGAAAGAGCAGCATCTTCAACATTGAACAGATAAGAGATTTTCTTCCAGATAATTAAAGGAACAAGAATTATGGAACTTTATAGCCATTTAATTACGTCATTAAGGTAAGGGTTGGCTAGCAAGGTTGCGGGGAGGCTGCAACAGGCCACCCCATAGACTAGGTCTGACCTTGTGTTTTTGAAAGATTATAACTAGATTGATACATTTGTTTAAAAGATGTTTAATAATTTAGATAAATTGACATCAATACATATTTTTCTAAAGGATTTTTATTATTTCTTGTTAGAAGTGCCAAACATGGGCTGATTGCCTCTGCATAGTACAAGCTAAAAGAAAGTTTTCCTTCAGAGCAGTCAGCAGTGTGGTTAAAGTGTGCTTCTGGACACATGTGTCTGTTAACTTTCTCTCTCTCTCCAGCTCAGTATTCTCACTGTGTCAGAAAAGAAAAAAATAGCAACACTTTTGTAATACTAATTTTAGCTGGTATTTGTAGACTTATTTATTTAGTCCTATGTACCAAGGCCTTTATTTTCTCTCATTTAATCTCCACAACAAACCTGTGAGGTAGGTTTATTGTACTTGTTTTACAAATGATAGAAAGAGCCTCAGAGACATTAACTAACCTGTCCTAGGTCCTATAGCTAAAGAATAGGATTCTACCCAGGCATAAGAAGATAAGACCATCTTCTTATCTGTCCTGATGGGCTATTCCTCTTCCCTGCCTTACCCTACTCCATTTATTGGGAAGATCAAATACAACCATGTATGTAAAAATATAAGCTATTTCAACTAGGCAAATTCTTTTCAAGGTATTTTCTCCCTCACTATTTATTTTCAGTTACATTTTATTTCTTTGCGCTGTTGATGAAAGATACATAAAGGAAGACAATGGTAGGTTATAATTATTAAGGATGTTGATGATTATAAAACAATTTAAAAGAAAAGAGGATATAATCATGGCATTTGCCAATTTAAACCATCTATTGATTTGCTTTTGGTTTCTGTCAGAATAATAAAATTACTTATAGTATATGTATTAAAATTTATAGTTGGAAGGGAATGATCTATGATTTTCTATGGTTCGTATCTCAGTTAATAAAGAAATGTGGCAGAGTTTCTATTAATGTGTCCTTTGAAAGAAAAGTTGTCTGGGAGATTACATGTTCTCCTATTAAAATTATCTTCTTGAAAAAAGACATACGTACATGAGAAACAAGTTCTTTCTAGGGAATATTGAAATAAAATTTGCTATTAGAAAACTGACTCTGCGTAGTCCTCCAGGAGCGGGGCTGGGTGGAGTGCAGTTGAAGTAGAATGATAAAGAGAAAAGGGAAGATGAATATCATTAAGAGCTAACTTTTACATGTCATTGGCACAATTTAGTTCTGACAAATATGAGAGATATAAAAAATAGAAAGTAGACATTAAACAAACACTTTTGGTGTGTGCATTTACTTCACAAGTTTAATTAATTAAACATTTTCCATCTATCTTCAAAAATGTCCTCTAATAAGCCAGAAAACTTTTAAATTGACCACATAAACTCTTGAACCCTTGGCCTCGGGGCATCTTATCTTGTCTAATCAATCATCTCACACAAAAACATTTTTTTTTTTTTGAGTTTCTGTGAAGTGCTCCAGACTCTGATGATCCTTTGTCCTGTCACACTCTCACTATGGCAGACCAAATTCTATTCAGTTTTTCTCTTTTATTACATACAATTTAGTTTTGTTTTTACATTCTAGACTTTTCTTTTCTTGCTTTCTAATTTCTTCTGACTCCACGTACCGTTCAACAAAAAATTTTTAAAGGCACTTTCAACAAGTGGACAACCTGCTTCAATCAGTAGATTTTGCTTCCCTGCCCCGCTCCTCACCCCCGCCCAGAATAATTGCTCTTTTGTGCTTCCTTGCCATTGCATCATTTTTCCTGAGAGTGCAGTTATGGTATGTACACCACACTCCAAGAAAGTCTTTTTTTCCCTTTTTCATTAGTACTAGAGTGTATATCTGATCATCCATGTAATTTCTTTGCAAAGATACACATATTTATTTCCTTATAGTGGGTATGAGCATAAACAAGAACAGGTTTAGGGAAATTTCTCTCACATTATTATCCACTTATTTATCTTTGCTCTTCCTCAGTATCATTTAGATGCCCTGCTTTTGTGTTCTCATGCCGTATTGTTCAACTGTAGACTAACTTTAAAGCAATATAACCAGATTATTTGTCTCCCTTCTCCAATGTCTAGACATCTTAGTAGCAAGAACTATATCTCACTCAATGTTATATCCCCAGGATTTAGCGATGTAGTACCTAGTAGGAGCTGGGTAACAATAGATGGAAACTAACCTGTTCACTGGAATTACTGCCTTAAATTAAGGGTGGGATGTTTGGGTTAAAGAAGAGGATTGCTAAGAAAGAACAAGAAAGTAAAATGGGTTGATTTGGAGAATGTAGAAGGATAACAAACAAGTTCTGCTAAGAACATTTGTAGAGTTCATCTGTGGAAAGAGAGGAGAGTACCACATTCTCCAAGATTAACCCCAAAGGCACAATAACCAAGGTCCTCCCAAGTTAGAGCTTTCAGCAGACTGAAGAATTAAGCAGAAGCCTTCATTATTTGCTGATGCCATTTAAATATCTTCTATAACTGAAGGAAAGTGGAGTATAAAACTTCTATGAGCTCTGAAAGTCAATTAATTTGAACATGCATGTATTGAAAGCCCACTTTTCGCTGGAGCTGCCGATACAGAGACAACTGGAACATTGTTTCATAATAATTGTCCTTTCTCAACCAATTAGCTATTCGTCACTACAGCTATCTGTATGTCAAGACATACATACCACCACTCAAGGAGATCTTTAATACTTTCTTGTGAAAAATTCCAATGGCTTCTTTTCCCATAGGTATTCCATTCTTCTCTGCCCACTGTGAATTTAGCCTTAAGTTTCCAGTAGATGATATAGGGTTCTGATAGATAATGTTAAATCGGTAATTTCTTACTATATATTTTTCATTTCTTTATTTAAAAATATTTATTGTGCAATTACTACTTGCTTAAAATGTTTCTGTTCCCTGAAGTACATAGGTGAACAAGATAGAAAATGTTCCATTTTCATAGAGCTTACATTCCCATGAGGGCAGACAATAAACAAACATGTAAACTGTATCAATCGGCAATTATCCTACTAATGCTGTGAAACAAACAACTCTCAATCTCTAAATTAAAACACGAAACATTCATTTGTCTCACTAGCAGTTCTGTGGGTCACGGGGAAAGTGACCGATCTTCACATGGTTCAGCTTATCTTGGCTCAAACTGTCAGTTGGGACCGGGTCTGTTTCCCTTGTCTCTGATTTTCCCCTGGACCATCAGTTATCCGGGGGCATGTTCTCCACATGAGGAACGATAGATGTGCAAGAGGATGATCCGGATCATGCCAGAAAGTCTAAAACTCTGCTTTAGACATGTTTACTAACTTTTAATTAACCAAGACAATTCATATGCAAGTCCAACATGAATGGATCAAAGAAGTATTTTTTCGTTCATAGTGGGAAGAACTGCAAGTTATATGGAAAAAGAAGTGTGAAAGTATAATTTTATAATAAGAAGAGAATGAAGACTTGAAAATAACAATTCGATTTATCTCCCACAGTCTGCCCTCTTGGTCATGATTGTTCTGAATCCTTCTGCATATGGGATGTACTCACTGGCATTCCAAAAGTCCCACAAGATCTGACCCAATTATGGTATCAGGTTCAAAGTCCAGTATCTCATGATTCATGTCAAGTCTAGATGGAACTGCTCTTGATCTGGACATCTATGAACTGAAAGACACATTATCTACCCGTACACATCTCATATGCAATGTTGGAATAGGGACAGGATAAACAAACTGAACAGTTGTACTCAACAAGGAAAAAACTGAGAGAAATGAAGTCACTGATCTATAGCAATTTTGAAATTCTGCTGAGAAAATTTTGCCAGGTTTCCTCTGCAGAGAGGTTGGTATATGCTATGGATAAGCCCTGGTTCTGCACCTGTCAGCTGATTACCAATTTCCTCTTTGCTGTGCTCGTGGAACTCCTTCCTTTTACATCTTTGGCTTTTCTGATGAGTGCTAGAGAATATGCCCTTCTTGGTAGCTGAGCAGATTTCTCAGCCTGCTTCCTGCCTACAAAATTTGGGGGGCCCAGAGATCTTTATATATCTCAAACAACATAGTCTTTGAAAATCTAGACTGGTGGCAATTTTTCCAATATAACTCTCTCAAAAACTTTGTAGCTTTTCTATGTACGATTTCCATCAGTTATATGTGCCAAATGCCTTACTCGTGATTCTTTTAGAGACACGCTTCTTTCTAGAGATAAGTGTAAGCACTTTGCATGTATTCTTTCTGGTGTCTTAATAAAGGGTGTGAAAGCCACTTTCCTGATTTTTACTTTATGGCAATGTCCTAATGGCTACACTTTTAATGTGTGTTTTTCGGTTCATAGATGTACAGATCAAGAGCAGTTCCATCTAGACTTGACATGAAATGGTTTGATTTTTCAAACTTAAAAGTCCCAGATTTACTATTTACTCTCATTTCTTTTCAATCTTGCTTGCAAATCCGTCAGTTTTTTTTGCCAAGCTCATTTCTTTCTTGTAGTAACTTATCAAATGCAGGTAATAGCAACCAACTCATGCTATGAGCATTTGGCCTCAAAAACTTCTCAGCCCAACACTGTGAGTACACTTAGTGTATTTTTTGCCTTCCAGGTTATTACAGTCAATATTTTTATGTTCTGTTACTCAATAATATAGGCTTTCATTTTTCCAGCTCCTTATTAGAGTTTTTTAGAGTTCTCTCTCTACTTATTATGTGATCCCAAACCAAATGACACATATTTAAGGGTTTTTTTTTTTCTTGACCAAAAAAGCCCATTTCTGGTATAATTTCTATGTTAATTAGCAATTGGCACAATTATGATGAAAGACAAGCCTCAAACCCAAACCCAGATCTCAGGCGCTCAAACAACAAGTGTTTATTTTCTTGCTAATGGACCCATGTGTCGGCTGAAATAACACTACTTCAGGTCACATGGGACTTGGTGCTAGATCTCTGATTAGGTTAAGTTTTGTTCTAAGAATCTCTTCAATCCTCTTCAAAAAGTAACTATTTAGGACATATTTTCTTACAGGGAAAGGTAGAAGCACCAGGATGCAAGGAAGACTCATAGTGTATTTAAAGTTTCTGTTTTTGTCACAACTGCCATCATTTAAGTAACCAGTACAAGTCAATGGCTAAGCCTAACATCAATGGGGCAAGGAAAATTTTCTACCCATAGCTTCTTGTCACATGGCATGTATATTATAGCAGAAAGTGACTCAAAAATTGAAAATTATTCAACTTGCACAATGCAAACAAGAAAATATCAACTAGTATACATGCTGTGAAGAAAATAAAGTAGAATACTGCCTAGAAAATGCCTGGAAAGCTATTATGAATAGTTCCTTGGAGGTGCCATTTAAACTGAGGCTGAATGCCTTCCAGGTAGAGGGAACAGAGAGTGCAAAGCCCCCAAAGCAGGGCTAAACTCAGGGTGATGAAGGAACTGACCATACAGAAGGTGGTAGGAGATGAAATCAATGAAGTAGGCAGAGGCCGGATTATTTAGACCTCTATCGTTATCACCGTTAAATGCAATATCATATAACTGGACATTTCAGACGATTATTTGTCAAGTGCTGAACAAAAACATTTTTGGTGAGTTCTACTGGTCATCCTGATAACCCATGAGTAGGGTAGCTGAATTCAACCAGTCTGGAAAGTTTTATTCAAATCAAGTTGCATAATCAAGTCAAAAGAATTTACCTTTTTACTGGTTCTTAATGGAAACACCAGAAAATATTAAGAATTCTTGACTAGAGAGGGAGCAGCTGAAATACTGAGGAGATGAAATGGTAGCCTCTGAAACTACTTGGCTTCTTAACAATTCCAGGTATTTCTTTCCTCCTGGGCTCCTTGGAGCTAAATGGAAATATAAAGGCATTGGAGCCTCCTTTCACCCTCTTAGTCTCACTCTTGGGAAAAACCTCTTATTCTTTTGATCCCGAGAGGGTTTTCTAGATCTAAAATAGCAACAGTTCTGATTGTTGGTGATGTCTTTTCCTGGGGAAGTCTTTGTGCTGGTGCTTTGGACAGAGAGGTGACTCCAGGTATAAACCCCAGAGGTATAGCCCACGCTCTTGAGAAGTTCGTGATAGATCGGGCTGTGGAATAAGTTTAAATGGAGACACATTCATGACCTCAGATCATGCGGTCACATGCAAAGTCAGTTACAAATATCTCCAATGTCACTAAATTGAGACACAAAGGTGCTAAACACTGAGGTACCCTAAATCATGAGGTCTTGAGCAATTTCTAGAAATGACCATTGTGAAAAACTTTATTAAAAATTGGCATTTAATTAGCCAGATTTTCTTTTACCCTCATCTTTTAGTAGACTTAAGGAAAATAGAGCCATTCTCCTTTCAAACACATGAAGAAAGTAAATGAAAACCAATGAGGTGGAAAAGCTGCCGCTCTCCCTGGGTCACAATAACACCTCTACAGGAGTGCCCTTGACTTCTATTAAGAATGACCAGCTAAACAGATGGAACACAGAGCTGTAAATTTGCATTGCAGTATCTTTTAGCAAGAAAGGGGCTGTGTCCAGATGAATCAGAATACGCTGGCTGGCGGAGCTCAGACACAGTGATGTGGTCTTTCAGAAGAAATAAATGCAACAGTGTTTAAGCACCCCGACTTGTTTGTCAGAGGACTCCGAAACATTGGGCAGAGATCAACTGAGCATTGCCACCTGTCTCATAGGCTGCACCTCTTTTTTTCAGGTGGGACCCTGAGGTTATTAGCACTGAAGTAGCTCATCCTCTGGTCAGCTCCTGTGCCACAAGATAGGACAGGAATCCTGGCAGGAGGAGGACTTGGGTCTTGGCTCCTAACCACCACCATTGGATGCCAGCTGCCAGCACTGCTCAAAGAAGCGAGGATGTCACCCGGACTGAAGCCCATGAGAGTGGTAGGTTAAAAACGTATAGGATGGTTCTGTCAAACGCATTGCTTTGCTCTGGCCTGTGCGCTATTGTATGTTGGAACACATGCTGCTAGGAGACAAAGAGGACACACGTTTATTTTCAAGCATAGGACTTCAGAACCACTTGGGAAGAATATTCTTGATTGAGAACCAAAACATTCCATGATGCTTAACAAACCTGCAAATTGAAAAATCATCATCAGCCCATGCAGCCGGAGGCAGGAGAAAGACCTAGATCCTGAAAAAAAATTTTTTTTTCAAATATTCCTTAAAAGATATTTGTGCGCCTTTGCAAAATGACTGCTTTCTGAATCAAAGTCTCAAGCTGTTTTCATCTGAGAACATATGTTTTGCAGTTGAGACAATATCTCAGCCCGCCGCCACCCATGACAGACCCCGCCGCATTGCATAATGGACAGTCCCACGAAGAAGGCACCGCAGCTCAGTCAATGCCCCTGTAATAATATTTTAAAATAAATGATATGCATCATTAAATCACCGAGGATGACTAACTCAATTTTAGAAAACCCACAACTCCAGCAATCATAGTTACAGCTCTGATTTGAATATTTTCACTTTCACCTGAGCAGCCAGTGGGAGCTAGTCAAGCAGACTCGCATCCAGGCTATATACTCTCAGAGGAGCTGGAAGGAACCTGTGATTATGTAGTTACAGTAACGTCGGCTATATGCCTCCTGTCCGCCTGGGCTTTTTAGACTTCCTTCTTCCCTTCTTGCCTTCTTATTTACATATCACAGGCATCCTCTTTGTAAAGTTATTTTAAATAATTTATTAGATTGATCTTTTTAAAATTCTACCCTGGCTAAATGTCATAAGGAGGAAAAAAAGTCTTCTAAACTTATTTAAAGGTTTCTACCGGAGTAGGCCAGTTACCTGCTTCACTGCTGATATTCTAAAAATACCTCTATGTCCGTACTATTATCCATTCTTCACGTCCAATTGCTCTGTTATGGTAATAGTCAGAAGCACACCATGCAATAATTACTTACAGCCGACTGAAGAAAAGAATATTCAACTCCCCCACCGTTCCACTAGAAGGTCTTTATGCACTATTAACTCATTCCTGTTTATTAATACTCTACTGGTAATTCAGACTGCTGCCTCTTAGGTTTGTAATAGGAGGACTGTTAAACAGCAATTACTGACCATATGGGTTGGCGAATATTTGTTGTTTTTTTTGGTGGGCTTTCCCCCAGCCCCTCCTTCCAACTTGTTTTTTAAGAAGCCATATTACAACATGGTAAAAGTAACATCACATCTGCATGAGATTAACAAGCTTGGCAGCATTTCTCTCTTAGAAAATGTGAATTTATTCCTGGATTATCATTGCTGGTTTAGGAATAAGAGATCATGGATGAAATAGGAACATGGGAAAGATTGTTCACATGTGGGAAGCCCCTCCTTTGGAAGATTTTTTGGGTTCTTATGTTCCCTCAGTCACTCTGTAGGCTCTCTCCTCTTACACCCTTTGAGAGTGCACTGACCCACCCTCAACCACCCTCAACTTCTGAAAAATTAACCTATTTATTGAGGAATTGCAATGTAATAATATTTCCCCTTAAGTTCCCCAAGCATTTGGAAGTGGTCACTTTAAAATTCAACATTTAGTAAATTTATCTTCCAAAGAGCAGGCATCTAAACCCTGGGAGATGGCGAAAGCCTTCTCCTGGGAGAGGGATGGTGAGTAATGGGTTCAAGTGAGGCAGGCAGGTGGTAAATGATGATTATGGTAAAATAATGTGTGGTTCTCTCACAGGTAGTGAGCACTAAGTGCGTGGCAAGCTTTAAACACATTTAAATAGAGAAGTGTCTTTGAGATCAATAAGAGCTGAAGAGGTGATTTTCATTGGAAGATGATGAATTGAGATCTAGAGCAGATAAGTCACTTGACCAGCAACTTCCACTGAAGCAGTGGCAGAGGCTGGGTGTCTGCGCTCTCTGAAATAGCCAGCTTTCGCTGCAAAGCAGCTGGGCTTTGGGCTTGTCTTTCGCTTTCTCCCTTTTCCCTTAAGGAGTCATTCTCTCTTTGTGTCCACATCCTTTCAACCTTTCAAAAAATAGGTCAAACCTCTGAAACCTCCAGTTTGCCCCAATCTCACCCTTTCCATGCTGCCAAGCAAATTTAATGTTTACCTTTGGCAGGTGGTCGTAGCTAATTTAGCACTCTTCCTTTGTTACCTGCTGGTATTGTGTGTAGGTTTTTCTCTCAGATACACTCCATCCTTGAAGACAGGGACCATATCTTTTAAACTTTTCTTCTATTTATCTCTGCACCTAGTTGGGCAACGGACACTCAATGGTGTTAAATGGAGTTTGGAAGAATTCAATGGAAATGTGTAAGAGAAAAAAAGACTTCAGTCCCTAAGTTTTCTTACTGTATGGAGATATAAGACTACAGTTTCTGGGTTAAGAATGGAAAAACAAAACAAAATAAAACCCACAAAAATAAATAAGAACAACAACAAAATGATAAATCTCAGCCCAAAAGCAGGACAGTATCAAGCTAGTGGATACATATAATCGATGTTCAATGAATTGAATTGAATCAAACTTGTTAAATCAGACCCTCATAAGATCCTGACCTTTTTCACAGTGGAACTAAGCAACATGGAAAATTGTAAGGAATTTATTTTATCTGTTACTTTCTGATTTGAACTAGAATTCCAAGTTGCTTATGGCATAGAGGGCCCTCCAGGGGAAGAAAGCTTTCTCCCAGAATTTCTGTTCTGGTGGGCTCCTGCAACAACAATGACCGATCCCACGCAGGATCATATCTACCCGGTGTGATCTGATAGGCACCCTGAGGCCCAGACAATCTACGAAAGTCTCGTAGATTGAAGGACCTGGTAGGCACCTTAGAAAGTAGCTATTCCAGTGGATTTTCAAGGTAATTTTTTCTTTTACTATTGCTTTAAAAGCACAATTTGTTTATATTTTTTCTGATTAAGCTTATGCAGGCTACTGATGCAGATTAAAATAGAACAGCTCTGGTTGAAGTTAGGTTGGGAGGCATGGATGCCTAACTGATAACTCCACTGATAAAGCAACAGAGGCTTCTCTGGGAGATCCCAGTGTTCCTCAGAACACTATAGGAAAAGCATTTTGATACAAATGTATAGACCAAATACATAATCTCAAATCCACGTGGTTAGTTAACAGCAGAATTGTCCTTGGAATACAATCTTTTGGTTAATGAACCAAGTGTGTTTTAGGTTTTGTTTTTTTTCTGTACCACTTACCTGTATAGTGGATTAAGTCCTTGTCACCAGCAGGCTGCTGCTAATAGGTACATATGTGACATTGGAGGACCAGGCCATTGGGCTTCCTCTTAACAAAGAGCTAAGATATGTTTAAAGTCAGATGAGTCAAGGTGAGTTAGATGGCATGAGCGAAAGCTCTTGACTAAGGAGGGATGGCTACTTGAGATTTTAAATGACAAAGCGAATATGAGGTAAAGGTGATTTGGCCACTCCCGTTCTTTCATGATTGAAATCTCAGCACTGGCTTCGGCTCCACACGTTTGTCCCGTGTTTGCCTGGTCTCATGTTTACACCCATTTCAATTCTTCCTGGGTTGAGAGGCACTGCCACTGGACTTTCTTATGGTGCTGGAAATTATGCTTCTCCTACTCATGGCATAATATAAGTTATGCTATAACGTTTTGTGGCATTTTAAAAAGTTGGCTGTTATGGGGGCTGTCCACATTGCAGATCGTCCTTTCATTCTTTCACTAATAGAGGCAGCAGGATGTAGAAAAGAACGTGGTGTGGGGACTCAAGGAATCTATATTCTAGAGCAGATCATTTCACCAATTAGCAGACCTACTATTTGACTTCTCTGAACCCTCACGTCCTCATCCGTAAAACAATGCCCTCTGGCCCAGATTTACTTCTGAAATACATTTGGTTTTACTGGGCCATAAAAACAAACAAACAAACAAAAAAACAAAAACAAAAAAAAACAACACTCTCTATATAGTAACTCTGAGTTAAATTACATTAAAACCAATGATTTATAGTCATATTGTGAATAAAATGCTCATATATGCCAAGAATTTTAAATTAGGCTGCATGACAAAAACATTTATTTTTGATATCAGTGAAAACGCAAGATAAGTCAGTAAAGATGGTATTAAGCTTTGTAAATATCATCCAACTGTGACTCGGAACTGTGGAACTTTCCCCTTGGGTGAGAACATCTGGGCGGTCTGTTGGCTTCGTTTCAGGCATTCTCTAATTCAACACATACTTGCTTTGTTCCTTCCATATCTCGTTATGCAATTAATAAACACATATTAAGTCAATACCATTGATTTATTCAATAAATGTTATCCAATGTATCTTTAAAGAGGAACCTGTTACATATATAACATTGTTTTCATTGTTAATAATAATATTAATAAAAGGGTAAGTGTTTGACTGTGAAGAGCTAGTAATCTCATTCAGGAAGGAAAATGTATATGGTAAAAAGATAAATAACTTTATATGAGAGTAAATGCTTAGGGTCCAAGAGAAGAATAAAGGCTATAAGGATTGGAAATGGGGGAGGATTATTTGGGTTAGAGTGAACAGGAAAGGCTCAGGAAGGGCTTCAGCGGTTCCTTGACACTTGATAATATTAGGACAGGTGATGAGGATGAGAGAGGTCACTGTACGTGGGGGAACAGTATGTGCAAAAGTAGTAAATTAAATAAGATTAAGAGATGTAGGAATTTAGTAAAGATTCAGGTCCACCTAGAGGGAAGAGCTTCCATTAGAGACTAGTAAGGGCAGTGATGGTGTAGAATCTTCCATTTTGGAGAGGTCTTGGAAATCAGGCGACGAATTTTGGCCATTTTTTCACAGGCACAGAGGCTTTTTTTCTTTTTTTAAAGGGGTTTTGCTCAATGTAAATGTTTTATAAATGAAATCACAGAAGATTTCCAAAGACCAACACAAAAATTAAAAAGGATACTGCAGAAAAGCCACTTGGAGAGCACGTAAGAATGAGAGAGAGGTTAGAAAATGTGACAAAGGCAGCAGAGCTTGGAGGGACCATGACAAAGGCAGGGACCAGAATCAGCCTTCATTTCAGGGTTCAGTTTCTCTCTCTAGATTCTCTAGAGCTAGAAAGTAGTGTAGGTTGCAAAGAAAATGTCTGGAGGAGGATACTGGAGAAAGAGAGAAGAATGAAAGGAAAGAAACAGGGAGACAGAGAATCAAACAAGAGTGAAGGATGACAGGAATAAGGAACACATGGTCAGTGAGGTATAAGACAAAAGATGTTGCTCGAAATTTTTATGTGGTGGTTTTGGAGTTCAATTCACAAATTCAGGTATACAAGAAAATGTAACATGTAAATTATTCTCTTTCTATTTCAAGGCCCTGTTCTGCAGGAGGCAGAAATGTAATCTTAGTCTCTTCGATTTTCTTTATTAATCCCTGAGGATGTCTCTCATTTATGGGGCCTTTGATAGTACCAAGTTGATGGAGGTGACTACAGGGGATGGGACATCTGCCCTTAATTGGCATCTGTCCACTGGGCATGTGCCAGTCCTGCTGAGTCACCAATCTATACAGATCGTCACTGAGGCTCTCCCTCATTCTTACCTATCAGGCATTCAGGGCCTTCCAGAGCCTCTTCTGTGCTCTTCTCCTTCACTGGAGAATCATGGTTCTTGTGTGATGTTGAGATTGGGGAAGTTCATGAGCCCATCTGCCTAGAAGGACCATGCAGTGCCATCTTTATCTCCCTGAATGGGCTTTTCTTGCTTTCAGAAATTACAGAATTATCAGAGGCTTTTGTCCCCTTGCCCTCCCCCCGCAGCCTGAGAGACCCAAACCCACAGCAGGACCAACCTGCTTCTAAGTTTTCCTCTGATGAGGCTGAAATAGTTTATAGGTAAGAAAAATGACATAGAGAGGTTAGGTGATTTACTCAAGGTCACACAGCTTTTAGGGACAAAATGGACACAAATGAAAACATGCTAGCTTGACTACTTTTTTCTTTTCCTTCCTTTTTTCTCTTTTTTCCTTCTTTCTTTCCTTCCTTCCATTTTTCCTCCCTCCCTTCCTCCTTTTTCCTCTTCATTCTTCCTTCTCTTTCTCTTTTTACTTTCTTTCTCTTCTTTCCTCTCTCACTCTCTCCAAGAGGACTCATTGTGTGCCAGGCAGCATATCAGCACTGCTGATACTATATTGAAGAAATTAAACATACTGCTTTTATGAACTGCCAGTCTGGAAGGGGAGATGGACACTGAACTTGTGTATATACCAACTCGTAATTTAAATTGTGGTCAGCACTATGAGAAAGTATTAAGGAGAACCTAACTTAGATTAGGCAATCAAGGAAGATCTTTCTGAGAAAGAAGCACTTGAGCTGAGAACTCAAAGACAAGGATGAGAACATTCCAGGTAAAGGGAACGGCTTATGCAAAAATTTGACATGTTCAAGGAGCTCGAAAATATTCATGTGATTAAAATAGATGGAAAGGGGAAAATGGAACAAGATGTGGTTGGAGAATGAGAGAGGACCAAGGTCTAAAGGGCTTTATCAGAAGACAAGTTAAGAAATTTGGATTTTATTCTAAGTTTAATAGAAAACAAGTTTTGAGCAATGCAGTGACATAATCTAATTAACATTTAAAAAATTATTCTGATTGCTCTGGGAAATGGATAGAAGTCAGAAAGGATGGAAAAGAAAAGATCCGATGGGAGTCCAGGTCTCTTCAGGTAGACCTGGGGATGGATGTTGTGGGTTTGGAACAAGGGCCTGAAAGTAGCCATGGAAAGAAATGGGAGAATCAAGTCATGTTTTGGAGGAAGAGTTGACCAATTATTGGATTTGAAGTGTTAAGGGGGACATATACCCCCTATTTCAGGCATGAATAACTGGTTGAATGTAGATCTATATACTAATGGGAAGACTGTGTAAAGAACAGGTTTGGGCAGGAAGATATTTAGTTTCCTGTAAGAAGATTTTTTTTCATCTTGTAGGTTTATGACCATAGCAGAGACAATGGTGTAAATTAAATTAATGTTTCTGATTCTTGAGCATGAGGAAGAAAACACTTGCTAACGGCCCTTGTAGTTAATTGGAATATTTTAACCAAGTTCTAGAAAATGAGATTTTGAGAGAAATGATATGTGACTGTCTGTCCAAGTCAGGTGATGGCCCACCTCTTTCTGTGGTAACTTTGGAGGCAGCCTTTCTAGATGGTACAGATAATGGAGCCTCTCTGCCCTGGGGCTCTGAATGACTGCTCCGAGCTCTCTGCTTACCCTCAGTGTATCTTTAATATAAATAACGATGTGTTGAGGCCAATTTGTAATGGATTGTGAGTTGATGTTTAAATTTTCAGGTATGTTACAAGCTGGTCATTAGGTATAACTTATTAAACATTAAATAAGGAAAACATAAAATTAGGTAAATTATATTACAAAGATAATTTATACTCAACATTTTTTTCTTCCTAATTTTCTTACCACATTCATCTATGTTCTTTAGGTATTTAGGTCTATTATATTTTTGTGGTAAAAATAAAAAAGTGATACTGCACATCTCTTTCCTACTCTGTATTTAGTGGCATCGTGTTAGTAGCTTGAACTCATCCATGGTGAGAGTATTTATACCTTGAAAATTAGCACATGCGGCAAATCAGGGCTTGGTAAATTCGGTTGATGGTCTAGCCTTATGAATGTGATGGAGAAAATGTTAATAATACAGATCAAAAGTGTCTTGGGTCTATAGTAGTTACATTGTGAATAGCATAAAATATCAAGAAAATATTCAAAACCATTTTCCTATTCAGCAAAAAAGTTGCTCATGTAATTGATGAAATTCTGGCATTCTTTTTTTGTAGGATTATTTTCATCTAACTTGTTAATGTAAACAGAGTTTTGAATCAAAGAGTGAATAAAAAGGTTTTTTTTTTTTTCTTCAGTAGCAAGTGGTGCATTTCTACACTATCTGTAGTTGATCTTTATAGCCATTTTTTTAATATTGGGGAAAAACACATAACAGCGTTGGCAAAATCCTGTTCTGAGACACAGATAAAGGGTAAAGGAAGGAAAGGGTAAGAAAAGAAAAACTCTCTCTCTCTCTTTCAGACTCTGCATTTAATTCATCACCACATTTTGTAAATTGTGCATTCTATAACTTTCTCAAATTTATCTTCCACTCTATCTCCGCTGACATTATCCTAGTTGAGCTTTTCATCATAGTATGCTGGGCTCGAAATAGTACGTGTGTGCGTCTCTGGGTCTTCTGCCACAAACTAATAGAAATATTCACTTTAAAACAATGAAAACTGATCCAGGTATCTCAGAAGATGTATATAGATACGATGAAATATTATTTAGCCAGGCAAAAGAGGGAAATCTTGCCATTTGCAACAACGTGGATAGACTTTAAGGGCATTTTGCTAAGTGAAGTAAGTCAGACAAAGACAAATACTATATGATATCACTTATATGTGAAATCTAATATAGACACACTTAGAGAAATAGCGAGTAGAGTGGAGATTACCAGGGTTGGGGGGGTAGAAATGGGGAGATATTGGACAAAGAATACAAACTTCCAGTTATAAGATAAGTTTGGGGATCTAGTGAACAGCATGGTGATGATAGCTAATAATATTATATCATATACTTGAATGTTCCTCAGAGAGTAACTCTTAAATTTTCTCACCACAAAAAAGAAATGGTAACTGTGTAATAGGATGGAGGGAGTAGCTAATACTACAGTGGTAATTATTTTGCAATTTATAAATACATCAAATAAGCACATCACAAACCTTGAATTTATACAATCTTATCTGTCAATTATCTCTCAATAAAGCTGAAAAATTAATTAAAAAAAGAAAAAATATACTGAATCCTCATGATCCAAAAAATACTATCTGGACATTTTAGTATGTATACCAAGCTGTTCACCATATATTCCTACCCTACTTCCAATCCTTAACTTCCATCTCTATCTCACTCCCTCACACATCTCTTGGTACAAGCCACACCGAACCACTCGCTAGTCCCTGAATAGGCTACGACTTGCCCCACGTTTCTACCTGTGATCTCATTGCTTAAAATTCTGGTCAAACCTTACCTTTTCTAATAAACTTTCCTCAGTATCTCCCCAAAATGTTGTCCTGCCAATGTGTCCTTAATGCTTTTCTGTATGTGCCTCTATGAAGCAGCACATTGTCTTATAATCACTCAGGTATGTGCCTAACCTACCCACTAGCCTGAGGGCAGGCACCATCAGATAGCCCAGTGCCTGGCGTGAAGCTGACACTCAAAAGTTTTTTTGATATTCCTTTTTTGCCAAGTGATATGAGTGGACCTATCATCCTTCACTGACATCATCTACAGTCCTGAAATGATTACCATTTAATCAAAAACCTCAGGGCCTCTGACCAACTTGCTAAGTAGCAGTTTGCCTAAGATGAACTTTTCCAAAGTCTTCATTCAAATTAGGCACGATACACGAGTGACTTTACTTATTCAAAGGCATTATCCAATTTACATGTAAAGGTTTTCTTTCCATGCCAGGAGTTTCCCACCAAACAGACAATTAGGTCTGATGAACGTTTTCATACACATTTGTCTACTTATATGCTAAACAATTGCCAGATGAATTTGTTTGCAATTTAGACAGTTTTACCTTAATGTCATGTTTGTTTCTGTTTTACTGTTAAAAAAGAAAAAAAGTGGTAAGTTCGGAACGATCCTTCAGAATCAGAACCAAACGTTTTATAATTCTTGAAAAGTAAGTGGCATCAGAAGTAGTATATCCAGGCTCTGCTCACTGAAACATGCTTCTCTATGCTCACCCAGAAGGCCCAAGTTTCCAAGCACGTGTTGTTAGGAAGCTAAACCACATAGATGTTAATTTGTCAAAAAGCGTGACTCATAGGGCCCATGCAACAATCACTAACCCGAGACTGGAATTAAGAAGAAGTAGACGAAGTGGATCTTATTCCCATGTACTGGCTGGATGGCTTATACATCACTTACCATTATGGGCTGAATTGTGTCCTGCCAACATTGATATGTTGAAGTTTAGTCACAGTACCTCAGAATGTGACTCTATTTAGAGATAGGGTCTTTACAGAGGTACTTAAGTTAAAATGAGATCACTAGAGTGGACTCTAATACAATATCACTCGTGTTCTTAAAAGAAGAGGAAATTAGAACACAGATACAGAGAGGGAACACCATATGAAGACAAGGGGAGAAGATTGTCATTTATAAGCTAAGGAGAGAGATCTGGAACATATTCTTTTCTTATGGCTCAGAAGAAACCAACTTGATTTCGACAACTTGATCTTGGACTTCTAGCCTCCAGAATTGTGAGAAAATAAATTTCTGTTATTTAAGCCACCCAGTCTGTAGTATTTTGTTATGGCAGCCCTAGGAAACTTACCCTTAGGGTTTGGTGTGCCTTACACATTAGTGGGAAGTAATAATTTATATTTACAGTATCCATCAACCATTGTAACAACAACAATGTATACCAAATCATGCTCAAACTTAGTAGCCCACAAGTTATTTTCATGAATGCTTTAGTGAGTCAGCTAAGGAGACTCTGCTTTAGGCTATAGGGTGACTTAGGTACCTTCGTCTGAGTTCTTGACAAGGGTTAGGTCATTCAATTAAATTACACTAACCTATAGCTTATGAACAATGACCTTCATGACCTAATAGAATGTAAGATTATGAATCTTGCTATCAGATGGTAATTTACTATTTGAAGACACTTCAAATGCAGCTGCTCAGATTGAGAATAAGATTCATAGACATTCCATGCTAGACAAAGCATCCACGAACCAGTCAACTCATTGGCAAATGGCATCGCACTTGTTTTGACTTTTTCGTAATTCAAACTGCAGGACACAAATAGACACACAATTCAGGTCTTGCCTCCAAATGGACACTTGACTTACCTATCAAGATGTATCACAAATGAAGTTTCAGAAGATACTGCCACAGCTAAGGCTATATATAAACTCAGTGTCTTATGACTCCAAAGCAGTGACACTGGTGGTGGGAAAGCCTGGAAGATTGGAATAGCCCCTTTTAATACTATTCTACAACTGTCAATACCTATACTCTAGTTTCTCTTTCTGGCTTAGGACAGTGTCTAATTTTTGCCTACTAAATGTAGGTCAACTGTGCTAAATAGTCTTTATAAAAGAACTGAGATTCAAAATTATCATTGCATGATTCTTACAACTGACTCCCATGGCCCCGAATTTGAATTCTATTCCTTTAGGAAGGATATGTGGTCATTGCTAGATCTGAGCTTTGAAGATATAAAAAAATGGAAATAAATGTTATTTTTCACCCTATTCTATAAAACCTATTGAATTCCATTAAGAAACAAGTTCAGCTATTATAATAGAAAACTATGTGAAATGGCCTTTTCTAGAGTAGCAGATGTTAGTGCTTCAAGAATGTCTGGCATCAAGATGACTACATATTTTTATGGCATATAAATTAAATAATGAGTGGATAAATCAGGAATCTGGTATGAGATGGGTTTACAATGCCCAAGATTGTTCATAGATACTTATTAATAATGATTTTTAACCAAATGATACCAAAATTGTTATTAATATTGATCTCTGAACACATAAATTTTCAACCATGTTTATGTCTCTTGCCTATATTTGATCCATGATAAATAAGGTGGATTTCTTCCCACTTGATAGAAATAAATAGAACCCCAGTAACTGATGACATTTGCCATAGGTCAAATGACAATTCGGAACTGGAAGAATAACTGGAAACTTCACCTACGTAACAATCATCTAGGGAGAGATAAATGAGCTGCCTAATCATCCTTTACACATGTTGATTCATTCAAGCCTGGGTGGTTTCACTGTAAAATTCAGAAAGGCAATCTGTAAAATGGTCCTTGGGCCTTGATGAGAATTTCTCAAAGGCTGTCCGAGTCCCACATCAGGAACACATACAGTTAGGATGAGAATAATTCTCAGTATTTCGCAGTTCTCATTCCAACATCCAGATTCCTATTTGGTCTTCCAATATGGGACTGCTTGACACCCTAACAGAAGGTAGTTTAATTCCTTGGTAAGTGACTTTATGTAGGTTATTCTTATCATAAGTAGTTCTACCAAGCAAAGAAAACAAGCCTGAACAAAAACAGTGCTGGAACAGGTGTTCTAGCTGTTGGAGAAAAATTATTAGAGTTACGTTATTCAATCACTTTGTTTCTCTTATAACAATATGTTGTATATAAGAAGCATCACTTTTTTCTGTGTTTCTCACTTTTTATAAATTTCACATATAACTATTTTTTTCCTTTGGATATGCCACAGCAGAAGCAAGTTATGTTTGCAGAAGGTGAGCCAGGGAAATTTTAATCCTGTTTTAAATAAAGCTCTTTCCTAAGCTTGTTTAGAAACCAATATAACATTCAGCAAGACGCTTTTGATATTTTCTGTCTTTTATTTGGGTTTCTCAAATCCAAAATGTTGCATGTTAGAGCTTCAAGAAAATTAAAACAAAAACAAAAAAAATTGTATTTGTTATATCCCTTAACTGAAAAATCTAAAAGGAAGAGTCTCTGCCTTAAATGATTCTATGAACACTTTAATAAGCAGGCCAGACACAGATGTTCCAGTGTGGAAAAAGCAGTAATAAAAAGAAAAATACATTCCTCTTATCATACAAATTGGAAACAAAAAGGATTCCATTTTCTAGGTATCTCATTTAGTAAAATTTAGCAAAGCTAAATTTAAAGCCTTTAAGTAAAGACAATAGAACGTGTTAAGTAACCAACTAATATTCTGCTGAAAACCTGACAACCTTCAGGGAGGCCTCGCAGACTGTCAGTTATTGGATTGTGAGTCCCAATCGACATGTTTGTGATTTGGATAACTCCAATTCTACCCCATTCCCTTGCCACTTCGAGCAGCACTATCACAGTTCAGGCAATCAACAGAGACCTGGAGGAAGAGAACATTAGATCTGCTCTCAGGAACGCAGGGGAGACAGCATGTTAAAACTGGGGCAGTCGCCTGAAAATTGGGGCATGTGGCGCTTTTATAGACTCCCCCGCCTCTGAGAAGACGCTCCTCAGAAACTTTCTGTCATTCCTTTGAGACTATCAAGTCAGCTTGGATGTGACACTATGAAAATGCTATAGATGCCGCAGGAGAAATAATTTCTTTTCCTCAGATGATTACTGCAAACAAAGAACTCATATCAAAAAATAAGTAAACTTACTTTAGGAGTTTAATAAGCACTGATTAGTGCAAGGGAAGAGGAGGTGAAACTTGGAAAGTCTGTGCTTCACATGTGCTCGTCCTCTGATTTTAGTGAGTAGGGTCAATTAAAAAGGGAATAGGCTAAAGATGAGAGGTAGACAATAAAAAGGAAAGTTTTATCAGGCAGTTTCATATATTGTTGATAGTTAGTGTCATTATTTGTGTCTAATGAATGCTCCGGGAACATCCCACGTGCAAATAAACAAGTGGACGTGAACACGAGCCACTTCACAATTAGCCATGCTAATGGAAGACAAAAATGTAGTGGGGATTTGGGAGGGGGGCGAATACATACTTTTAAGTTGATAATTTGTCATTACCTTAGGCTCCTATTGGCATTGCTAATGTTTCCCAAGGGCTTAGAATTAAGGGGATAGGCTGAATGAATGGACAAGGGAAAATACAGAGTGAATGTATCCAAATGCCATCAGAGGCCAATGTGATCACTGCTGCTTCCACTACAACTAGCAAAGATTTATTGTGTCCAGGCAGTGCTCTAACGGCCCTCTGTGTATAAATTATTTGAATCCTCACAACAATGAGAACTGTTATTCTCATTTTACAGAACAGAAAGTGAAACTAAAGCACAGAAAGGCTGAGTAACTAGCTCCTAGGAACATGATACTACAAGTAGAATTAAGATCCAAAGCACATTATTTTGATCCTTCATTGTGATGGCTCTATATTGTATCTGTAATGGGAGAACAATATGGAACTTAGACCTGCATGGAAGACCTATTATATAGCAAGTTGGCTATTGGTTAATTAGCTCACCTGTAGGGTATTATGTTCTAAGGCTTTCCCAATTGATGGTTTTAGAATAATTCAATTATATAGAAATAATTTAGAAATAAATAGTTGAACAAATAGTGACAAAATGCCATGCTCATTATAATAAATAATATTTTTTAGTTCTGTAGGACCTCATTGCTAAATGGTATGTACTTTTATTCCTTCTTTTGAAGTAAACTAACTGGACTCGTGAATCACTGGGCAGTCTTGGTACTTTAGTCAATGTACATTGGTTTGAATAAAATTTCATTGAAGTATTGAGACTCTAGGTTTAAAACAATGCTTGGATTTTTTTAAGGGGACCAGAAGCAGTTCCTATAATCCATTCCATTTCTGAATCTCTGTCTCTTATTCTAACAAGTTTTAGATAGTAATTGCATGAAACTCATCAAAAAAAAAACAACAAAAAACTTGTTCTGTTATTGAGATATTACTTCATTACTTTATAACTATGTCTAAATGTCATTTGTCTTCTGGAAAACACAATAAAGAGAAAAGCCCAAGTATTTGAGAGGACAACTGGAACATGATGATGGAAAAATGCTCCTAGGAGAAATGAAGATACTTTTTCATCCCTGGTTCATTTTTTTTTTTAATTTAAGATAAGCTCTACACAATTCCTATCCAAAATCTGTTAGTGTGCAGCCTCCAGTGAAAGTGATGAGAGAGGACAATGTTTGTGGCATGTACACACACAGTGAGATTCTCGTCTTCCTATAATGCTATTATAGATGATTTTCCAGGCCTCTTTTACCATAACATAGCTTGGCATACTTTGGCAGGCATTTACCTAATTTTTAATCCTGAAAGATGCTGAAACAAAGTTAAGCATATGGTACAAATGGAATGAATGTAAGCAAATAAGTGCAAAGAGAAGCATTTAACCTCAGGAATATTGTTAAATATGTCTTTAAAAAATTGATATGTAAGTATAGAATTATTGGACTATACTTTGTGTGATTGTTCTTTCCTAGTTTTAGTAAAATATCTCAATTTGAGAGAAATTCCTTTCTTTGCCAATAAGATATATAAAGAGGAAAACTTCAAAATATTTGCAACTCTTCCTCTAGAGTTTCTTGTTAATTTTGCCTCTCTTTCCTCTTGATATTTCTCTCAATGAAAATTACTCTTACATATTTTTTCCATTGTACTTTTTATGAAAAAAAAAGCATAGTAATTAACAAAGATAAGCAGACAAGATCAAGGCAGAGCTTCACCTTTCTCCATGAAGTGCTTCTAAATGTAGTGCTCTTGAAGGCAACACAAATGTCTATTTTATCTTTGTTGGTATCTAGCACATATTAGATATACAGTAAATTATCTATCTCAATTAATGAGCAAACAACAATGAATGAAGAAAGTAGATGTTTTTGTAAGCCTCTTAAAGAAGATTCATAGAACATTTTGGAAATGGGCCCACTTTATTTCCAAAGGAAATTTTACTTTCAAATTAAAAAAAAAAAAAAATCAGCCAAATGAGATTTTGGGGGATTTCATGTGATTAACTCTTTACATTATCTTGTAGTAATTATACAGAAATCACTATTTATGTAAACATAGTGAATGCATCATAACACTAGAATAAGTGTACAAATACTGCATGTCAAATTAGGTTATAATCACTTTCAAGGGACGTGATTTCCTAGTTAAACAGATTCGTTTACATCTTGCAAAATAAAAAATAAGTGAAAATAACTATATCAAATCAGGCTTACAGCTGGACAGATCTTCTTGGCAATGGTCCAGGCACAGAACGGGAAAGCCCCTACAGCTGAGGAATGCTCAGGATGCCCGGGATGACTTTGGAGAGGGGCGTTTGGCTGCTGTCCTGACTGTGTACCTTGTCCTTGGCTACCTGTGGGGAAATGAGCTGCCTTCACATTTTTTATGATGAGACTCTCACTGTGAGAGTTTGGGGTTATGTGGTAGGAGGGGAATGGAAACTTGCTTAGTAAGGAAGAAAAAGGGCAGCTCAACATTTCACCCTTAGGTAGAAAGCATAATGGAATAAGTCAGAGATCCTCCAACTAAAGAGCAAATAGATGAAGCTAACATTGGAATCACAGAGCTCTAGAGTCAGAGTTTGAGTACCATGGATCATCTAGTCCAATCTTTGTAATACAGATGAGGAAACTGGCCACAAAATAAGAAACAGCACCAAAAATGAGACCAATAACTTTTATTCCCAAATCTGGTGCTTATTTATAATACAATTGAAGTTCATCCTTTCAAAGGAGATAATTTTTAAGAAGCTGCTCATTTCGATGCATATCTTTAAAAAACACATTTCACACCATCCTGACTTAGCCAACACTTCCTGGAATGTTTTCTTATTTCTATGGCAGAAGGGTATAATTACAAATCTCAGTTATTACATGATATCCTAATACAGTGGCCTTCTCTATGGCTAACTGTGAAGAGCAGTTTGCCTTTCACTAACCTTCCATAAACAAAGTGCATTTTATTATCTTTTCTCCGTGTCCTCTTTTTATTCATCTGCTACCTATTGTTGTTGATTATAAGAAGTCACTAAAATAATGATTTTTTTAAAACCCACAGATTCTGACTTGGAGGTAGCTCTATATTTCTGCTCTTGAGTAAAGTCATTTTAAAATTTTAATCGATACTTATTTTTATTCAAAATATATTTGTTGAACACTTACTCTATGCTGTGCTATGCATACATTAGTTTCTTTTCACATTCTATTAGTTGAATTGTCCTGAGTAGGGGTTGGCCAACTATGGCGTATGAAACAAATCTGGCCTATTGCCTGTTTTTGTAAATAAAATTTTATTGGAGCACAGTCACACTCATTTGTTTGCATATTGTCTATAACTGTTTTACACTACCACAACAGAGCTAAGAGTTGTGATAGAAACTCTATGGCCCATAAAGACTAAAATATATGCAATCTGGCCTTTAACAGAAAATTTTGCCAACCCATGGTCTTAAGCATGAATATTTGATTTTCTAGCTGTCTTGATAAAAGAGCCAAATGAAATAGCCGACACTAAATTGTAGCTACCCTGAGCACTATTCACTCTCAAAGGTTTGTGACCACGAGTCATAAACATGGCACTAAACAATAAGAAGAGAACTAGCAAAATCCTTTTGAGAAATACAAGCCTTTTCCACACTCATTTAAATTATTTTCAAACCCTGTTCCCAGAACCATCCCTAATCTGTACTAATACCTCAAACTTGCAGCTTTTGCATTACAAATTTATTGTTATTTCTTTTACCTTTTTTTTCCCCTAGGAAAAAGGTAATGAGGCTATAAACAGAGGTCTGACAACTAATTTCAGTCAAGACAAAATTAATACAAAGCAAGCAGACAATTTTAGTCATGTGAAATTAAAATAGATATATTTTAATGACATTCTAAAAAATTCCAAGTCTAATTTTTTTGCCCTTTGTTTTCCCCTTCCTTCTCCTGTTCTCATGTGACTCCCTATTCTGCGTAGGCAGTGACGTGAGCTAATTTAGGTGAAGTACCAGTTCACCGCTGTGGCTGCCCTCATGGCTTCTTCCTCCTGCTCCCACTATTGATCTTTGGGTGGAGAGTTGCTTCCCCCTCTTTCCTCCTCAGGGGTTCCCCTAAGCTGAAAATATAGGACCAATTGAGGAAAAGGTGTTCACTGCCACCCCTCCAATTTTCAAATTGTCATTGATATTAATTAGAGCCTGTGTGCTAAATCTATTATCAGAGCTTCAAGAACTTAGTGGCAATTTGGGTGTGGATATTCATGTGTGCATGTATTTCTGGGAGGAGATTTCAACATTACTATGTCTGTCACTCCAAGAACATATTAAATATGCATCTCAATGTCAGCAGCACCTCGAGATGTTATCTCCGAAATTATCACCTGCCTTCTGAAAACCATAACCCTAAAAATATTGATTGGTTAAAAAGCAGGATCCGAAGAAATGAGTCAGTGTCTCCATGGATTATACTAATCAAATAAGGAGAGTATTAACCTAGATACTCACTGATCTGCCAGTGTTTGGTTTGAAATGTAGGCATCTCAACTGAAGTTATGTGTTTCATTCTTTTGAATATTTCTCTCAGACATTTAAATACATTACCACTAAGCCAGAACCAAGAAAAGCATAAAAAGCATTTTAGGGAATAAATTCAGCAAGTTTCCATTTGTACCAGGTAGTAAAATTGTTGACATGCATTATGAGGCATGTATATACTTCAGCCTTTCAGGTCTCAGTCACATGCTCAAGGTGGAATATTTTGGCTGCCATGGGGTTATGGCAATATGTCTCAGAGTTTTAGGTAATAGTGTTTGCTAATAAATATACAGAGTTTTCAAGTCAGCTGGTATAGCTATTTAGGCAAGTCAGAAGAAAAGCTTATTTCATTAATTATGCTATAAATGTAACTTCAATGAAGGGTAACCAGCTAAATATAAGATGAAAGGATTGGTAGGGATTCTCTCTATCCAAGTATCGAGCCTTACACAATTTTATTTAGAGGCACTTCCATTACTAAGGAGGCTATGAGTTGATCGACTGTGTCTTAGAATTAACTACAGTGGTAAAAACACAAATTGCAAACCAGCATGAAGTCACAAAGGGAGAGGAAAAAAGAGAAAGGTTAGTTGGGGATTCATATGCACTCTTCATTTTCCTTTACGAAAATAAGTATTGGATCAGCTGCTTGGAGTCCAACATTAGTCAGAGCAAGCCTAATTATTGTTAGGCAGAGGGCCTAATGAGAAGTGCTACACACACGGCTTTCCTTTCTCTTCTCATTTGCTTCTCTTTTAGAGGAGTCTGTATTTTTGTTGGAGGCAAATGATTATGTTCCCACTGCTCAATGTGCTAGAATGAAATATGGTTGGTAAAGAAAGGGAGGACCTGGATTAGAAAGTGTCTTGGCCACAAATAGTTTGTGTAGATCACCGAAGAAGGTACCAACGTACTATTGTTTGTAGCTGGGGGAGGAGGTGACGAGGGCTCGGAGATAGCTTAATCGGTAACCTTGAAGCCTTCTGTGGGCACTCCTCACTGCTCTCAGGAAGTATTAACCATAGCATTTGCAGTGCTCCCATTGTCCTTTCCGACGGAGAAATCTAGCACAGATCCCAATTAAGCTTTAATCCTTACAAGAGAGTAATAATACTTTTCCCCTCTTTTCTTGATTTCCTGACTAATTTTTCTGAAGATTCAGGGCTCAGAATAATATTTAAGTTTCCTACAAATGGCCAGGATAGAATTTCCTCATGAAAACACTAATCACAATCTATTGAAGAATAATGCCATGGGTTCCGTTGTGCATATCTTTGTGTTCCCTCCGGTGACTTCGAGACATATTTGTTGACTAAACCAATAATCATTAAATAAACCATGAAGATATTTAGCTTTCATTTGTGTATCCCTTTCAGTTATCAAGTGATTACATGACTATTAACTCTTTTATTATTAGATGATAAGCTCACAGAAGAGTGAACTTTATTATCCTCATTTTAGACATGAGGAAACAGACTCCATGGCAAAAATTTGGCACAGGTTAGGTGGCTGTTAATTGCCAGATTCTTGACTAAAACTAATGACTCTAGATTTATAAGCATCCTGCTAAGTTTCCTGTCAGTTTATAAAATCTTCAAAACATGTATCGGATGTGGAAAACTTTTCTAGTGGCTTTACCTATAGTGACCCCAATTCAGAGTAAAGTCAGTTGAATCCCTGAAGCATGTCCAAATTGCTGGGAATAGTGGTGTGCTGGAGCTGCCTCTGCTCACAAGAACCAATGGATCCCATCTCTTCCCACTTCCATGTTCAGTGGTATCATGTTGGTAGCTTGAAATTGACCAGGGTGTTTATGCCATAGTAATTGGCAAACACTACAAATCAGAGAGAGTTGATTGATTATCACTTCCCAAGAGCGTTGGCTGTCAAACATCTGTCAATAATACACTACTGGTTAGAAATCTGGTCACCCACGCAAAAATCCTGTAGCTGGGTTTCTTGATGTCTAAAATATGTTCCAGTATGCTTGATTTTTAAGGCAACAAGTTTCTTTGTGAAGCCTTTTGAATATGTTATTTGGCCATCTTTCAAAACTATATGTTGGAGAACATCAAGAAATCTTCTCCAAGAGGAAAAGTGAAGTCTGGGAATAAAATTTGCTACCTGTTTAGGCTATGGGTGTTTGTGAACATGCGATTGTGCTTTAAATTACACATAATTTTAAACAACTATATGAAAAGAGTTTTAAAAGTTTAATGGTTCTGAACCAAGAATAGGAATTAAAAATTGAAAAGAAAATACGAAACTATACCTTGTTTTTCTACTTTAAAAAATAAGTTTCCCTCTCATTTGCAATTATGATGCTGAGAATTTGCATAAAATGTGTAAAATTAGAGATAATTGAACTACAGTAGCTATAAATGTGGCTTTTCCATTTAAAAAATAAATCAGATGTCCACTAAAAGGGTGTAAGAGCCTTTCCCCCACTCTCCTCCTCTTCCATTTCAGTCTCTGGTATTTTTCACACTTTTATAGCTTATTTTTATTGCCAAACAATCTTTGGAGTTTGTGGCAGCTCTGAGACAGCAGCTGGCCCAGGCAGGCCTGTTAACTCTGGCATGTTAAGGACCTTTCAGAAGATTTCAAATCCAGCCTCAGCACCCAGGTCAGTAGATCAAACCCAGGGAGACCTTTGGGAGGCTGCAGTGGAGGTGGAAGGAAAAGGGAACATGGGAAGAAAGGAAGACAAGAAAAGCCCAAGTATAGCAATGCCTTTAACTAAACCTCAATAGCTGGTTTTGATTCTCTTACCAGAGTTTTCCCCAGGAACCTCACATTCAAAAAGGCCAAACTGGAAATGAGTGCACCAACGATCAAAAGAGCCACAAATGATGATACCAGATGGATATTTTGTTGAAAGAGACTTTCTTCCTAAGATGAGGTACAGCCTCCATTCTGAAGGTAATCTCAGGACCAGTCCTGGGCAATTCATGAAACATCTTAGGCCTATTCCTGATCCCCATCACTGAAATGGGCTTTACCTCTCCCCATTTGGGACCCAGGCATATGATGAGTGCACTGACCAATGGCGTGCTATTTGTGTGCTGCTCTGCTGAGATGTCTATAGTACTGAATATTGGTCGGCATGATCTTCATTTCGCCTCATCTGTCCTCTTCCATGAAGGCATGAGCACTCCGATGGCAGAGACTATGTTTATAAGCCGACCATCATGTGTGTGTGTGGAGGGAGGTGGTTTCACAGTGATAAATCGTGATATCAAAAGTGCCCACGTGGGGAAAAATATTGAATTCTCAGAAATGTTACAAAGCCCCCAAAGCTATTGAAATGGAAAAATGTTGGCTTCAGTTGTATATCTTCTGATAGAGTAAAATATCACAATTTTTAAAAATCATGATAATTAACGGTCTCTTAGAGTGACATCTCCCATACTAATTTTATTTGTGACCCTCAAACATCTGCCCTTGCCATGCCTATGTGTTATGCATTAGGTGTTAGAGCATCTAGAAGGTATGTAAAAAATATTTGTTGATTTGATCTGACATCCTCTATTCTCAGGAACCCAGAGCCTTCATAGTCAACTTTGTCTGGAGAGGCCTTTTCCAATGTAGTTTTTTGCTGCTAATGTTCCTACTTGATCTACATCACAGCTCTTTAAAATAATAAAATAAAGAATCTTTCAGTACCAGTAGACTCCTGTGCTTTCTTTGGAAGTTGTTAGCTGATTTGATAATAGAGAATAGGGTTATTGATTTACTGTGTGATCTCGTAGCTTGTTTACTTTCAATTTGGAACATCCAGAGATGATATGTCAACTCATAGCAGCGATTCTGCCTGGCATCTGAGATACCACAGAAGGCCAGTGGAAATAATGGCAACAGAATCAAATATTCTGAATCTCTGCAAACTACAGCGCCCAGAGAGCTATCTTCTACATTTTCTCATTAGGCAAAACTGGATGTGCTCTTCATTAACTTTGGGTACATATTTTATTTACACTATGGCATATCCATTTCCTCTAGAGAGTCAACATAAACCTAAAATTATTTTTACATATTCTATTCTTTGTATGAAGGTGTATGACTGAAAATTATTCATATTTAATAACATGTATACCATATATGTACTATGTAAAGTATATGATTAATAATGAATCTTTATATAGCCTTACCCCAAATTCTCAACACACTAGGACAGAAAGGTCCAGAAGTGTTCTGTGGAGATAAATCTTGAAGAATGAGAGATGTAGAAGAGTATCTCAGATGAGAGAGGATGGGAATGCTTAAATGACATCTGAGATTGGAAATTGTCACCTGTAAGGGAGAGAGCTGGAATATCTACTACCGTCCTCCTCTTCATGCATATTGAGACTGAATTTGCCCTCAGAATCTTTCTCAACACAGTGTTCCAAGAAGCAGTTAGTTGAGGCTGGCCAGAGCAACAATGCCTCTTTGGCGCTTTTTATATTTATCATAGAAAAGTATGGTAAATAATGCTGAAAGTAGATTGTACATGTTTCTGGATATTTTTTTTTTTAAGTTGGTGAACAGAGTCCCTTCCAAATCTTTGGAAAGACATGTACTTTATCAATATTTAATTTAGTTATTTTTTTTGCTAATACTCACCACCAGCTTTTCAGCCTTTTTACATAAGTATGTAAAAAAATACAAAACTAGGTTTCATTAAAAGCTGGGAAAAAAAACATAAAATAAAGGACTAGAAGTAAAATATGTACTATATGATCTTCAGAGTTTCTTCCAGAATTTCAATATTGTGGCTCTCTACTGTCAAAGACTATCATCCTTCATGAGACCACACGGCAACCGTGGCAACCACGAGCAAGGGTCCAAGATGCTTAGGGGCTTTGTAGGGCATCATGGCCCATTTGGGATGCAACTTACCTTAATCTTTTCACTCAGACTTCCCTTGTGTGATTGCTAAATGTCCCCTCCCACAGGAGACGATCCCTTAATGCCTTCTCTCCAACTAGGAAACTTCCATCTCAACCTGCCTTCTACTGAATGCAAATTCTATAATTTTTCAAGAGTCTTTTGTATAATATGGAAACTTCAGGCAGAGGACCCAAGGCATTTTCTTTCATCAACCTGATTCTAATTTCATCAAAGCACTAAAAAAAATCCATTTGGTTTTTTTTACTTGTCCAGTACTCTATTTACTCTGAAGTGCATTCAAAAGCCACCTCTCTGATTTGAAGACTCCTCTGCGGAATTATGTAATTGGACCAACCGTTGCCAGTTCTCCATAATCTTGCTACCCCATGTTTCTGCAGAGCAAACTACTGTTTTGCAGACCTTCTTTATTGCATAAATGGCTACATTATCACTGTGTACACATTAGGACAAGCAAATGGGCCCCTTAAGGCAAATAAGAGTTCAAATAACCCAGACGAGGTAGCCCAACTGAATTGAGGATTCACCCTTGTTACAACCTTATTGCTTTATGGCACATGAGCTAGTAGAAGGGACAGACTGCTTTAAGTGTGTTTCTACTGATCCTGCTGGCAAATCACAGCTTTATTACAGTAATGAGCCTGACCATATTTCTGTGCTTATGCATATTAGGCACCAAATGTATTTTCTGGCCCGCCAGCCTGTGGTAGTAACTAACACAAGCAATTTGTCCCACGTTACAATGTGTGTGCATACATTAGGTATGAGCATGTTAGTTGCTTTGGGTTATAAAATGCTACATGTTTCATCATGCATACTTTTTTAATGCACAACTTAACTGTATGCAAAATAGTTTGGCAATTAACCAACAGAACTTATTAGTTTACTATAAGATTATTATAAACATATGAATTGGGAACAGCCACAGGTTCAATTCAGCAATATTAAAAATTTCACAGGATTATGAAATATCTAAAGAAAATGCTGACTTTTAAAATTTTCTATGGTATAAGTGTTAAGAGTTTTTTTTTTTTAAATACCGATTCTCCTCTCATTTTTATTTCCATAAATAACCCTGAACGACACCTTTTTTAGGAAGCTGTGGAATTTTAGACTATGAATTTTCCCATATTCATTGTGAGCTGACATTTGGCCTTTGACCTCATCAGCTTTTAGGTAAAGGTGAATGGTCATTATTCTAATTTCTTCCTCAGGACCATATTTCATGTATACCATTTATTAGGTCCCTGGTTATTAAAAATGACATCAGCATAATTCAGCTCAACCACTAAAACAATGTATCTTTTTTCACTCTCTCTCTGTTGACCATAGAAATAAAGCCTGGTACTGTTTACTTGATTGTCTGACTCTATAGAAAGCATACTAATTTAGAGGCTTATTCCAAAAGAGCATACCCATGGAAATATGTCCTTTTGAACATTTAATTTACATTAACTCTTTCCCTCATTTCCCTATAAAATAAACAAACAAACAAAATATAAGTACATAAATAAACAATTAGAACTTATGGGAAACCTCTTTTGAAGGAACAGCTGCTATTACTACATCCACACACATCACTTTTTTAAGTTGTCAGAGAATGACTTTTTTCTTTTATTCAGGTTGGATTTATGTAAATGACCATACAGGACAGGTGCCTTTATTTAGTCACTACTAAACCTGGAATCATGTTGTACAAGAGCTGATAACATGAAATAACATGAAATTAGTGGGCTTATCCCCTCTGAAGCTTGCTTTACTGTACTGGTATTTCTTTTCAGCAAATCTTGCTGAGTTTTTAAGTAAAACGATAAAACAACATAAATGCCTTTGTGGCTAAAACTGTTTGTTTCAGAAGCAATATGGCTGTTTTAGTCTCATCTTTAATCTCATCTACAATGAATTTTTGAAAACAGGAACAGCTCCCTGGCCTATGTGTATATAATAGGTGATTTGCTTATGTACCCCCAATTATTCATGCACTGAAGAAATGAAGAATGGGAGGAAACCCTGTGTTGGTAATAGCAACACCCCAAATAAATATAAAACCAAGACTGAAAAGTGCCTTTTGCAGTCCTGTCACAGATTAACATGGCTCATGATAGATACTTAGTTCTCTGACAGTTTCCCCTGCACCTTGTCTGCGAAGTTGATAGAAATTACTCCAGCCGAATGCTTAAAGCAGATGTTATCCCATTAATTAGCTCCGGACCCGGGTACACTCGAGACTTTCCCATTTTCAGGCCAAAAGGAATTGGTCCCAGTGAGCGTGCTCTATATCCACATTTAGTATCATCTCATAAACAGCAGTGAAAACACAGCAGGCCCTTGATGAAGATACATTAGCTTATTTCTAATTTAAAGTTATGTTGCTTAACCTTAATGTAATTGGTCACCGGTGGCCAACTGTTTGTATAGTGTGTTGATGACCAAAGAGATGTAATAAATTATAAAACTCTCTGCTTAAATGGAGGGAACGACTGTTTTGTTAAAAGCTTTGCATGTAATAATGGTAAAATAATTGCACCTCAGGCCAAATAACTGTGAAGCTGTTAATACTAACAATGGTGTTTTTCTCAGGGTAGCTCGGTCCATCCCTGTTTAAAGCAAATACATGGACCCAGCTCTTATATCTAGCCAAAGAGTCACTTTAAAGCAGAATCTCACATTGATTAAAATAAATGAGAAAGTCAATCTGTTCTCTTACTTGGGGATGATGGAGATGGGTAGTGGGGTACTGGGGTGAATCAAAATAACCAATAGCTCTGGTTAATTAGGAAACAAGCACAAACAATTCTGTTCTGTTTATGGGTTCGTAGTCACCGAAGACACGTCTTTAAAGACTTGATTAGCTGGTAGAATAACCGGGATAATAATCAAATATGAAAGTAATTGACACAACTTTAATGTTTAATAATGAATAGTATGCCAAGGGCAGAATAAAGGGAAACTCTCTTCCTTTCTGAGAACAAGTTCTGACTTAAAATTTCTTAGGCCAGATATAGATAGCAGTTACTTGAGGCTTGTGAACTACAGTTCCGGGATTATAGTTAAAGTTATAAATATGGTTAAAATGAAATTGCAAGATTAATAATATTCAGGCTATCATGAGCAATGATATTCATTCCATAGGTTTTCTATATGTTGCTGCTGAAAATTTATTTCCCTCTTTTCCTGTTGAAGGCGTGTGGCTTTAGTTTAAAATGCAAAAGTGAAATAAACACATTCCTGCTTCTGTCTGGATGTTCTTTTTTCCGTCCTGGTTGGATTGCATTAACTAGCTTCGCTGTAACAAGTAGGAAATGTAAAATTTTTGTTTTTCTCAAAAGATAGTCTTTTTCTCTAAATATTTGCATTCTGAATTTGGATCATCTCCAAAGGGTACTCACTTCACAACAGAGAAAACACATTTCTCTCCCTTCTCACATTACATTTCTTAAAAAGACCTTCCAATAATTTAAACTATTTACAGTACCTCTAGGTCATTATTTCCCCCGACTCCCCTGAAATACCCTGGGACGCTATTTACGGCTGACTTCTGAGTTACCTCACAGGATCAGTTTACAAAACGGAGACTTCACCATGTGAAAGTCATTATTTTGTTTAACACAACTTGCAATGTTAAGGGTTCTTTTTTTTTCAAACTTGCCACTTTCACACAAATACTGCCATGGCTGGGAGTGTGAGTTAGAAAAGCCCCAGAAGCTCAGATGTGAAGATATGTAACTCTCCAGCATCAATCTATCAATATTACTTGGGGCTAACTCATAAAATCAAAGGTACTGATGAGAAAACGAATGGAAAAGGAATGGGAATTTTTTTTTACTTCCTGAAAAAAAACTTTTTATGAAATTAAAAATTCTGCACTGTGGAGAATAACCTACCAGAGCTTTCTAAGCAGTCAGAGGACATGAGGGCCGTGCTAATTGAAGCTATAAAAGGGGAAGTCCCCAAGTTCTAACGGAGAACAGTCGTGCCCTGGGAATAACTTCAGAGCTACCCTCTTAATAGTAAAAATGACTCTGTTACTGTTCCAACTAAAAATCAATGTGGCTCACAATTTTAATAAGGAACATGAATCTGAAAACGTGTTTAGTATCAGGTTATATAAACACACCCTAATGAGATACCATAAAATCCATCACATTAAAGGCTGGTTTCCTGCAAGGTATATTAGCTAAAAATGCTCCATATATTAGGTCAGTATACAACAGTACACAAAATAAAGCAGCTCTGTCAAGATAAGATGCATGTTTTGCCCCTTAAAACTGTTATGTTTTGCACATTTTATAAGGTTCCTTGAATACATGAATAAGATAAGTTATTCTCATCTCTTTCTTAAGCAATCTCAGAAATGGCTATGACCTGAAATTGGAATTCTTGTAAACACCCATCCGAAGAAAATGTGTGCAGCTCTGTCTTAAAGAGACGGTACATGTTTAATTATCCCAACTTCTTCTAGCAGAATACTATTAACATGCACATTAGCGTCATCTCATTGGTTCGTCCTGCTGCTCCACCTTAGGGGCAGCAGTAGGAGCTAATCTTATTGCTCCCATGCGCATAATAATGAAATTTGGTCTTGTCTCAAGGCAGCGTTCTTTGGTCTAAAGTACAGCTGGAGA
Organism: Pteropus medius; assembly: GCF_902729225.1. Lineage (NCBI taxonomy): Eukaryota > Metazoa > Chordata > Mammalia > Chiroptera > Pteropodidae > Pteropus > Pteropus medius. The sequence goes on along the minus strand of NW_024349800.1, from coordinate 26,864,284 downwards.
CATTACTGTTTTGGAAAATTTCTGACCGATTCATTGTGAGAGATAAAGAAATAAAATAAAATATAGTCCCAAACAACAATTGTGACACGTGTTGTTTCACCTCTAGCATCAAGTATTAAGTGATCGAAAGTATGAATGACTCCATGTTTGAATACAGACAGGAGTAAAAAGTAAAATCTTAGATACCTATATCTCTACACATACCAAGGAGCACACCCCCTAGATAAACCCGAGACAATCGGTGTCTACCTATGAAAGTTTTGTTTCTGAATGCTGGGATGGGTGGGATAAAAATAAACCAAACCCATAGAAAGAACCCTTTCCACATGTCTTTTTCATCTTGTTTCCAAGAAACAATGACAAGATCACATGGAATATATAATACCCTGGCCTTTTTGCAGGCAATGTTGGAAAGCTCTAAAAAGAAAAAAAAAAAGAAAAAAAAAAACATTCATACATCACATAGCACACACAAAAATACATGCGAATCCAAGGCTACTGAATTAAGGGAGGTTGTTCCAACATTTCCCCCACTGTACATTATTTGTATTCAAGGTTTTTGAAATGACATTGTAATCTGATGATGCACCAGCCTATTATATTGTCTAGCAGGACAAATATCCTTGCGTTTTCTCTGTAGAACTAACACAATTTTTCCATGTCAGAGGTGCATAATATCCTGGCGGTCATAAGGAATGATGCTATTAATCCTCTTGGGCAATCTCCAGGTCTGATTATTAGGGAAATAAATTTGCATGCTGCATATGAGCTAGGTGAATCACCGAGAGCACAAATTATATTTCCTGACAGCAAGTTAGAGAATGGAGCCGTGTCGCTTTTTTATCTTTCTCCCCCTCTGAAAGCTATAGAATTTCAATTCATTACATGAGATTGGTTAGAATTCAAGTCTCTTTTTAAGTTGATATTAAGTTGAGTCTGTTATCTCTGTGAAGGCTGGTAGGTTCCCCAGAGTATCCACCTAATCACTACTTAAAAAAATCGAAACGTATAGTTAGTGTCATGATTTAGGTACCAAAGCTACTTTATTTATCAGCACAGAGTGAGATAATTTCAATTTGAGCCTCCATAGCCCTCATGAATTTAACCGACTTGAAAGCTTTTCACCCCAACTCTCTTTCTCCCTCCCTCTTTTGTTGTATATTGTAATAACAGTTATTCCGGGGACCTTCCTTGCTGCCATGCCAAGCATTGCACTAGGCTCCTTCCTCTATCATAAAGACCTGATTCTAGCCAAGCTTGTGTAAACAGCCCCTAGTTTCTCTCTCCACACTTGACTGCTTCCTCTTTGCCAGCAGTACTGCCAGGCGTGTCTGCATTCAATATCCATGATGAATGTATTTTTATTATTTCCAGGGGTTGGCATCTGAGAAACCTTTTTGCATTATTAAATTTGAGCAGGGAGAATGATAGCAAATAAGAGCATAATAAATTGCTTTATGTCCTAATGTATTAATTAAGCAGACATTTATTATAATGGTTGTTTTATAGACCCATTGTAAAAATGTATGATTGTGTGGTGATTCTCTTAGCTGGAGCCACATATGGCAACTCAGTGGATAGGTTGTGACGTTTGTCAGACTAGAAAGGGCTCACCAGGTTTAGTCTGCAAATTCACAAGGAAGCAGATAACCTGGCTGAGCTGTGAGTTTAGAGAAATAATATTGCTATGGCAAGTGTGCAAGCAAGAATCCTTTTATTATTATTGCGGTTATGTGTAAAATAAAAATATGCATACCACACACAATAAATACCGTATGTTATACAGTGTTTTACAATTTTTAAAGTACATGTACAGATGATTGCACAAGAAAAGATAGAGGTTATAGAGCTTCCTTCAATTCAAAAATGTATATTATTACCATTGTTTGAAACAGAAATATGTGTATATTTCAGAATAATAAGAATAATGGCAAATCTGAGGCAGAGGATTTTGGAATACATAAGATCCAAGTATCTTAAGTTTATTTATTCAGAGTGAACCAAAAGCAGCACCTCTCAGAAGGTTACATCTTGGCTTTTTGATTACTTGAGCTACAAGTAATTGTCAAAAACAATAATTCTTTCTTCATCTTGCTTCTTCACAGTGAGTTAAGTAATTTATCTACCATTTTGCCAAATAAATAAATGAATACATAAAAGGTTCTACCAAGTTTTCCATCCAGTCGATATGGTTTTGGTGCAATATTTCTCAGACCAGAAATATCTTTGAAATACAGGTGTGCTTTGTAGGCACATAGCCTGTGATTATGCATAGCAGAAAATAGTTTCTAGATTTTAAAAAAGGAAGTAACAGTTGGAAAGAATTTAGAGAATATCCCCAAGAAGGGATGCCAAGCATCTCAGGGGCGGTTTCTTGTCCTTCATATTGGGGTTATTTTTGGCTTCAAATAGTGGTGCTTTTCATCACTGTTGACTTTAATTTCTGACTAATAATGGTTAGTGAGGCTGGTAGTAAAGGTGTGGTAACAAGCTCAGAAAAGGGTGTGAGGTTAGATGCAGAAATACCTAATACCAGTTACTGCAAACAAAGAAAACCAAATTCATCCCCAGCACTATTCTAGACTCTTCTCTACCGGAATTTAGCATACTGGCTGGCTGTAAAACAGGGGTCAGAATGATTAGGGAGAAGGAGAGATGGAGAAGAGACTGGACTGGAATATACTGAACCTTGAGCACATATGGCAGGCCTTGAGCATGACCTCTGGCCAACCATAAAAAAAGAATTGTAGCAGCAACGCAAGGTGCATCCATGAACTGGTAGTCAAATGACATATAATCCATAAAAAATGCTGTCTCTCCCTGCATGATGTGAAAACAATCATTTGATTCAGTGAAAATATATTGGTTTGACAAGTACATTTATATTTAGAAAGTTATAAAAACCTGAGCGATCTAACTTTGTTACTTTAGTACCAGTTGTTCAGATATTATGTATAGGTTAGAGAAGGAATTTCCATTCCTAAGTGCCAAGCATCCTGCTAGGTACATGTTTATGCTATTTTCTGCAGTCTACTCCATGGCCTTATATAGAGGGAAGGGTTGTAGGTTTATTTCTGAAATGAGTACACTGAGGTATGAGCAGTTAAGTCAATGCCCAAGCTTATAGCTAGAAAGTGATGCCTAACATCTCTTCTTCTTGTTCCTAGACCAATCTTTCTCCGAGAGAGAGAGAGAGAGAGAGAGAGAGAGAGAGAGAGAGAGAGAGAGAGAGAAAGGTAGAGAGAGAGACAGGAAGAGGGAGGGAGAGAAGGGAAGAAACAAGGAGGAGAAGAAGGAAGGAAAGAAGGAAAGAAGAGGGAGCGCACGCACGGGAGAGAGGTGAGAAAGAAAGAAGAAAGAACTTGAGTCTTCTAATGCAAGGAAAAGGAAGACAAATGCTGTCTAAAACATTCCTCTATTTTTTCACACTTTTGTTTCAAATTCGAGACTGGGTGCTCTGTCTTTACATCAAGAGGAACAGAATGTAAACTATTTTTATTTGTTCTTTAGAATTAAAGGAAGGCACTTGAGGTTACATAACTTCTGGCCATTGCCTTTCTCAGAAGATTCATCAAGGCACAGAGGCAGCGAACCCTCATGCCTCTGGATTACGCTGTTTGGATCCAGACAGAGTTAGGTGTAAATTAAGTCTTGATCTTTTTCTAGCTGTCACGTCCTAGAGAAAGCCACTTAACCTATTTGAGTGTTCGATTATTATTGTTGTTTTTATTATTAATATATACTAATAGACTCAATTGTAAAACTTCATGAAGTACAGTAAATTCTCCCAGGTCTCTGGTCAAAATGCAATTTTGTATAGCCTAGACCATAAACCAGGCAGAATCCAATCCTCCTGTGTCATTTTACACCCAGCATAAAAATAGTGTACTGATCGGCCGGGCCCAAGACACTGATCATAAAACTAAAAGCCGAGAGAGTGGCAATGATTAGCTGCTCACACCATGATTGTGTGGAACTTGGTAACGTGTTCGATTATTAGCATAGTAATTTCCATGACATACATTTGTCCTGACCTATGCAGTGAACAAGAATTTTTACTTCAATGTCTACCCATGAGTCTCGTAATTACCCCAAGAGATAAATGACACTTTTATTGACTTTTACAGATGTGGCAACTGAGTTTTGGACTTTGGAATGATGTGCCCCATGCCACCACTGACTAATAAATACAACAGGACCTGAAACAAGTTTTCGAGTTCTTGTGGTGCTCATTTAGGGACTGAAATTTTGGTTCTTAAAATTTAAGTTGAGATATTTCAAAAAAACATAATATGTACTATTTTCTACCAGACTATTTGGCCAGTATAAGAAACTAGAGAACATCAAGCTTTGTATAAGGTCTGGATCTATAAGGTAAGTTGACTGGTACACCTTTAAAGATTGCACAATTATAACAACACTAATAGCACTTACATATATATAGGGCTTGAATTTCAACCATAGCATACTTGTCCTGAAAGCAAAGGCTAACTTTTTAGGATTTTTGCCCAGGGCCCTGGCATCCACCAGGGAGATGGCAGTCTACTATAAGCTTCTGTGCAGTGACCTATCATGACAAAAAAGGAATTTCACACAGCTAAAGCAACTGACAAAACAGCTCACCTTTCAGGGAAAATGTAATATTTTCTGATAAGCAGCTTATGCTAGTTTTCTTAGCAAATAGCCCAGAAGCATTTCTGTCTGTGGCATTCTAGATGTGATAAGTTGAAGGGAACTCCTCTGACCATGCCATAGTCAGGCAAACCCTTTTTGTTCAGGGGATAGCTATTTGGAAAAATGTAAACATGAGGTAATTTGAAAATGATATAAAGTAATTGATCACAGAGACAGCCCAGAGCATGCATTGTTAACGGGAATACATGTCCCTGTTTATAGAGTTGTAGACAGAGAAGTGTGAATTTATTGTTGGAGGTGGAGGCCAAAGCCTGGGGCAAGATTAGGTCAAAGCCTTGTCACTTTTGCACATGGCCACACATAAAACCAATGCACATATTTTAGTAGCAGTATTTTCCAATGTATGTTCAACAAACGAAGGACAAGATGCTGGAGGTTCCCCTTCTGGGTTTCATTTGCTTATCACAGCTACTTAACGAGGTGATATTATTGCCATTTTGTGGAAGAAGAACTGAGGATAAGAAGAGCTTAGTTGCTTACCTTACCTTAGGAAGCTAATTCATAGCAAGAGTTATGATTTGAACCAACTTCTGACTCCAAAGCCCAGGGTCTCGCCATATTATTCTCCCTCCAAAGCGGGAAAAATGAGATGTATTGGGCAGGGCTTATCTATGTCTGCTTGTTGTGAAAACCTAGGGTTGCACTATCAGACCACTCAAAGACAAAGGGTCATGGTATTTTGTCCCTCTCTAATTATACACCAAAGAAAACCTAAGGAGATGCCATGTCTCTTCACATGTCTGAGTACCACGGGCTTGGTCAGGCTCTGGTAAAAGATGAAGGCAATTCTTCAGGGAAATTTCCAAGTGACTTACCACCTTTGCACTGCAGAGAACACTATTGTGCCTACAGAGTTTGCTTTCATAAATTTGGTTGCAGGCTATTTTGAGGGAAAATGCATCCCATCTTCCCTTTACCTTGCAGGTATTCTGTAACTATTAGACCACATTTTAAAATGAGTTGTGTGCACTGATGTTAGAGAAGGTTAGACTCTCTGAGCTGTCACCAGTGACATCTGACTACAGTGACAGACAGTCAGTGCTATTCAAACTGAATTAATCAGAAAACACAGCCTACTTCAATGTGACGTTTAGAGGGAGGAGGAATAGCTACTTATTTACCAAAGGGATGTCACTGAACCATCTTTCTATCTGGAGATAGCCTATGGCTACATAATCCTTTCAAACCAGCAGTAGAGCGATAAACTACACTAGGAGCCAGGTCTTTTAGGCCAGTTCCCTCTTGTTCTCTCCTCTCATTCCTCTGGCTGACCCTGATTATTTTATTTTGGGCAAGGCCACAAGATGAAGTGGGGGGTTCAGATGCCTTCTATGGTGACAGCAGGGACACAAAGAGCCTTTGGAAATGGAGGCATCTGCTCTGATCATTCTTGAAAGTGAACACGCATACATATCAGCACCCTGGAAGAAAGAAAATATGGTAATAATGGTGCTAGTGGTACCTTAATTTTCAAATATGTAATACTAATTATGTAAACATTTGAGAACTCTGAAATCTCTTCATCATGTGTGTCATACAATGGAAATATTATGCAGCCTAACTCGACATTATACAGTAATAATGTTATTTCACATTGGCTAGTTGACAAGCATGGGCCAATGCTGTCTATCAAACAAAACTGTTGTGCCAGATTGTATCTTGGCGATAAGTAGAAAAAGAGCCACTCAGAGTCTGTTTATGTATTAATCAAGGCATCAGACTCAGGCCACTCCTACAGATATGTCCTTTACTAAAAGAAATATGGAAATCTTTTGCATACCAGGTGTCTCAGTCGGCTTGAGCTGCCATAACAAAACACCATAGATTTAGACTAGGTGGCTTAAACAACAGAAATTTATTTCTCACAGTTCTGGAGGCCGGAAGTCCAAGATCAGGCTGCCAACATGGCCATGTTCTGATGATAGCCCACTTCCTGGCTTGTAGATGACTGCCTTCTTGATGTCTCCTCCAATGGCAGAGAGAGAGAAAGTGAGAGACAACAAGCTTTCTGGTATCTCTTCTTGTAAGGACACTAATTCCAATATGAGGATCCTGCCCACATGACTTCATCTAAGTCTAATTATTTCCCTAAGTCCCATCTCTAAACTCCATTGCATTAAGGGTTAGAACTTCAAAATATAAATTTTTGAAGGACACAGTTCAGTCCATAGCACCAGATATTTGTTGCTGATCTCCCTTCCCAACATACTCATTCCTTGCTCTCAAACTCTTATTTAGGATTAAAATTAAGTATAATTTAATGGTTCTATTTTTTATTAAGAGTTTAGGAAATTATCTTGCTGTAACTTCCCAAATTTTATATGTCCTTCACACTTAGGCAAGGGAGATGAGTACCACACAAATTTGTCAAGATGTCAAGCAAACTACTTTACACCCAGGTCAGTTAGACTTGGTGAAGACTTGTGGAAGGATTATGACACTTGTCCCAAGACCAAGTATTTTGCTTCTTGAAAAGATCTAAAGTAACATGTACATTCTTATAATGTCACCAATCCTCCTTTCTACCAAATGCCTAACAGACACATTTACTTTTTTAACATTTCATAATAGTCTCAGTGGATACAAACATTCAGGTCTCAGTGTCAGAAAGGTCTAGGATTTCAGTATGAAACCAACTTGCAGTAACAATGTCTGTTGGATATCTGAAATCAACACCATTGACTTTCTGCATGCAATTTGTGTCAAGGTGTTTCAGATGAGTCGTTGAACTAAAGATGCCTTCGGTCCTTAGGGATACATGCCTGGATGGAAATAAGGGGTGAAATTTTATTTTTTTCTTCTTCTTCAATCTTATTTCTTCTTCTTCTTCTTCTTCTTCTTCTTCTTCTTATTATTATTATTATTAATAATAATAAGATTAATAATAATAATAATAATCTCTTTTTTTTAAGAAGCTGTGAAAAACCTGAGGGGTTTATACTATTAAAGGAAGATTAGTATTAAGTAATTACCAGCCAGGACTGACTTGTTAAGAGCTTGGTAAAACTTAGAGGCTAAGTCTACATAACATAAAGTGAAGAGGATATTTGGTAATTATTATTTAATTTGAGCAATCTTTGCCAAGAGGTCCTTTTATAATTAATTAGTCTTCATTTAAACACAGTTTCATAAGTGGACCCCCAAGTATCACCTCAGGAGAAAAATGCAGTACCAGTAATGTTATTATAACAAGAAATATCATAATGGAATCTATGACATGGCACAAATAATTATTCATAACCAAAACAAAGCAGTCCCTAATGTTCAGATTGTCAGTCCTGCTTCTCAATCTCTCTCCCTCACTGAAAGATATCAAAATTTTCAAGACCTTGTTAAAAAGAGTAACTTAGTAAAATGCTTCTATTAATATAGATTAATTTTGCTGTGTGACTTGAACTTAAAAAAATGCTGTTAAGTAAACTTTTCAAGAATTTATCCCGGAATTTCTTCTATAAGTTTGTAGTACAAACAAAAAAAGAGCTTTTAGTCCGATTTGCTGGTGATGCCAAGATGGGAGCATAATGTACACTTATGGCCACAGTTCTATGTATTTTAATTCAGCTCAATTCATTTCAACTACCTGTAAGGTACACATGTAGGTGAAACCTACTCTGTTGCAGGCACTGTGCTTTCTGGATAATGAGCTCCTGCAAAATAGCAAGTACTTTATAGGCAGGAAACAAATCATAATAGACTTTCTATCCCGATGCTTAGCAATCAATATTCAAATGTGAACATGCACAGTGTGTTTGGGGAATGCAGTACTGGATAGGACTGGATAATAAGTGTTAGGGTAATAAGACAGGGGACTTGATCTTGGAAAGCCTTGAATACAGTCGAGAGAGTCACCGGCAATAATGATATAGAAACCAGAGAACAGTCCTGTGGTAAAGACTTCAATCCACTTAATATCCTTGCCATTATTCAGTGCAATTTATCCAGTTGGCAATTTTTATTTCTGTAAAGAGCGAGATAGTAAATATTTTCTGCTTTATGGTCTCTGTTGCAGCTACTCAACTCTTAAGCCATTGTAGCAAGGCAAGCAGCCACAGACAATATGTAAGCAAATGGATTAGGCTGGATTTTGCCCATGGGACATTGTCTGGCTACTTCTGATCTGGTTCGATGCTTGCTTTTTTTGAAATTTCTAATAAAAGACCATATGACAAAAGTCCTCTGACTGGCAAGAACAGTACTTAATGAATAATGTTATTAGTGCTTTTTGTTTGTTTCTTTGTTTGTTTTTATCACACACACTATATACAAATCAACAAAAAATAAATGGTGATATAACTCAGAAGTCACCACACCTTTAAGGCCTACATTTGTAATTCTCAAGTTGAATTATAGGAATATGGATTGAGTGGTGAATGACTACTACAATAATCCCACCAAAAATAATGTTCAAACAAAAAAATTGAATTTCAGCGACCTGGTTAGACTAATTTAAAATCAAAATATCAAGAAACCAGTCAATTCTCCTGAGAGATCCGCATCCATTTCCAGATGGCACGCAGCATGAAGACAAAGACAAGCTGAGTTCTTTGATCTGTGTCAAGTTTGCTCAAACACGAAGACTTGAATCACATGAGGTTCCTGGTCAGACACTAAGGTGAACCTCCTGCCAGCCTTGTTGGACTGGGAAGGACTGTAAGCACCCAGTTTGGGACATAACTCAACCACTGGTGAGAGTTTTACGGGTCACGGTTTTGGCCCTCTGAGTCAGTTGTAAACAAACATCTGGAACTTCCACCTCCTTCCAATACTGTTAAGAAGCGTGTCACCTTTGACAAGATAGTGGTAGTAATAATAATGGCCCCGTAGGGAGCTGGCTGTGGCCCTTTGGGTGAGTGAAGATTGAGTGACATTTCCCTTGCTTCATCTCCTCCTCTGGCTCCCTGAACGTCCCTTCTGCTCAGGCATGATTTTTCTCTCCGTAGTAGTTTTTGAGTATTTGAATGGTAGATCACACACCTTTAAGGCTGTTATTTTCAAGTTTTAATAATGTTTTGCAACTCATTTCCTGTTTCTCAGCTGCCAACCTTGCCAGAAGCATTCCTTGTCAGGTACTAATTTGGGTGACTTGACGACCACTTGATCTAAATTTTTGGTGGGTAATTACTGAGTCAGAAGTGAGTAATTTTTTGATATCCAGTGGCAGTCAGAAAGGTGGGTATTTTACTACCCACTCATTAGAGATTCTCCAGTAGTGAAATGTCCTGAATTTTGCTCTGTTTGCAGACAGAAGAAAAATCTGACTGCTCAAATAAAAAGTAACTTCCTGCTTATTTTGGCAGCACTTAGAGGGCGTATTGAAGTGTTTTATTATGAACCCACTCCAGAATTTCATTGTACCTGGAATATTAATTTTGTATTGATCAAAGTCTCATAAAATGACTTTCTCCTTCTTTTTAAGTTATAGAGATCTTGCATTTAATTTAGAAAATAGTTGAAGATATTTCTGTTATTAAGGATTTAAGAAACATTAGAAGCCTTCAGTAGTAAATCTTAGTACTTGAAAGTAAAGAACATCATCTTTCCTCTGAAAGTGCTCCCTTTTTGCATGTAATAATTTTGAGTGGGTACCTTTTTTTACCTTTTGGGTTTCTAGAAGTGTTCATTTTATTTTTCTACCAGAAAAAAGTAAACGATAGAAATGTTTTTTTCCTGAGAAATAAAATAACCCTGAAGTAAGCTCATGTACGCATTTATTGGAAGCAGTGAAAAGATGCAATGTTTGTTTGGGGAAACTTCTATTTTTAGTAACAGAGAGCAAAATCTCATATCATATGTTCCATTACTTTCAAACAGAAAGTTGAACAGACATTACAATCACTCATAATCACTACATTATTAGGCTGAAATCAAGATGTCAGCAGGGCTGTGGAGGCTCTAGAGAAAAATTTGCTCCTTGCCTTTTTCAGCTTCTTATAGTTGCCAGCATTCCTTTGTTTGTGGCTGCATCATTCCGATTTCTGCCTTCATGGTCACATTGCCCTCTTCTCTTCTGTGTGTGTGTGCGTGTGTGTGTGTGTGTGTGTGTGTGTGTGTGTGTGTGTGTAATCTCCCCTTGCTTCCCTCTTACAAGTACACAAATGACTGCATTTAGGGTCTACCTGGATTAATCAAGAGTAATCTCCTCATCTCATCAAGACCCTTAATTTAGTAATATCTGCAGAGGCTCTTTTTTTGCCATATAAAACAACTAACATGATCCAGGAAGGAGAACAAGGATGTCTGGAGGGCAGGGGGTGCATTTTTCAACTGACCATGAATACTTTTTGAATAATGATACTGTACAAGATAGAATGTCAATACCATCTACACCCTAACTGAAGCATAAGCTTTTGCAGGGGTTTGGAGAAAGCAAAACTCACTTCTTGAGAATAACAGAGATTGTTAAAGAAAGGGAGGTGTAAACTATACTCTGAAAATAGGTATGAACTTGAAGGCAGGAACAGGGAGGGAGAATTCCTAATGAATGGAAGATTTTTATGGAAGCTGTAGAAAGAGATAAACTTGACAGGCAGATTGTAGCATTAGATTAGATTCTTGGATTCTAAAACAAGATTCCTGGGTTTGAATCCTCACTTTGCCTTTTTCCAGTTGTTTGTCTTTGATCTCTCCATATATCGAGTTTGTCATATTTATAAAGGAGATGCTAGCATCTAACTCATAGGGGTTGTTACAATATTTAAGGTATTTAGAACAATGTTTGCATATAGTAAAATATGTTGCCATTGTCTAATTTTTTCTTATTGCTTATGTTTATTCGTAAGATACTTGTTTAGAATGTGAGTCAAAAAGCCAGGGTTAAGTATGACCTTCAGTTTTCAGCTCAGTTGCATATTTTCTTCTCCAGATCAAGCTTCTTTAGTAGTCTCTTTAGAAGACCCTTCATATTGGGAAGAAGCAGCACAATACAGTATGTTTTATAGTTACACAGAACTAGGTTCAGTCCAGCCTCTGTCAGCTGTTTGACCCTGAGCAAGTTGCATATCCACTCTGAGCTTCGGTTAACCCATCTGCTCAAAGCTATTGATAATGCATTTCTAACAAGGTCACAGTAAGAATTTTACCAGGTTCCTATGGCAGATGCAGGAGGGTTCACAAAATACTCTATCTGCTCCTTCATATTTCTTTGCTGCCTTGCAGTTAGGTGATGCCATGTGACTAGTTGTGGCCAATGAGTTGTGTGTGCCACTCTGGGCCAAGGTACACAAGAGCTGGTGTGCAACCCTCCAGGGGCCTTGCCCCTGAGACGCTAAGTGATCATATATTCGGTAAGGTGTATTTCTGAATAACTCTAGGAAGCATATCCCACCCCACTCCCTGAATATTCACATGAGACATAGAGCTAGAGAAAGAGGAAACTGTATGTTTCATTATCTGGCCGAAGTATAGGGGTTATTACTACAGCGCAATATAGCTGTATTCATTTTATATTGCTTTGTAACAAATGACCACAAACATAGCAGTTTAACACAACACACAGTACCTCATTTTCTGTTGGTCAGAAGTCTGGGCTTGATCTGGCTGGAATCTCTGCTTAGGGTCTCATGGAGGTGAAATCAAGGTATCTGTTCTCATCTGGGGTTAGGGATCCTTTTCCAATATTATCAATTTCCTTGTGCTTGTAAGACTGAGGTCCTATTTTCCTTGCTGGCTGAGCTTAGCTCTTAGAGGCCATTTGCATTCCTTGTCATGAGGCCCCTTTCATGTTCAAGTCAGAAACAGAGCATTATTTTCTTCATGCTTCAAATCTCTGATTTCTTCTTTTGTGACCAGAGAAAACTTTCTGCTGTTAAAGGGTTAGTGTGAGTATTTCAGAGCCACCCAGATGATAGACCTGTTTTAAGATTAATTGATTTGAGGCCTTAATTACACCTGAAAACCCTTCTCAGCAGTACCTAGATTGGTGATTGTGTGCACCGAGGGTTGGGAGTCTTGGGGATCATCAAATTCTGCCTATGTAATAGGATGTCTTAATTTACAGAATACTTATCACATGATAGGCGCTTAATAAATATTAATTTTCTTATTACCACACTCTGTTTATTTGCCCATGTAGTATTTCAGAGGAAATATTACACAAACATCATCCTTATGAAGAGTCTTAGTTTTTTCCTCTCTTCTCAGAGGAAAAGAATGTCTGTTAGCAATTTGGTGAAAATATTATCGAACCATTCACTGTTATTTATATAAATACATAAATAGCAGTACCGAACAGAAAATATGGCTTAGTGTATGTATCTGCATGAAATTGTTTGTGTATGTGTGCATTTATATATGTGTGTTTTTACATAAGTAGCATCATATTGAATATGTGCCATGCAACTTGATTTTTCACTGGACAACTAACTCTTCTAGATGTTTCCATATTAAAATTATGGAACACATCAGAGATTACCGTTGTTGTACAATATCCATCATAGTCTGTTTAGCTGTTCGCTTGGTAGACATTTAGGTTGATTCAAATTTCAGCTATCACAAATAATTCCACAATAAACATCCATGCATATGACTCTTTGTACTCATGTCCAAATGTTTCTCTAAGTTAAATGGTGTAAATGGATTTGCTGCACTACAGTGTATATATATTTTAAATTGTGACCCATGTTACAAAATCAATCTCCAAAGTTCCTGTAACAATTTTAACTCACACCAGCAGTATAGAGAAATACTTCTTTCTACATACCCTCACTCATTCTTGAAATTGGTCAAAGTTTTATTTCTCTTTTTACAGTTTTACATGTGAATATGATATCTATCATTTCAGAATCATTCATTGATAATGTTGGGTTTTTTGTTTATTGTTTTATACTTAGATTCCAAGTAACTTGAAAAATATTGAATTGCACATTTTCTGTAGTGTGACAACATGTAGAATTCATCTTAAAGTGGTTTAGATTACTAAACACTCACCTCCTTACTCTTCCTTTGAGGTCTAAGAAGAACCTATTTCTCTTAATATTCTTTCTTATGTGCTTGGGTCTTTGAAGTCATCGGCTTCTTGGAACATCTTAGCCAGGAGATAGGAAGAGAGAGGGTAGTGGGAGATAATAAATTAGAAACATTAATAAAAAAATACATCATATTACCCCCTGTCCCAGATAAATCTAGTAATGTTAACTGTCAACTGTGCTCATATGTATGTGCAAAGCATTTTATAAAGAGACCAATAGTAGCAAACTCAGCACCATCAGTTAAAACTGAAAAAATGAGGAGAACTCTCTCTTTTTAATATGCATCAAAGACAGCATTGGCTGGTCCAATACTAGCATATTTTTTGATATCTTCTACTAGTAAAACTCTTCCAATGAATATGAAATTAATGGGGAAAATATTGATTTGGGCTGTTAATTTGCTTTCAAAAATTGAGCTCCCGCAATCTTAGTAGAGTAAGTCTAAGACATATCTGTTTAGCCATTTATTCCTATTAAAATGGTACTTCTAGAAAATATTATTTGGTATTAATCTGGTGAATAGTGTTATAAATGCCAAAGTTTATGTTTATTATGCTTATTAAACTGGTCCTGATATTTCATAAAAATAAAATAAATGGCAGGGTTAGAAATTGAATACTTTGTATAATTCTTCAAATCTTTAATATTCTGTTTATTAAGTTTTTATTGAAATACAATACATAGAGGACAGAATGATAGAGCAGAATTTCAGAGCTATATAGCAGCTGAGCTCCAGCGGTCCTCAGAGAAAAAAATAGTCATGCTGCTATTTCTTTTATGAAAATCTCTTCGACTTCCAACATCTCCGCATTTTGAGAAATTTGCTCTTCAGACCTAGGAGGGGGAAGTCACCTTTCCCCTTTAGGAAGTGCTTTTGTTAAAGAAAAGGGGCAGAATTAGAGACTTTCCATGCACCTAGAGCTGATTGCATCAACTATTGTCATATTTCCATAGGTAGAGAAACAATCTCAGCAGTGGGAACAAGAAAGGAAACATAGCAGAGGCTTAAAAAAACACATAAGCAGAAATAACCTCTCAGGGAATTCTCGGGGGAAAAAATAACACTGACTCGTGCACCATCGTTTCTTCGCCTAATAATAATTGTGCTAAGTATAAGATATGCCTCTTACTTGCACTATTTGGAGACAGAAAGAAGCTAAATTGAAATTGGGTCCTGAAGAAAAAAATTAATGAAAGTCTAGTTTAATGGAATTCCAGCTCTTGCATGGGATAAAATGAAGGAGCAGCCTTGTTGCTAAAATTTAAGAGTAACATTTGCTACCAGGGAATCAAGCTCTTTTATGGATCACTTAACTCCCTTGTGTCTGCTTTCATAAATAGACAGTGATAATATCAATGACTCTTTAAAAATTTCCCTGGCATGTTAGAATAAAAAGCTAATTATAGTAAGGTACTTTAAGAACTTATAAAATAAAGCATATTATTAGAGCAATATTGAAGTATTCCATATGCATCCCAAATCTGAATGGTCACATTTTTTGTTTCTCTCTAATCTATGTGTCAACTCTGACCTAGAAAGAGGACTAACATGAAGAGTAGGCACAGTCAGTAATTGCTTTCATAGAATGAATTGAGAAATTCTAGAAATACTTCCAGTGAGGTATGACTGGGTATAGAGGGTATAGAGATTATAGAGTCATTTCTGTAGAAGAAGTAAGTGAAACCATAAGAGGAAAAAATTCATTCTCAAAGAGAAAGAATACGGAACTGGAGCAATTAAAGAAGAACCAGGATTTGATGAGCAGTTTGTACCTTTTTTGTCTATAAAGGGCCTGACAGTAAATATTTTAGGATCTGGAAACCATACAGTCTCTGCAACAAGTACTCACTTTTGCCATTGAGCTTGAAAGCAGCCATAGACAGCACATAAACAAATGACCACGGCTGAGTTCTAATAAGCTTTATTTGCCAAAACAGGTGGCAAGCCCTGCTTTGATGACTCCTACCCTAGACTGTAAGCCTCTTAAGAACAAGGACTCTATATCTTTCATTGGGTGTCCCCAGTAACCTATGTGACTTATACATAAGATTCGTTGAATGAATAATAAATTATTACTTTTCTTTGTTCATTCAAATTAAACTTTGTGTTCAGATTCTGGTTCAATGCACTTTCCTTGGGGTGCCTAAAATGTAACAGGCACTGGGCCATTTCGCCTGACAGCTTTAACTGTTTTCTTTCTTGATCTTGTCTTTCTTTTTTTTTTATTTCGACCTGTTTTTTTTTTCTAGTTGCTTCTGTTTAGTTGCTTATTTTGACTGTCAGAAATTCCTCAAAAGGGACTGAAAATGGAGTAGCATATGTGAAAAAATAAACAATGAGAGTTTTTATTAATTTGCATTTTTGAGGTATTTATTTTACTGAAATATATCCTTTAAGTGAGGCATCATTCCTTAATGTGCATGCTACACAATATCAGTTCTGCAAGACGCTCCTTAAAAATAGTTTCCTTAATCAAAACACTTGGGAAACTGTATATTCTGTCTATTGGAGAGTCAATCACCAAAGGCACTGGGTTCTACAGTAAAGAATCAAAGGACCCCTGATAATTTTTGTTTGACCTTCTCATGCAATGGCCTGTGTGCAAACACCCGCAAATGTCATTTGGTGCAGAATCTCAGCAGGTGCACCAGCGCCTGTTCTCTCAGAGTCCCGTGGAGATGTGAGAGAGGTATGCTGGGGCAGAGCACAGTGGGGTGTACTGCGTGGCTGTGTTCCTATAAAGGACTCTTCCACCCTATTGCTCTCCATTTATGTGATGTAAGCAAGAGAAGTCTTCAATGAGGAAAACTGGGCTCAGATACCTAGCAGTCTAAACTTGGACACCAGCCATTTGAGTGATTGCTGGAAATTCTAGTCACCTGGTATCTGGAGACTTGAGGGGCCTTGGGGAAACTGAGTCTCGGTGCACCTGCTGCTGATGAGAAGAAAAGGAGCTTCTGAACCCATGCAGAGTGAAAGCTGCCCCTGTGGAGACAGTCAGAGCCATTGTCCCTGTTAGCTCATTTCTAGGCATTGCAGAGAGGGATCCCATAAACTCAATTTTCTAACTGTATTTGGAAATCCACACTTCTCCCTTTTTGTATGTGTGCATGTGTGTTGTTTTGCAAACCACCAATGGAAACAGTGTTTTGTGCAGCGTACTTTAGAAATACTGTATTAACTACTGTGATGGAATCCTTTTTAAAATGGCCATAAATGTTCACACCTCCTCATATTCACATCATTTGCAATGTGACTCTGTGACTTCACCTATCGAAAGGTGGAGTCTTTCCTCTACCTTTGAATCCAGCCTAAGGCTGAGTTGCTTCTGCTAATGAAATTTGGCAGAGATGAAGGTGTGTCAGATCTGAAGCTAAATCTCAAGAAGCCTTTAACCGTTTCACTCACTCCTTTGGACCCCTTCATGACCTTATAAATTAGCTGGAATTGGTCTGCCAGATGCCGAGATAGTGGGTTAGTCACCCCTGTTGTCCTAGTCAAGAATCAACCAACCATCAGACAAAATAGTGAGCCCGTCCTAGACAAGCCAGCCCCTAGCTGATCCCTAACCATGGGCGAGATCATAGCCATGACTGGAGAGCTGACTACCCAACTCAAAGCTTGTAAGAGCAGGCCCACCAGAGACCAGCACTACCCAGCTGATCTGTAGACTTATGACTTATCATAAGTGCTTAATGTTTGAGGCCACTGAGTTTTGGGGTTCTGGTAGCTTTGGCCAATTACTATTGTGTAGTAATTGCCACTGACAAAGCTACTAATTTTGGTCCTTTTTATATTCCATTTCTTATCCATGAAATCAAGGCTAAGCAGTGACTTTGTCAAAAGAGAAAATTAGATCATACACATAAAAATGATAATCGATGAAGAGTATCATACCAAGTATATATGTGTAACAAAGGATTATTGTAGATATATTGTTTGTATCCAATGTGGACAACCGTGTATAGACCAATAATGTATAATTAGTACGTAGGTATATGTGGGGAGGGGATAGATTTCAGTGATATAGAAGCACGAATACAGACAGATATTTTCTGATTCTCTTCCAGAGAGCTTTTCCTACTGACTGAATCCACCAGGTATTAGATAAAATACTCATGCAATCAGATGACATTTCTGAAGATTTCTTTGAATCTTGAATTTTTTGACAACCTGTTTTGTCTGAAAATAATAATGAGTAATAGTGTGGAAAAAGCCTTTTGCTGTTGTTGTTAGGTTTTAAGTTTGCAAGGTAGAAGAAGAATCTTCTCAAAGAGCTAGAAAGATAAAAACAATAAAATGACACAGGAGTGCCCTTCTTCTCCCACCCCAAGTTTGTCTAGGGGGAAATATCATACATAGCACAGAGGCCTCTCTCCTCTCAAAAAAGCATTCATGGGTAAACAAATCGGTGCCATCTTCCCTGTGCCCTGAGAAACTGTGAGTGCAGCGTGGGGAGAAAGGGTCTATCTTCTAGGGCAACAAAACAACTGCTGAGCCGCTCACAGAAATCAGGGGCTCGCTGGACCAGTTGAATTCCCACACCACACACTCAAGGCACTTAACTAGTGCCATTTGTTGGGATGCAGCCAGCTAATTGAATTTAAATTAATGATGTACATTTCTTTTAGTTTAAGTTGTTAAACCGTATTTCCATGTTTGATAGTCATTTACTGAATCTTAGGAAAACATTGCATATATAATAACATGAGGGAATCCCCTGTAGCATTAAAAAAAAAAGCTAACAAGTTATATATGATTTACTCATTTGCAACACATCTGTATTAAAAAAAAAAAAACTGTATAATCAGAAGGGGGATTGGGTTATTGATTTGAATTCCAATTCAGACATTTTCAGGAAGACTACGTTGGAAACAAAAGATAATTTTACCTTTCTCGAAATGGAGAGACTTTGGCTCCCTTCTTAAAAAATAAGAGCTATAGAGAAATAGTTTTTCATGACATAATAATTCTTTTGAAAAATTTAATCAGACATAATTATTTTTTTTCTTTTCTTTAGCTCTCTGAACCCTAAACAGCAGAGGTAAAAAATAATTTACTCATAGCCAATTAATGTGAAAAACTAAATATATAATCTTGTCACAGCATAAATGACTTGATTCTTTGCAGTTTGCTAATTTGGAAAAAAATGCATAAGGTTGCAAAAAATTAATGAAGAACATTTAAGGCAGATTTCTTGAAGTTTTTCTCATTATCTTTATCTATAGTGAATTTATCACAAAGCAAACACAGACAACATGCTTAAGTTCAGTTTTTATTACATATGGGTATGCTCTTTCCATATATATAATATTGTAGCGGAAAAGACACTGAGGTGGGGTCAGAAGACATGAATTTTAGTTCCATCTGTAGCACTTTGGGACCAGGAAAGCCCAAATTGTTTGCTTAACACCTCTATAAATTGGTTGACTCATGTATTAAGTGACTATACCAATATTAGGTTGAAATATTGATAATATTTGACCACTTTCGACCATACAAATGACGATTTTATATGGTTCAACCTAATACTGCTCTTACAGGGTTACTGCATGAAATAGAAAAATTTAAAACATTTTGAAGTACTATAAAATGTATGTGAGGTTTTTATTATCCTAACGTGTGTGTGTGTGTGTATGTGTGAGTGCGTATGTACACACATAGGAAAACCATCTGCTGTGGCTGTAATAATAATTGATACAGATTGCCACTCTGACTTGCCTGGGATACAAAAAAGATCAAGGAGACTGGATGACATGAACCAACTTTTCTGAATGCTTGTTTCTTCTCCACTGAGATGTCTATAATTTGGCCTTTACATAAAAACAAACAAACAAACAAACAAACAAAACTGTGCTTTAGAAACTAAATAGGTAGCAAGGGATTAAGTCTTTCTTTATCTGTTAGACAAACAAAGGAACTGGCTCCTCTGTAGCCATTATCTGGATGTTAAGCATTTAAAATTGGGTCCAAATGCATCTTTCCTTCAAAGACATTTAAACACTAGATTTTAGATGAAAGCAAGCCATCTTGAATATTTGTAGGTAAGCAAACAGTGGTCTTCTGTCTTCAGCTTCCCCTTGGGTCATGCCAAAATACCTAGCCTCTTCTACTCTCTACTGCTCTGCATCTGCCTGCTTCCCACACCCCATGCCTTCCATCCCACAGCATGCCCAAGTGAACCCAGCAGCTTATCTTTCTTGCTAATTTAGATGTGTTAGTCTCAGCTCAGCCACAACTAGTTTTTTGAATTGAGGTCCTGTGGAAGTAGCCGGCCATCTGCAGAGATGAAGAGGCACTATGAAATGCACAGATGGAAATCTAGTGGTCTCGGGAAGAGTGAACAAGTTATCCCCCTTTCTTATGGCTTTCTGATTTATGATGGTAGTGTCCCGTGGGGCCCAACTTTACTTCCTGCCCTGAGGTTTTTGTGCATTCTTATAATGTTTACTTCGCCCAGTCTTAATGGGTTTCTGCCACCTGCGATCCTGGAGCTTGTGCTCAGGGCATGTACCTGTCCCAGGACACTGCTCTTCCTTCCACAGACCTCTGGCTTGTTTAACAAGCACTAGTCACAATCCTTCTCTCTTTAGATTTAGGTCTTGGTATTTTATGTGTTATATCAACACACATTGTGTTATCAGATTTATTTATCAGATTTATATTCATGTGACTTTTGGCCTTTTATCATATTCAAATTCACTCCAATTTTTAATAGAACAAAGGATTTATGATAGTTAAAGCTATTCAAAACTCTGTGCTGTGAGCCTGGAAAGTCCACATCCAAAGAGGCTTTCCAAGAACCTTTTTAAGTAATTGTGGCTTCTTTGGAATGTTTGGATGGCTCCTATACTGCCTCTTTATGAGGCAGTGACTCTCAGTGGGCACAGTGAAAAGAAAGTCATGTTTCCGAGTTGCACTTTAAAATGCATATTTTAAGATCACCGTATGATGATGTAATTATAAGTGGTATTAATACCTTTTCTATTCTGAACCTCAAATCAGTGTTTTTTAAGATTGAGATTGACAATTGTGGCTACCTATATATTAAAGTAAATAAATATAAGCAAACAAACAAAAAAATCAAACATTTTTTCCTAGTCTAACTGCTTCCCAGTGGTGTAAGCAGAGCAACTAGGCAGCAGTAGATTTCTCGAGTCTGTTTAGACAGAGCTTCTTACAGACCTATTTTACATCACGGTGGCACGGATCCCCTTCTGTATTTCACAAGCAAGGAAGTCTTTATGTTATAGTCTCATCGAAGGACAGGAGTGACACTGTACTCTAGGAGATATTTCTTGTTTAAACAAGTTACAAGAAGATTATTTGAAGGGTAACAGCCAGGTTATGTACCCCATAAAAGTACAAATGATTTACAAATATTTAACAAGGAAAAAACTAATTATGCTGCTCCTGTCACAGAGAGGCCAGCTTCAGAAATGGTATAATCAATATGGGAATGTTAGCTGTAATACAGTGTCAGCTTTTTAACCAATCAACCAAAAAGCACACAGATGTGTGTGTGTGTGTGTGTGTGTGTGTGTGTGTTTGTTTATCTATTTATTTATTTATTTATTTATTTATTTCGGAAGGTCTATAAACAAAGTTGAGCCCTCTCCTCCAGCCCTGTGAATTTTATACATGTATCTGGTTGCATATAGCTTTCACATGTAAGGCATCTGAACACTCAAAAGTTATTTCCAAGGCCATTTATAGGAGGGCCCATTTGGCCTGAGTTTAAAAGAAATTCTATGAGAACTGAAGGCTTCGCAATGGGTCGCTGTACAAAAAATATAACATTTCGTTCTCTGGCACTTGTGTTTCTTAGAACATGTGTGCTTTTCCACCAAATTTTACTCTACTGTAAGCTCAGGAAATTGTTTTCTTATGATATGCATGTGTTTGAAGAGGTGTACATTGTCTGTTTTGCGTGATATTATATATGTACATAAATTAAATGATATAGATGTGTTAGTGGGTATCTCAGGGCACAGGAGAACTGCCTGGCAGAGAGGCAGCGGTCTGGAATGCTACACAAAAAGTGGCTCTGAGAATAGTGTGATGAAGGAGGTAATCAGGTACTGGTCATGAGCCCAGCTGGGGAGTCAGACGCCAAGAGTTTAGTTCCCAGCTCTGGTCACTTGGTATTTATGATCTTAAGTAAGACTAATATGCTACAAAGCTTTCATCTAAGTAGCGGAACAAGCAATGGGAGTTATTTTATACGGTTATGGTAAATTAAATAATACATAAAAAGTGCATAAGACAATCTCTAGCACATAGTAAATACTCAATAAACATTAGCTAATAGTATCAAACCAAAGTGTTTCTCATTTATAACTCATGTTGTCTTAGTCTTGCTAACTTCTGAATACAAACAGGGTCACATTCATAGTAGTGGCCCAAATCTTGCTGATGTTTGCCAGCATCTGCCTAACATTTGGGAACTGTGCACTCTGCAAGATTCACACATGAGTCTCTCTCTCTCCAGCCCCCATCAGTATTTACGGGCATTCCTGGGCTGTTTCACATAAGCTCATGGATCGTCTCTTACTTTTCTTATTGATTTTGGCTCCATTTAAAGCCCATGATGGTGGTGCTTTGTGCTGTAGCTACAGTCAAGAGCTGAGAACAGACCTGCCTCCTTCATGCTGCTTCCAAAGTTAGCAACTTGTCAGGAGTCAGGGTGATGTCATGCTCCCCTACTGTCTCCACAACTTGGGAACCCCCAAGTATCTTTCTCCCCAACTCATGGCTCAATTTACTAGCCCATTTCCTTAAAAATAAACTTCAACCTATGCCTATAGCATCCTCCATGGGGTACAGGCATGCACTCGTAGGGTCAAAATAGAAACCAATATCTAACATAAATACAATGCATATGGTGTAAATAGCATGGAACTTTTCTATATTCCAACAGAATTTTACCCCATATAGTTTTGGGGGACATGATTTGACCCATGGCAAATGTCGAGTCCATATAATACTTTTGGCTCTGACAGGGCTCCCTATGTTACACTTTCAGAGATGGGAATTTATCATACTTTCTACACAGAAAGTTCTCAGGTTTGGGCCACTTCTGATTCGTGGCTTCATTTCAGTAGTTTGGTCTGGTTACCACATTTTATCTTGTAGTAACTTTACTTTATTGCTACTGTCACAACAAAACAAACCAGCTATTATTGTATAACAAACTAAAGTTACATTTCTAAACTATTGTATCTAACCAAACCACAGTGTTATAACACCTAATTTACAGTTTATTCTAATTGCATGGACACGAAGAGAATAAAATAAAAATAGAAAATATATATATTAGATTTCATTGGCTCATCTGGACCAAGTGCTTTGAAGTTTGAGAGGATGGTTATAAAACAGCCGAGGTTCCATGTTGCTCACAAGACTTCTATTTAGAGCTGGGCAGCTGAGTACACATTAGGGCTGACTTAAAATTGTCCACATGGTAGATTGACATCACACTCGGGTTCTCACACCTCTGTCCAGCCAAGCTAGAAGCCTGCTCCCCCAGGGCTTGTGCGGAGCTGCCTTTCCTGAGCTACGGGTACTGCTGTATAAGGGATTCTTAAAGGTCTCTGGAAGGCAAAAGATTCTTACAGATAATCCAACAGACCAGCCAGGTAAGGGTTTGGAGGGGTGATAGGTGAGAGCACAAGTACAAAGACAGAAATGCGAAGTAGCCTCTTTGTGCCTTGGCAGAAGCATACTGGTGTATTTCCATGGAAGGGAGGGTGGCTCTGGTTAATGTTAAGAATGAAATACCCTAAAAATAAACGAAAAAAGTAAAAACCTGATTCCTTTTGTCTTCTTACAGGTTCCTGCACAAGACAAGATCATACAGGTTCAGAATGGCCTTACTACTCTTCTCTTATCCAAAGCTAACCTTTCCTTCAAGAGCCACCCACTTCTGAGGTAATGTGTAAGAAGTCCCTGACGAGGGGCTTACGAGGGGTGTTAGTTCCTTCCCCGCCCTTACCACTTCAGGATCGGCTCTTCCTCTGAGCTTCCGTAACTCCCAATTATTCCACAAACTGTGGCCTGTGTATTAGCTGATGGTTTTGCACTCACCAAAATGGATGAAGAGGCGTTTTGGGAAATGGAATGGACAAAGCTTAACATGGGAGTGGGGGAGTAGGAAAGATTTAGAGTGATCCCAGGTTCCTGGTGGTCATGGGTCGGTGTGACAGAGCTATTTATGGCAATGAGGAACCTGAGGAAGGTAGAGATTTGTGAAGTATTAGAGTTGATTACCTACTTTTTTACATAGTCATTTAACTCTGCTAATCATTTATCACTTAAGGTGTATTCCCTGGCACCGCTATTCATAGTCTTCAGCCCATGTATATTCCACAGGTTAGTTCCCAGTAAAAACCAGTTAATGACTATGGGGCAGTGGTACCCTTAAACCTCAGCAGACAGGCCTCTGATATCAGGCTTTAGAGGACTTCTTTCAGGATGTCCCTTGACCATACTCTCTCTTACAAGGAGAAAAGATTGCAAGGTTACAGGAGTGAGCCCAAGCAGAGACTGCCCTTACTTCTAGAACATGTTCCACATATCCTAAGCCTGCTTCCGGGGCCAGCTCAGACTCCTACCAGCTCCATCTTCCTGTGGACAGACTACACTGCTGGTGAGTGCACATCTGGGTACCAGGAATGGTCAAGGTAAGCCAAGGATAAGATGTGAAAAAGTTGGAGATGTCCACAGAAACGTGGTGTGGGATGAAGCCCTTGTGGAATGTGAGAGTGTCATGCTATGAGGCAGGATTTAGGGACTGAAGACCAGCTTTCTTTGTACCTCCAAATTCCAGTAGAGAATTCTAAGGACTCCAAAAGTTTTAATATGGAACCTGAATTTCCAGGTTATTAAAAACGTGTATTCACCAAGGTAGGGACATAAAACATATTTTTTAAAATAGTTTGTTAGCTTGATATACTTTAATATTTAGATCTCTCACACATGTACTCTTGACCTCAGTCCTGAAACATCACAGGCAGGTCTGATTAGAGATGCTGAGAAGCACTTTATGATTAGGGCACCCTAAACACAGCTTCTAGGATGTGGCCATGACAGCCGCCGATGTTGAACCTCACAGGGCTCCATCACTGACAATCGGCTTTTCACTAGGTCTGAGGCATGGAAAGAGAAATATCACAGATTTGGGAAACTGGATGGCAGGAAGGCGTGGTTCTTTTCTCTTAAATGATTTTGATCTCACAGTAACTCAAGCTCAGTCCCACTGTCTTCAAGCTCAATCTATTCTCTCTGATCATATCATGCTCATTTTCTTTCTTTCCTTTGAAAGAATAACATTTCAGTACTTGATTTTGTTTGTCTCGCCCCATCCTACCTCCTGGGTGTTATACTAAATTTCTTTATGTTTTCATAAGCTGCAATACTCCTCCACATTCTGCCCATCATTGTAAGGGTTAGAATACTATTTTCCCTCAGTTTTTGGTAATATCTGTATTTCTCGAACCTGAATTATTGCTTTGACAGTTTTCTTATTCTCTCGCCTTCTTTCCCAACTAGTCTTTTTCTATCTATCTTCTCTATTTCCTCATTTCTATATGGCGAAGAACAGTATAGATGGATATAGAAGTATCATTTGATTTCCTCAAAATATACTGGGCAAAATGCTGAAGCCAGAGTATGGAAAAGTATCTCCAGGCTTTAAAGGTCTCTAGCGAAAAGCCTACACAAGCAAGAGGTGGAGAACCCCAGTGTAGGAGGCTCACGGCTAGGTCCAAAATACCAGTATGTCCAAGGCGAAAGAAGCAAAATGTAGTAATTAAATGTTTTGTACAAGCAGTACCCACCATAAAAGTGTAGGAGACTATATGGCAAAACATGGAGGGAAAAGGAAGGCGTTTGCTGGGAAGGAGGAGGAAGAAAAGATGATGTGCAGGTGACTGCCAGAGAAAAGGCTGAAGGAACCTGTGAGGGAAGGGGCCATTCATAACTTATGGCTGAGTTTCTGTGGAGATTCACTGAATTGCTGAATCCTCCACCTTTTACTGAACATCTCTTAAGTTTCTACAGCAATATGTAAGAGAATGGCCACTGCAAGGGCAGCCCTTTCAACAAAAACTTAGTGAAAGGCATCTCTCTGCCCACCTGATACTTCTACAAAGAAGTGGAAGACAGTCCTTGCTCTCCAGGGGCACCAACATTCATACATAGGAAGGTGACATAAGCTGGAGCTGTTTTCTGCAAAAAGGCAAAGGATAAATCCCAACCTCATCTGTCATGTGGTGCTTGTTGACATTTGTCCCACAGGGAAATGGAAGGATGTCTCTCTGCTGCACAGCCAGGCCAACACGCACAAACATAATAACAATTTTCACTCTGCCTGTGGCATCCTAGACCAGCCACAGTATTTTCATGACCATAGTCTCAGCAACCTCTGCCTGGGCACAGGTTCTTGGCACATACACAGTTACCCTTGAACAGCATGTGTTTGAACTGCGTGGGTCCACCTATACACAGATTTTTTTCTGCTTCCTTATGATTTTCTTAGTAACATTTTCTTTTCTCTAGCTTGCTTCATCGTAAGAATACAGTAATATATATATATGCAAAATATGTGTTAATCAACTGTTAATATGATATCAGTAAGGCTTCCGGTCATTAGTAGGCTATTAACAGTTAAGTTTCGGGGGAGTCAAAAGTTATATGCAGACTGCCCAGGGGGCTGACACCCTTATCACTGCATTGTTCAAGGGTCAGCTGTGTAATTAGGGTCTCTATCTGTCTCTGTGCAGCCTGAACTCTTTACGGTGGGTACTGCTTGTACAAAACATTTAATTACTACATTTTGCTTCTTTCGCCTTGGACATACTGGTATTTTGGACCTAGCCGTAAGCCACAAGCCATACGTGCTTGGACTTTAGGAAAATAAAATTATAGAAAAGTTAAGAATTCCCAAGTTAAGAGACTTTACAGAATTGTTTTTATTTCTATATCAATTCATTTGCCATCTGTGGTCTTCTCCAGTCCTACCCAAGCAGAGAACGGATGAATTCCATGGACAGTTCCATTCTAACCAGTTCCTGAGCCAGTCTGGACCAAAATAGAAATGATACGATTAGCCTCATGCCATCAGCTAAGTGATCTGGACTCGTTCTGTAATAGTATTTCTGCAAATACCCCTATGTGTTTTAATTCTTTCCTTAAAATTGTGTTTCCCTCATAGTCGTGGTCCCCAACCTTTTTGGCACCAGTGACCAGTGCACCTATGAAAATCTAATGCCTGATGAGCGGAGGTGGTGATGAGAGTGATGTTAGCACTGGGGAGCGGCTGCAAATACAGATGAAGCTTAGCTCACTGACCCGCTGCTCAGCTTCTGCTGTGTGGCCTGGCTCCTAACAGGCCACAGACTCCTACAGGTCTGCAGCCTGGAGTTTGACACCCCTGCCTTACAGCCTTTTTTCTTCCCAGACTGGGCCCTATAGTATAGTGTCGTGCGGCAGGAAATAGAGACCTCTTGACCTCTTTAGCAAGACATAAAATTGAAAGCTACATTTAGAGAATCAGACCACAATGGTGTAAGTTGAGGGAATCCAGAAGGAAGAAGAAGGGGCAGGGCTGGCTGGGGTCAGGGACTCCACCTCTTCTAACCCTGGAGAATGGTGGAGAGAAGATTGAAATGTGAGTCAGAAGAAATCTGTTAGATGTCATGGGTCTTGCTGGCCCTCTTTGGGCTGCAGTATAGAGGGGGTGGATGTGTGAGAGAGGTATAGTGATTACAGTAAGAAAAAGAGAATTCTGTCTAGATTCCAGTTGGGACTCTAGAACAGACTATCCCTTCCTTGGCCGTTCTCTCCCTCTTCCATTCATAATCTTCTATCCTAACCCCACCTCACCAACTTTTAATGCTCCTCTATGAAAGTAAGTTTTGCTTCTCAACCTGGTTAGACAGAGTGAAGTCCTTCAATTTATCTCTCATAGGCCACTCTCATATTCTGTTCGGCATCGAAGAGACTCAGAAATCCCCTTGTCTTCTTCAGAAGGGATTTAGAAGGCAGATGAGTTGTGATCCATTAAGATTGTGACAGCAGGTCCTATACCAATAGACAAGATAGCCTTCAGCAAAGGTTAGGGGTGGGACACCAGCCATGGGGTGGGTGAAAGGTGTGGCAGATCCAAGGTGAAGGTAGGTCACCCAAGAAAGCTACAGCCAAGAGAGGACAGGTCATGAGTTTCCACAGCCATAGACATCATCCATGACCACCACGACCAAGAGGCATTTCAGCATATCTCCACCTCTACCTCCAGGTGATTTTAATTTTTAGGAAAATCGTATGATAGGATTAGCCCTTTCAGGATGGGATGGGGCCTGCAGTTAGAACTGCAACTATTTGTGTAATAAAAATGGAAAGATACAGGAAATCATCTCGGTCATTCAGTGACTGAGCCCATAGTCTAAGCTTGCACAGAACCAGCAGCAAGCCGACATTGGCAAACTGGCCAGATGACACCCGCAGTTGAGGCAGCTTACTCTCATTTTAATAAATATGCAGATCTTATTTCCCTCAAACAATAACAAAAACAGAAAAGAGAGCCACTACAACTATCCCCACCCCCTTATACTAATTCATGCCTTGTGGCTAAACTTCAGCACTGTGCTGATATGGACATTCTCAGTTTCTATTTAGTTGTGCTGTAAAAATACATTTGCATATTGCAAAATACTCCACAGGCATAAACTTAAATTCTGGTTCTTATACATAAAATGTCCAAAATTAATTATGTTGATATGAAACTGACAAATATTTAGAGTTAGCTAGGCACCATAAGAAATAAAAAATAAATAAAAGGGGAAGGCACGAGGCTGGCAATCAAGTTACAGTAACAGACATTAAGGTGTGAGAAGGTAATGGCTGCCCATGACAAGGAGAGACTCAGGCCTAGCACATTCGATGACCAAGAAAAAGAGAAAGGATAAATCCTTAGCCTGTGTGGTTGGTGGGGTATGCCCTGGAGCCTGAATTAGATAAAGGGTGGGGCTGGGCAGTCATGAGGGCTGATCAATCTACAAAGAATGCTATAAATCAGAATATTGTGCCAATTAACCCAGCATGAAACTGCTTGCACAATTTTCATACTGTAAATTGGCCCAGGCTACCACCAGAGTAGGCAATGCCATACTACAGGAAAGCAACAAACCTACCTCACCATCACTACTAGCTTAGAAGAGAATTTTTGCAAGTTGGGAAATACAACCCAGGCTTGCTTCCAATCCCAAGAGTAGCTTGCTGATGCCACCCAATATCACAGTCCTTGGAAGCTGAAACTTTGTAACAGAACAGTGGATGCTTCAGTATAATTTACCTGAATCGAAACTTTACCAAGTATGAGTAACTTGTGCTATCCAATCACAAATAATGGGGGTGGGGGTGGTATGGGGAGGAAAGCATGAAATGAAAAGCAATTCCAATGAAGTCAAAATGTTATGTCATGTTCAATTCATGTTACAAATGTGAAGAAAAAGGTGTACAGATTTTATATGAAATCTGGTGTTTGAAAGAATACCAAATTATTAACTGCTCTTGGTGACCACTTGTTTCAGCCAATCCCTGAAGAGAAGCAGCTTTTGATCTAGGTGTTAAACAAAGGTCAATATTTGAAAGTGCAAATAGTCAAGACAACTATAAGACAAGAGAAGTGCCTTTCTGGCGGGCTGGACTCATTCTGTCTGGACTTCCATTCTCTAGGACATAAAATTTTGGGAGTTCGCACGGCAGTGCTTGCTGGGCTCACTTGCTAAACAGAAAAACTTTAATTAATGCCCTGTCTTCTTCAACAAATATGAACCCCCAAATATCTGGCGACTTAGATTTCTCGTGCTTCTTGACAAGACTCTGGGATGTTGGTGTGGGGATGAAGAGTAAGGTCAGGCAGGCTTGGGCTTGAATTCTGGCTCCATCCCTTACTGGTTTTGAATCTTAGCCAAATTTACTCATCCTTTCTAGAAAGCCTTTTATCTCCTCATTTTAAAAATGAGAATAATATCAATGCCCATGTAGAGATGTTGAGTTACTTGAGATAACGCAAGTAAAGCATCCATCACCTGGAAAGAACTCAATGAATGGTAGCTTTGATCATTACTACCCCACTCAGCTCTGTTTTTCTCATTGCAAACTGGCAAAGAACAATACCCATGCTTTCTGCTGCAACTAGACTTGCCTTGCCTCTAGTCTTGGGGATAGTAGGTCTGTATCCTAGCACATTTTCAAATGGTCCTTTTCTTGGCACATCTTGACATTGTCCGTTCAGATAATTTGCTGACCTCTTCAGATAATTTGCTACCGAAACATGACTGGAGGTGGGTTTTCATGATCCATTAATCAGTTACCATAGTAAGAAATCTACGTGCACATTTTTTTTAATTCTCTGAGGTAGACTATGGCGGCTATTGATTCTGCCTGCCCATCATGCTTTCCCATCTCACTTTTTTGAGTAAGGTCTCTTCCCTTTAGCAATAAGATTAGAGTTGGACACGAGCCTGGCCATTCGTAGTACTCCTTGGCTGCTGTGATGGACTAGTTGATGCACTGGGAGAAAAAAGCTGTTTATTCCTCTGAAGTCATTAAACCGGTTCTGTTTAATCTGATACTGCCAGAAGTTTTTTTTAGAGAGCCTTGCTGTTAATGTGAAGAGTTAACAGCTGACTATGTGCAAGTACTGTTCTAAGAATTTTATTTCTGTTCTCTCACCTACTCCTAAAAATATTCTGTCCTGTAGATCTTACTATAATCATTATTAGCAGATAAGGAAATTCAAGCACAGAGAGGTAAAGTAACGCTCAATGTCACATATCTGGAAAGTGACAGAGACAGAATTTGAATCTATGCAGTTTGCGTTATTAATCTCTAAGACAGTATTTCTCAGCTTCTTCCCCCAGGAGTTCTTGAGCTAATCTAGAGATATTTGTGGTTGTAGGGACTTAAGCAAGAGGTGCTAAATATCCTACAATATACAGAATATCCCCCCACGAGAAAAAGTAATCTGCTCCAAAATGTGAACAGTACCAAGTCTGAGGAATCCTATTTAATGACATTCAAGTTGCCAAGTCTTGATGGGCAGAAATGAGGGAAGCACCCAAATTGTGCTCATGATGGTCCCTGAGGCTCAGAACCTTCCCACCGCCTAAGCAAAAGATGCCCTTTATGTTGAGTGAAGTTTGAGTGAGATGTTCTTTCAGGTTGCAATCAGGAGAATCCTGACTAATAACATATGCAGCGCCCATTTTTATTCTCCTCTAGTCACAGACGTTTGAAAAGATGTGCATGATTCCTGTGTGTGCTGTCAACTGCCCACCTCAGACCGTCAGGATGATAGTGACTGTTTTTCTCTCTCCATATCAAGATGCTTAATTAGCACTTTCAGGAAAAAGTGATAGGGATGAGCTATAAGTCATCACACTTATCACACCGGTCAGGGTGGGAATGATCCTCAACAGTGTTTTTCTCTACCTTTCATTTAGAAATTATGATTCAGTGAGAGATCCTTCCTCGAACATTTAGGCTTAGAGGCAAATGCATGTTCAATACATCTAATCCAGGAATCATTTTTATGTACATTCTACTTGTTCTGTCTTTGCATCCACTCTGGAATTCTTTTCATCTTATGTGCATTATAATAGACTGATGTGTTCTAGAAACACATCAATAATTCTGTGTATCTGTGTGCCTGAAGGTCAACAAACTACTTTCTTTTTTTAGTTATAATCAAATGACTGCCGACACCTAGAAACAACTAGAGAGCTGGAGGAAAAAAAAAAAGTCTACGTGTAACACTCAGCACATCTGCAAATTCAGGAAATGTGGAACAGACCTGGAAAATTGCCAAGAAGCTCCCATTCCTGTATATTTCACAGCAACCACCAATATATGAGATGATAATATTTATTTAAAAGCCTCAAACTCATGGAATTCTGCTATGTATTGGGCATGTCACTTTCTTGTAGCGACGAGGTGTACATTTTGACACTTAACAATAATAATCTCATAGGCAAACACTTTTCTGTATTTTTTTCAGTGTTTGAACAGGTCTAGGTCTTTCATATATGAATATCTTAAATTATGAAATAAATCCTTATGTAAACAAGATCTTAAATAACTAATTAAATTATATTGAAATTATTAGATGCTCTATGTAGGATCTATTGCTTTAAAATATTTCAAGTTGTCCACTGAAGCTAAAATGTGCTTGGTTTCTGACTATTAAAACTTAAATCTGATTAAAATAAATGAGCTTTTGGGATCTCCATCTTATAATGGATGCACTAAATAATTCTCAAATAGACTTCTTTAGGGGGTTGCAGAGAAGATAAAAATGACTTTGCTTGGTCCCAATGAGACCACTATGGTTGACATCATGATGTATTAAAATCGGAAAGTACTCACCAATGTCAACCATTGAATCGGATGATATTTTCAAGGTATTATATTGTCTCTCTGTTTTACTTGTACTTCTATTGCATAGAATATTTTTCCTCTGTTAAAACAATTTTATAAAACATGTCTCTCATTTCCTTTAAACTTTGCTAGTGCAGATTGCATAATTCACTGTTTTATATCATTTCCTGTGAATATGTCATTTAATTTTAATTAGTTAAGTTTGAGAGATTCTCTTAAATCTAGCGAAATTCTACCTATGTGTTCCATAGATATCTACTGAATAAGTTGAGAGACTGCATGGTAGAGTGGAAAAGTATAGCTGGGAGTTTATACATGTATATTAGTTGTGTACACTGGAAAAGATAAATATCTGAGTCTCAGTTTCCCTCATCTGTAATAATACACCAATGTTTCTGACTATGACAATTAACTGAGACTAGGCTTATTCTGCCTATGAACAACTGGTAAACTGGACTATGTATATGAAATAACTGTTTTCAGATGTTGGACAACAGGCAATGCAGAACCGTGATCCCTGAGACAAGGGAAATCAATGAGGTAAGACCTACAATCACCCTGGCTTTCAGCCTAGAGACATGTAGTGGACCAAAAATGATGAGGGAAATCAAAGATGGAAACAGGCATACCATTGACATGAGGAGATGGATCTTGGAATGCAGGGAGGACGAGGTGGCTAGATGTTGTGATGCAGAGCAGTACATAAGAGCAGCACAGAGAAAGCTCCAGGAATCTGTTAGGGGTCTTCAGAAGTCTCTGGTTGGAAATTGCTCAGGGGAACTCCATAAGGCTTAACAAAAAGAAATGCAAGAAGAACAGCCCCCAGAGTTCATACAGGCCTGCAAAACATTCATGTTAGCACCAGCCAGATTGGAGAGGAAAAAATTCAACATCACAGAAGAAGGAAGTGATATACTCTAAATTCATTACATGCATATTAAGACAATATTATTTAAAAAAAAAACATTAAACTAATAAAGTTGACAACTTAGATGAAATAAATGTTTTTTAAAAGATAGAAATTATTAAAACTGACGCTGGAATAAATAGAAAATATAAATAGTGATATATGTGTTAAGCAAATTGAATTGGCAATTTAAAAATGTTCCTAAAATAAAAATTCCAGGCCCAGATAGCTACACTGGTGAATTCTGTCAATCATTAAAGAAGAGATGATACTAATTTTATGATACTAACTTTTTCAGATATTAGTGGAAGAGAGAACATTTTCCAACACAATTTATGACATACCATGACACCAAAACAAGACAACCGTATTATAGGAAAAATTATAGATCAATATTCCTCAAGAGCATAGATGCAAAACTGAACAAATCATTAGCAATCAAATTCAACAATTATATAAAATGTATATTCATGAAGACCAAGTGAGCTTTTATTCCCAAAGTGCAAGGTTAGTTGAACATACTAATTGATAGAAAATCACCATACTTTCACAATAAATGAGTTAAGTCGTGTGTATATGTGGTAATTATAATAGATGCAGAAAAAGTGTAATCAAAATTCAACTTCAATTCATGACACAGTTAGCAAACTAGGAATAGAAGTGGTTTTTGATTTTTCAAAACGAGAAAGGACAATGTATCAGGAAATGGTTAGGCTCTGCTTCCAAACACTCAGGCTTCCACGAAGTCAGTGACTTACCTTTCTTGATCACCTCTTGTTATTGCCTATGTAGATTTGCTCCAATGTGAATCCCATCTTTGTATGAGTGACGGCTTTATCTGGGCTGCCCAGACTTGCTGTCAATGAACCTTGGTAAGTAAATCTATGGCACTGATTATTGGAAAGGCTGCTTATTTTAGTAGTTATTATTCTCATGTTAACTTATATTTTCAAATCTGTACTTTCTATGAATGCTTGGACCACATTACAAAACTCCTCTACTTCTGTTCCCAAACATTTTATTTATAGAGGCTACGCACTTAATAAAACTTTTGTTGTTGGTGATGATGGTATTGATTTAATTTGTTGTAGCCAATAGCATGGCATAAATTAGAATTTTGGACAATTGAAAGTAAACATCACAACAATATTGGTATATCCATCTTTCTATGGTTTAAAAGTACACATACTGTGATTATAGATGTTTTTATAAGAACAGCAATTAAAACACCTCTGGTAAAGACTCATCACTTTGAAAAGCATGGGCATCAGTAACAGAAATGCCTACCAGTGGTGTATATCAGGAAATAAATATTTCGTACTCACAGACACTTTCAAGAAGAAAACATGGGTTATTAAGTTATATGCAAATTATTAATAATGTGAGCTTGATTCACATTAGTGTCTTCTCAGTAATCTCTAAATGTTGCTAATTTTCAGCCATCTCCCAAAATAGATTCCAGCTACCACTTAAATATGTCCTCTCTAAATGCCAAAAATAAGAATCGGTTTCTATTCTATTTTTCATTTTCCTTAGTGTATTGTTGAAAAGTGATATTCATACCCATTAGACAAAGGTAGTTGGAATTGTTGCAGTTATATATAACACATCAACACCTGCTTGTTTCTTCTCATTAAAAATGTGATATGTACTGAGATCTGGTTGCATTTGAAAGGGTGAAAATGCATATCAAAAGCAAATCAAAGATTTTGTAAAAGAGCAGTGGTGCAAACCTCTGAGAGTATCACTTCTTGAAGATGATTTATTGAAATCTGTCCTTTCTATGAATTTTCATCTGCAGCCTCTTTAACTGGTGAAGGCTCCCTCTCCTAACCTGATGGTTTTTTAATGGATGTGTGGGGGACAAGATATAGGACTTTCATTTACATGACCTCTCCAGAAGAAGGTGAATAATGAGAGTATGCAACAAACATCTTTTTGACTGCCACACCCTATTCTGCATCACTGTGTAATTCACTTAAAGGACACTGGGACTGTGTTGGCATCTCAAATTTGTAAAAGACTCCAAACCTACCTGGGGTTTTAGGTATGCAGCTAGTATAAATGAACCTGCTCCAAAAAGCATGAACGTTTTTCCATGATAACAAGTGTTTCCAAGGCAGGTTTAAAAGAGTCTTGGGTATCTCTCACCTGACAAAAGGAGACGTGGATTAATGATCCCCGACACAGGCTGCTCATGGTATATTTTCATGTCTGAGATATGGTTTATCAAATCAGTAGGTATTTTTTTTATTTATTTTAATCAATGTGAATTGCTTATATGTTGCTTTCTTCAATTATCCTTTCTAAACATGATGAAGGAATCTATAGTTTGGCTCTATTTAATATGGTCTTTAGAAGGATGGTCATGTGTTAGCTACTTATAATTCTCAATAATGAATACATTTCTCTCACCCAGCTTATTTGTTCTTGTTTATTAGGTGCAAGAATATGGGCCAAGTAAAATTTGGTTAAGAAACAGAAACATGTAAAAAAGACACAGGAAATATTTTGTATTCGAACAAATTAAAGAGGGTAGGCTAACCACCGTAACTAACAAACTCAAATCTGAATGACTTTACACAATAAAGATGACTTCTTGCTCATGTTATGTGATAAGATGGCCTTCGTCATCACTCAGGAACCAGATTGCTTCTATATTGTGGCTCTACTACCTTCTAGGTCTTTGGAGACCACTCTATTCAGCTGACACATAGGAAAAGAGGCAGGATAAGGATCACTTGGAAAAATTTATGGGCCAGGATTGTTGCCAGACATAAATTTCTGATGATGGCCAGAACTTAACTGCAAGGGAGGCTGAAATGCAGTCTAACTGTGTGACCAGAAGGAAGTGGGAAAATATGCGTTGGACAAATGGCCATCAGTGCTACATGAACGGACATGCCAATTTCAGAACCGCAATGCGAAACTCAAGGACTCCGATAAAAATCCAAGCCTATCACTAGAGTCTTCTAAGAAAAATTGTGTAGGATGTTTTCTCATTGAACCACTTGGTTAGAGAGATAAAATGAGGACTTCTTCCACAAAATGCTGATATTATTAATGAAAGAATCACAAGGTACGAGGCCATGTCTTCGTTCTCATCATTTTCTCTTTGATTGGCAATTGGTTGGCAACCATATTTGCTGAGTTCTTGAGTTTTCAGACAATGCAATATTAATCTAGATGTGAAGATGTATATCTCTCAAGGTAAGATTTCTAGAGGCTCATCATGTAATTAAAATATTTCCAAAATAGTCATCATGGTAATAAATAAGCCTATACCAGAGGCTATAGAGCTCTAAAAAAAAATAGAGGCCATTCTCCTTTAAATAAAATGTGGCATCTTTTCTACTAAAAATGAAATTTTTTTGAAATAATAGGTAAGCTGTCCTTGTTATTCATAAACATCTTATTTATGCATCTTCACTGTTGTGATAAATTAGCTGGGTTTGTTTTATATTTCCCTACAGTTTACTTTAAATAATCCTTCACAGTCATTCACCACAAGACCACATAAGTTTCTTTTTTTAATACCCAGAATGCTGAAATAGCATTTTGAGTACAGACTGTAATGCATAACAAGTGTATTATTTCTTCTTGGGAATGCCATACAAAAACTTATTCTTCTCATATTGTCCATTTTTAGTTTAATTCTTTAAAGCTGCTTTGTATTTTAAAAGGTAATATTCTTTGAACTTACAACCACAAATCACCCCAATTTTTCTTTTCCTACACTCTCCATCAATGTCATTCTAACATAACCATATCCTGAATTTTATTGCCACAAATTACTGACCCTTTAAATGAGATCATTAATATAGAACATTGTTAATCCCTTTTTTTCTACAAGCATCTTGTTAGTTCTTCCACTACACCCACTGAGCCTTTTCTACCTTCCAAAGGGGCAGTCACTTGTTCCACCCACCTACCTCACCTAGTCTTAGGTGCTAATGTCAGTGACAAAGTATGGCTTTTAAATTAAAAAAAGACCGAATGATGATTTTCAATTTTAACATACCACCAACTACCCAAAACCCACCCATTTTACCACCACTATTGCTACATACATGCCCCACTACAGACTATTATCCTATCTGATACCCCTATTAAAGGAGACACATTTGACCAACTCGAATCTCACTGCAGGTGTGTCTTCTTTTGTTGCAGACGTGATTGATGCTGAAAAGCATAAAAATATAAAAGTTCTAATACATCTTTTCAATGATACATTGTAAAAGGCTGTAGAGAATTTTATAAAATCACTTATTCAAAAGCATATTGAGTATCAACTCATGGAGGCAACAAGATAAGAACTAAGAGTTAATTTTATGGCGTTCACTGTCAAGTAGCAAGATACAGTCACATTCAAACTAAAAGCAAAATGTGGTAAAAGCTATGAGAGTAGGTTCAAGACAACACATAATTTTGCATTTTTCTGTTTTTTCCCTCCTTTTTCTTCTGGTCCAAATGATGTTCCACCTTAAATTTTAAACTAGGACTCATCTTGTGTTAGATCTTGTATTTAAACATCCTTATTCATGTCCCACCCTTCCAGATAGAAGCACTACTTCCTTGTATTAATAGTAACTTTTCTGGGTGGTGTACATTATCTATATTATCACATAGTATCAAAATCATTTATTTACATATCTCTTTCTCTATGGAGTCCATGAGCCTAGGATCATTTTTATTCGATTGTGTATCACTGGTGCTAGCATAGTATCTAGAAAATAGCACATTGGAGTATACATTTTTTTAAAGATTTTTTAAAAATAAATTTATTTACTTAAATTAGTTTCAAGTATACAGTACCTTGGTTAGACATCTATATTGTTCATAAAATGATCCTTGTGCTCCCCTCCCTGGCCCTCCCTTAGCCATCATATTAATCAGCTTCCATTCCCTCTGCGATGCTCCCCACCCTGCCCAACTATCTACTAATTTGTACTTCTTTAATCCTTCGCCCCATTCTCCCAGCCCCCCAACTCCTCTCCCTCTATCCATCACCAAATTGTCCACTATATTTGTGCCTGTTTTTGATTAGTTTGTCCTTTTTGTTCCTTAGATACTGTATATAAGTGAAATTATATGGTATTTATCTCTCTCTGTCTGACTTATTTCACTCAGCATAATAACCTCTAGGTCCATCGATGTTGTTGCAAATGGTAAGATTTCATTTTTTCTAATGGTTGAGTAATATTCCATTGTATATACGAACCATAATTTCTTTATCCAATTGTCGTTGATGGGCATTTAGGTTGCTTCCATATCTTGGCTATTGTAAATTGTGCTGCTGTGAAAATTGGAGTGCATAGATCTTTACGAATTATTGTTTTGGTTTTCTTTGGATAAATACCCAAAGAAGTACAATTGCTGGGTCAAAAGGTATATCCATTTTTAATTACATTCTTTGAGCTAAAAAAAATTCTATCAGGAAAAACCATGGAATATTTATAAAAGATGTGGTCTTCTAGAAAGAAAGAGGGAGAAACATACCACAGGCATGAGAAGAGTGTGTGCAGAGGCACAAAGGCATGTGAAACACAGAAGTGAAGCAGGGATGTGGACAGGGACTTGGTTTCAGTGTCTCACAAGAATGTGGTAGCTGATAGGAAGGAGCTATGGGAATGTAGAAAATGAGATTGCTGAGAAAGGTTGAGTGGATAAGAAAGGTTTTCATAAAGCACTGGTGCCTAAAATTTTTAAGTGTCAGAGAAAAATAAACACATTTATGCACTGATACTATTACTATTTGGGGGCCATGGGATACCTAAAACTCATCCAAGGATCCTTGAAAAAAATGCTATTTTTGGCTTTTACCTTAACAGGAATTGAGAGTCATGAAAAGTTGTGATGTCACCTTTGGTTTCATAGTGAATCTAGTTAACCAGTTTAATGCTCAGTTGAAGGAGAAGAGGCCAGAAATCCAGACACCAGTTTAGTCTGGGCATTCAGTCAAAGTAGAACTGTTTAGTCAATAATTTTTAGAGTCTTAATCGTCTTTGGCTATTGCTATGTCCCTATAATTCTAACATTTTGATTTCCCTTACATAGTGTTCCTTGACTCAGGTGCTATGCATTTGTTCATGTATGTTTTTACAATGCTTAGTAGAGTACTTGGTGCTAAGTAGTCATCATTCAATAAATATTGGCCAAAGAGATGAAAAAAGTTCATCTGAACTAATAGAAAGGAGACAGATCATATATATTTAATTTTTTTCTAGAGAAATAATTCTCCGTTTTTATGGCCAATAGAACAAGATAAAGATTTAATCTTTTGCATGAAATTATAGAAACTTTGCATTAAGTAACCATACTAATCTCTAGGGCAGTCAGCAAATAACATGTCATCGCTCTGTCCTTCCTCATCCATTGCAAATATAGCTAGTTAAGCACTATGGTAGGCAGCTTTCTAGATGTTTCGTATTGTGGTTGTTCTGTGTGAACAACAGAATATGACAGAAGTGATGCTAAATCACTTCTGAGATCAGGTTGAAAAAGTTATCTTCTCTCTTAATGGATGGATAGGTGAAAGAAAGAAAGAGAGAGAGAGAGAAAGAGAGAGAGGGAGGGAGGAAGGGAGGAAGGGAGGAAGGAAGGAAGGAAGGAAGGAAGGAAGGAAGGAAGGAAGGAAGGAAGGAAGGAAGGAAGGAAGGAAGGATGAAAGAAAGAAAGAAAAAGGAAGGAAGGAAGGAAGAAGTTTGAAGGAAATAGCTGACAATAATGAATGGTAAATGGAAATGGAAATATATGTCGGTTGTTTGTTGTTTATGTTTGTCATTGTTTGTTGTTATGATGAGAGATGATATATATATACATATTGGTTGCTGTTTGTTGTTGTTTGCTTGTCGTTGTTTGCTCGTTTGTCGTTTGCTGTTTGTTTGCTCGTCGTTTGTTGTCGTTGCTCTGTTGTTGTTTGCTTGTCGTTTGCTCGCTCTGTTTGTCGGTTGTTATTGTTTGTTTGCAAATGAAATGGTACGAAATGGTACGAATGGTAAATGAAATAATGAAATGAATGAATGAAATGGTAATGAAATGAAATGAAATGATATATATGAGAGAGATATGAGATATATTGTTTGGTTGTCGTTTGTTTGTCGTTGTCGTCAGTTTGTCTGTTTGTCATTGTCATCGTCATTGTTTGTCATTGTTGTTGTTTGCTTGCTCGCTGCTCGTTGCTTGCTGCCGGTTTGTTGTTTGCTCTGCTCGGTTGCTTGTTTGTCGTTGTCGTTTGTTTGTTTTGTACGAATGGAATGAATGAAATGAAAATGGTACCGCACGAATGAATGAAATGGAAATGAAATTGTCGAACACATACAATGATTGTCATTAAACATTAAGCGCCATTGTTGAATACGTCCATATCTATATCTTTGGTCATAAGACCTGGGAAATCCAACTGGCATGTTGTAAGAAGAGGCTCACATGGAGAGGAAATAAAGGTTCTGGCCAACAGCCCTGATGAGGAATGAGCTGCTAACAGCTGAGTGAGCCAGCATGAACGTGAATCTTTCATTTCCCATTAAGCCTTCAGATGACTACAGCCTTGTCTAACATCTTGCCTCCAGCCTTATAGCCTCCTGAGCTAGAATCACCCAGCAAAGGTGCTTCCAAATTTTTAACTCACAGAAACCATGCAATAAATGTTTCTTGTATTAATCTGTTAAATTTTGAGATAATTTGATATACAACAATAGATAGATAATATAACCACAGTTTGCTTTGCTCTGAGGCCAGCTCAGAATTTTTTTTACCATCATAATCCAGGCAGCCACCACCAATCCACTGATGTTGGCAGGAGATGAAACCCATTTGTTAGCCTGTCTTGAGCAGAAGTCCAAGGTGTGTTTCCATGTTTTATACCATCACTTGCTAATGACTAGGTTGTCTTGCTAATGGGAATTTTCCCCCATATATCACATGACCATTAGAATGTAGGAATCTGTGTATATGTAATCTTAACAGAAAGGGGCCGAGGAAGCCACACAATCTGGGTTAACTGAGGTCTGACTTGATAAGGGCCAAGGAATCCTTGTAGTTCAGTGCATCACGATAAAGGACTAGAGAGTTGAAATGCAAATCTTATTGTGATAAGTCTTGTGCATTTTCTGCAGTGTCTTAGTTTACTCAACTTTCTAAGAAATGACTAATTTAAAAGTACTGCCATTCTAAATCATATTCTAAAGTTTGTCCAGTCCAGCATTCTATCTCCAATACCTTGATTGGGTTCTGGAAGGGTATAGCTGGGTATGAAAGCAGAATATACTAAACTCAGAATCTTAAAAATATTTTCTATTTAAGTCTCACTTTCTTTCACCTCCTGATGTGTATTTATTTTCATAAATTTATGTAACTTTTCATGAGGCCAGTTATTCTTCTCCATACACTTATCTTAGGTTAGGATCTTTAAAAAATTTTATCAAGGTAACATTAGTTAATAACATTATATAAATATCAGGTGTACGTTATAATTTGATATGTGTATACCCTATTGCATGCTCACTATTTAAAGTCCAGTTTCCTTTCTTTACCATATATATGACCTCCTTTCCTCAATTCACCCTGCCCTTAACTCTTCCCCCTCTTGTTATCCCCATTCTATTATCTGTATCTATGAGTTTGCTTTTGTTTTGTTTTGTTTTGTTACTTCATTTGTTACTTCTTTATATTCCACATCTGAGTAAAATCATGTGATTTTGACTTTTTTCATCTGACTAATTTCACTTATCATAATAGCCTCAAAATCCATCAGTGTTGCTGCAAATGGCAATATTTCATTTTTTATGGCTGAGTAGTTTTCCGTTGTATATTTGTATACCACATCTTCTTTATCCATTCATTCATTGATAAGACTCTTAGGTTATTTCCATATCTTGGCTACTATAA
>NW_024349800.1:26652416-26822374 GCF_902729225.1 Pteropus medius | reverse complement strand
AGGAAGGAAGAAAGGAAGAAAGAAGGAGAAAGAAAGAAGAGAAAAAGAGAAAGTTAGCTATGTCTTATATCTATATCTTTGGTCATAAGACCTGGGAAATCCAACTGGCATGTTGTAAGAAGAGGCTCACATGGAGAGGAAATAAAGGTTCTGGCCAACAGCCCTGATGAGGAATGAGCTGCTAACAGCTGAGTGAGCCAGCATGAACGTGAATCTTTCATTTCCCATTAAGCCTTCAGATGACTACAGCCTTGTCTAACATCTTGCCTCCAGCCTTATAGCCTCCTGAGCTAGAATCACCCAGCAAAGGTGCTTCCAAATTTTTAACTCACAGAAACCATGCAATAAATGTTTCTTGTATTAATCTGTTAAATTTTGAGATAATTTGATATACAACAATAGATAGATAATATAACCACAGTTTGCTTTGCTCTGAGGCCAGCTCAGAATTTTTTTTACCATCATAATCCAGGCAGCCACCACCAATCCACTGATGTTGGCAGGAGATGAAACCCATTTGTTAGCCTGTCTTGAGCAGAAGTCCAAGGTGTGTTTCCATGTTTTATACCATCACTTGCTAATGACTAGGTTGTCTTGCTAATGGGAATTTTCCCCCATATATCACATGACCATTAGAATGTAGGAATCTGTGTATATGTAATCTTAACAGAAAGGGGCCGAGGAAGCCACACAATCTGGGTTAACTGAGGTCTGACTTGATAAGGGCCAAGGAATCCTTGTAGTTCAGTGCATCACGATAAAGGACTAGAGAGTTGAAATGCAAATCTTATTGTGATAAGTCTTGTGCATTTTCTGCAGTGTCTTAGTTTACTCAACTTTCTAAGAAATGACTAATTTAAAAGTACTGCCATTCTAAATCATATTCTAAAGTTTGTCCAGTCCAGCATTCTATCTCCAATACCTTGATTGGGTTCTGGAAGGGTATAGCTGGGTATGAAAGCAGAATATACTAAACTCAGAATCTTAAAAATATTTTCTATTTAAGTCTCACTTTCTTTCACCTCCTGATGTGTATTTATTTTCATAAATTTATGTAACTTTTCATGAGGCCAGTTATTCTTCTCCATACACTTATCTTAGGTTAGGATCTTTAAAAAATTTTATCAAGGTAACATTAGTTAATAACATTATATAAATATCAGGTGTACGTTATAATTTGATATGTGTATACCCTATTGCATGCTCACTATTTAAAGTCCAGTTTCCTTTCTTTACCATATATATGACCTCCTTTCCTCAATTCACCCTGCCCTTAACTCTTCCCCCTCTTGTTATCCCCATTCTATTATCTGTATCTATGAGTTTGCTTTTGTTTTGTTTTGTTTTGTTACTTCATTTGTTACTTCTTTATATTCCACATCTGAGTAAAATCATGTGATTTTGACTTTTTTCATCTGACTAATTTCACTTATCATAATAGCCTCAAAATCCATCAGTGTTGCTGCAAATGGCAATATTTCATTTTTTATGGCTGAGTAGTTTTCCGTTGTATATTTGTATACCACATCTTCTTTATCCATTCATTCATTGATAAGACTCTTAGGTTATTTCCATATCTTGGCTACTATAAGTAATGCTGCAGTGAACATAGGGGTACATATATCTTTTTGAATTAGTGTTTTCATATTTGGATAAATACCTAGAAGGTAAGAATTCTCTGAGACAAAAGTTGTTATGGAAAGGTATTAAATAGGATAAATTCCATTCAGGAGTCCTGGATGTAGAAAATATGGAATGTTATTTTCTGAGATTTTTATGTTTTCTTCCAAAAGCTTTTTTCATTATAGAGCTCATTATAATAAAGGTTTTCAAGCAAATTCATTGTGGGTCATGAGATTGAGGTAATAATGCAAACCAGATTTCTTATTATGATTTCTAAATTTCTGTAGAGAAAATTAGTCTCCATCCATTACAAAAACATGTAGTAAATTTACGAATTTAATGTAAAGTAATTCAAAACAATGAATTTATTCATTCAACAAACCTTTGAATGCCAACTCAATGTTGCAAATATACATATGGTTTGCATTAAACAAATATTTAGTGATTGTAATTGAGAAACTGGAAAAGTGAAGAAGGGATTTGGTAGATTTCCTTATAAGAGCAGAAAATAATAGGGTTGAAAAGGAAACAGGGAAATGGTTTTGTTTGTGATAGACCGAATGGTTCTCAATTATAAAAATTTATATGGAACTCTGATTAGACCCTAAGAAAAAGAGGCTGATATAGTTAAGGAAGAAATGATATTTATTCACTCAATTTAGGCTGGAATAGGTGGGAAGAGCCTTTAAATTATGAATTTTGTAGCAACAAAACTTACTGAGGCAGTTTCTTAAAGCCCCAGAGAAATTATTACGGTTTTCATCTTCAGGTCGACATTGACTTTGAATACCAGCCTTAGAGAGTTTGAAGTTTTCTCTCTGTACTCTCATACCTCCCTCTAGCCATCCGGTGTTGGAAACCTTTTCATTTCAGAGACCAATTGAGTGTGTTTGCCAAGGAGAAAGTTTTTCACTAGACTCACTTCTCTATTTTCTTTCTGACGCAGAAAGTTGGATTCAGACCTCTGGCCAATAAGATAGCATTGACAAATCCCTATGGTGGCCAGCACATAAAATATTTATACTCAGAGAAAGCTAGACTAAGTAGTCATCAGAGTATTTTGCAGTGTAGAAGCCAAACACCGCCCTAAAAGAGCGGAGCATGTTCACAAAAGCTCCT
This sequence comes from Pteropus medius, assembly GCF_902729225.1. Classification (NCBI taxonomy): domain Eukaryota; kingdom Metazoa; phylum Chordata; class Mammalia; order Chiroptera; family Pteropodidae; genus Pteropus; species Pteropus medius. The sequence goes on along the minus strand of NW_024349800.1, from coordinate 26,819,632 downwards.
CTTTATAGACTGAAAAACAAACTACACTTTCCATGGTAGAGGGTTGCTTAATGTTCTTTTGACTGTTGCATGCCATGGGCCTTCTTAAATCACAGTTTACTTGATTGAAGTGAGGGAGAATTTTGTTTTTTGAGTTTTACTTACTTGTTTTTGCCATTATCAAAGATATTCATTTCTAGATAGGAGGGATAGATTTCAAATATGAGGCAAGAGTTCTTTTCCTAGACAATAAAGCCATACAGCCCCTCACCCAGATGGAGGCCTTGGGTGGGAGTTTGAGCAGAGCCTCTTGTTCCACTACCTCGACATTATTTGGAACTGTGGAAAGAAGAAATGAGTTTTGATGTTGGAGACACTCAAAGGAAAGAAAAGGACAAGGGAAAAAGTGCAGTGAGTGTAACACCGCTGACCCTAGATGAGGTTTGGCTGGTCCTCCTGGCCCAGCCTTGTACCCATGGCCTCTCCATCAACAGCAAAGGGGCAGAGAGGGCTTTCCTTTTAGTTGAAAGCAGAGGGTGAGCTGAGCAGGCAGTTCAGAGGGTCATTAGAAAGCATCAAAGGAGGCAGCCTCATGATGGTAATAAGACGGCTGTGAGGAAATAAAGTGGGCATTGATCTGCACTATCGAGTGTGACATTTTAACCGAAGCTAAAAGCCAAGAGCAAATCCAGCTCTCTTATTCATCTGCCTGCCTGTTTTAGTAAATTGTCTTCCCCCTCCCCCAAACCACTGGCCTCAGAGGTCACTTCATATTAGCTGGCTTGTTAATACTGAGGCAATCAATACTTAATCAACAAGTAATGGGATTTTGCAGTCATCCTGTATGATCTTTCAATAAAGCCCCGAATCCATCTCGGCCCATTCCAAGCCTGACGAAAGGTGTGTGGTTGCAGCAGACCCTGGATTTGATGGTCTGATGCTCTTCGGCTGATCTGCATCTTATTAAGATACCAGGCAGCCACTGTCCTTCACCCCTTTGTTTCCTGATCCCCACAGAGTGCAGCGTGGCACGGAATCCAGGCATCTTAGATTTTATATGCATCAGTAAGAAAATTTAGATTTCTTTACTACATAGTGTTCAGGACTCTTTGGTAGCACTATACAATTAAAAAATGAATAAATAAAGGACTGGAGAGAGGAATGAGGCAGCAAACGGGAATTTAAAAGGGGGGAAAGGCTGTTTTTAATACATGATATTAGATCAGTGAGCTGGAATCCCCACTTGTCCCAATTATTGAACACTGGGCTGCCCAAGCTCTTCCTAAATGGTCTCAATGAATGATGAGGATAAGGGACACAGGGCTTGGCATTGGTTCTGGACATCCAAAGCGGGGTCTGAAGGAGCCACCTGGGTACTGCTATATAGAAAGAAATTGGTTTTGTGATACAAGACTTAGTTTTTAGTACTCCCTTGGTATATTGATGAACATGGGTGTTTTCTTCACCTGTAATACTGCAATAGCCTTCTGTAGGTGTTTAAATGGTCTCACAGTAAAAGAAAGGGGACCTCTCAAAGGAAGACTTTGTTGTAGTCCTCACAGGACCCTCAAGACAGGTTTCTCTTTGTTAATTAACCACTTGCCATCGTCTCACCTTCATCCCTTCAGGCTTGGAAAGTGGATCTTTACAGTGTCTGACTCAGTGGTGCCAACTCATGCTAATAAAGGTGAGTGAGTAGATAAAAAAATGTGAAATGCTGATTTATTAACATAACTTTCAAGCACATAACTCATTGGGCAAATGAAGCAGATGGTCTCACCAGCATATCCTTTCCTATAAGAAAAGAGGCTGCATTCTTAAGATTGATTGGCAATCACAGAATTAAATCAAGGGAAATTAAGAGATGATATACATATTTCATAGAAACAGAATCTAGCACTGAGATACATGCAACTGACTATGCCTGCTATTCTGCTTTTGTGACCAAACTTACTATGTGTCTGTGAATAGCCTACCCATTATATGCATTATTTCATGACAACTTAATAAGAAAGGTATTATCAGTATCCTTTTTATACAGATGAATAGATTGAGACTTAGAAAATGGTCATATTGCCCGCCCAACATCGCATCTTGTCTCTCATTTCCAGAGCTCCTGTGTGCAGACCTTTGTTTTAGTTGGAGTTGTGCCTCTCTCTTCCAGTCGATATTACCACAAGGAATGTCCCCGCTTTAGACTAACTCGACCACACCTCAGGTGAAGGTCCTTCCTCTGTAAAATGTGTTCCCAAACTTCAGTCCTTTTGATCTTATTCTTCTCTGAGCCCCTTTAGTACCTACAGTCTATATTATATGATTGGCCTAATTATGCTGTCTCATATTTTCTGCTCTGTTTCCTGAATGTGCATCTTATCTCCCTATTAGATCACAATTTCTTTTATGAAAAGACCCAATCTTGGACTTGTTCTATCAAGTGTGTATAAAAGCATTAAGTGCAGGTGAGAATTTTAATATATACTTGAATAAAGAGGTTATACTTAGATAATTTGTTATCATTGTAATAATATTAAAACATTATTATTATTATCATCATTGAAAGCTATAATAATACATGTTATAATTATATATCATAATATATAAAAATATAATTATAGTAATTGGTAAATTATTATTTACCAATCAACCTACCAGCTAAAAAGTTGACGTACATTTTCTCATTCTATTCTCAAAAAATGATCTAGGCTATGATTTTTGCCCTTACTTTAGAGCTGAGAAATCTGAGTTTCTAAAAGTTTAAGCAATTAGGCCAAGATCAGCAGAGCTGGGAAATGGTGGAGTGGGAAGTGTTTTGAAAGCACGTTTATCTGATTCTTATTTACCCACATAATGCCATATGCACAATTCTTGACATTTTTTTGTTGTTGCTTTCTTTGTAAATTGAATCTTGATCTTCAGTTTGTGAAACTGACCTCAAGAACTTTCTTTGCTTGAAAAGAGTTCTGCCTTTACTCTCCTTACATCAATGTTATCGCCCAGTGGACTCGGGCTTTCTTCCCCCAGCCCGCAGCATGTTTCTTCACCTGAACAATTCCTTCTAAAACTCAAGAGAATGCTTTTCTCTTCCTATTTCCCATCTTTTTCTCAATTTATAAAACTAAATATTTAGGTCAAATCTTTAGAAAACATTTCAGAAAAAATTCTTCTCGTGTCGTCAATCATAGCTCACGTTTCTTTTGGAAAGCAAAAGTATCTACACAATAATAGGTGAGTGACTTTGAAACGGTTCCCTGAAATTCCTAGAGAAACCTCCTATAAAGGAGGCAGCTTATTTTGACTTTACTATACTTATTGGAAATTGTCAAATATGCGTATCATTTTGGGAAAGGGATTCTGATAAAGAGGAGTTTCTTGGATCTACTGAAATAATAGCTCTTCTTTAAAAATTAACAAACTTTATTTTTTAGAGAAGTTTTCTTCATGTCAAAAGTTTTCTTTATGTCAAAATTGAGAGGAAGATACAGAGATTTCCCACATACCCCACCCCGCCACTCCACACACATGCATACCTGCTCCTGTTATCAACATCTCTCACCACAGTGGTACATTTGTTGCAACTGATGAAACTACATTAACACTTCATCACCCACAGTACACAGTTTACATTCGGGTTCGCTCTTGGTGTTATATATTTTATGACACCAATGTGTAATAACATTATAGTATCATACGGAGTAGTTTCACTGCCTTAAATATCCTGTATGCTCTGAGCATTCATCCATCCCTTTCCCCTAACCCTGGCAATCATGATCTTTTTTACTATCCTCGTAGTTTTGCCTTTTCCAGAATGTCATATAGTTGGAATCATATGGTACATAGTTTTTTCAGATTGGCTTCTTTCACAGTAATACACATTTAAGTTTCCTCCATGTCTTTTCATGATTTTATAGCTCATTTCTTTTTAAAGCTGAATAATATTCCATTATCTGGATGTACCACAGTTTATTTATCCTTTTGCCTTCTGAAGACATCTTAGTTGCTTTCAGCTTTCGGCAATTGTAAATAAAGCTATTAAAAACATCCGCGTGCAGGTTTTGAGAGAATATAAGTTGTTAACTTTTTTAGCTAAATCCCAAGGAGCATGATTGCTGGATTAAACGGTAAGAAAATGTTTAGTTATGTAAGAAACCACCAAGCTGTCTTCCAAAGTGTCTGTACGCTTTTACATTTCCACTATCAAGGAATGAGAGAGAGTTCTCATCACTCCATATCTTTGCCAGCATTTTGGATTTTAGTCATTCTAATAGGTGTATAGTAGTATCTCATTATTATTTTATTTTGCAATTCTCTAATGGCATGTGATGTTGAACATCTTTTCATAGGTTTAATTGCCATTTCTATATCTTCCAGGCTTCATAGTTCTGATAGCCAAGGAAGGAAAAAGGTATACATTCATCATTTCTCATTCAAGCTTGAGCATTAGTTTTCCCAGTTGAACTTCACTCTACACTGACTAGAAATTTGAAGAGAGTTAACACAGGGCAATGTGCTTTCTGTGAGAGTTACCCACTGAGATAAAAAGATGCAAGACTTAAAAAATATGTATTTTGTTTAATTTTGCAAAGGCAACAAAACAACTTGAAAACTCTGTCATTTCTACTCATTAAGCTAACCCTTTCTTTTCCTTGTGAGCTGCCTCTCTTTTGTGCCCCTTGCTCATAGAGCATCAGTACTGAAGAAAATTTTTCTTTATTTAGTGTTCCAAATATTCTAATATAGAAGTAGCTGTTCAGGTTCGTGCAAGTAAATGTATCAAATTTCAAGAAGCTGATGTCAGGGGATAGCAAAGACTTATAATATAGAAAGGCAGCCATAGCAATAAATTACATGCCATGGAACTTAGCTCAGGGACCTACTGACTAACTCAGCTCCCTCTTCTCATCACCAACATCAATAAAATTCTTTTTCTCCTTTGCCCCATTCCCCAGCACTTTGAGGCCCTTTTTACTCCCTGATCCTTGCCCAGCCTGCCCTCCTTCATTTGCTTTTTAGTAAATTGGCTCTTGTTTCAGACTGAAATCTGCCTATCACTTTTTGTTGTTGACCCCACAAAAATCAAAGGCTTGACACAAGTACTCTAGGGGGCTGGTGATCTCTAGAGTCATTTATTTGTCTTCTGGTCTTTTCCCAGTCTTCAAGGTGGGACACCAGATGCCAGTGACTACTGTGGTTTTTCCATAGAAAAGTCTTATTTCTCATTCTTCCTGGAAAAAATACCCAGTTGCCACCTGAATAAACTGGCCCCACCTTTTTCCTTGCTGAGGAGAGTTCATGAGTACTAGTGAGTAGGCCTTTCCAGTCACCAAGGTTAATAACAAAGTTATGCATCGGAAATAAAGGAAAATTCTGAGATAACTTTCGGGGAGGGGTCCAAAAAACTAAATCCGCAAATGCATTTAGCTTGGTTTCTTTTATGCTATAGTGTAGAAGCTAGCACTGACTTTCCTGGCTTTTCAGTGACTTGCAGGAGAAATAATTATATAGTTTCCTTGATAAACCAGTTCTAATGTAAAGAGAAAGTCAAAGGATTTAAAGTGCCTAGGACCTAAAGGGAACAAAACCAGCATCTGTGTGCTGTGTATTGTCCATTTCACCTTCCTCAGCCCCACCCCTGCCCTGATCCACTCTCCACCCCTCCCTGCCCTGCTCTGGGCAGAGAAATATGATATGCAGACTACTTTAATTTTTCCTCACCCTCTGGCTTATGGTTGTTTTTTGCTGATGGGAAGTGCCAGCAGCATCTCTACAGGTGGGATGGGTGTTCCTTAAGCTCCTCTTTAGCCGGGTCCTTGTGGGTGAACTGTATTTCTCTGAAGACCACTGGTCCTGTTGGACAGCCTCCTCCCCAGTTCTGGGCTCCATGACCACGTTCTTCCTTTGCCCATTCAGGCTTAGTAGTAGCAATTGATCCCAACCATTGCCAGCCCCATGTTACTACACAAACCTTGAGATTTCCCATATCTCTGCCCTTTTCATTGTCCCTTCCTAATCTTCTCTCAAGTATCCTATTTGAGTTTATTATCACTGACTTTAGCTGATACTGTGTATAATAATAAAATACTGAGAAAGAGAAAATGTCTAAGGACTCTTAAGATCTAAATAAAAATTTTAAATTTGGAGAGCTTCTTGAAAGGAAAAAAAAAATGTTTTACCCTATTTTAGACTTACCTTCCAACTTGAGAGAACTCTTAAGTGAGCTATGTGTAGACTATATGTTTATATTTTGGAAGGGGATGGTGGTAAACTTAGAAATTAGGATGAGCATCACATGCGAAAATAAATGATGCTATGAATGGCATACTTCTCAAGTGATTATGATAAAGCCCCAACTCTTAATTTGGATAAATTGCTAACAACCCAACTTAGCACATCCATTTGCAGTAATCATTATTTTGCTGACTTGGCTCTATGTCTGGCTTGCATTTCAATAGTGAATGCAAAGCCTATAAGCATTTAAGGGTTTTCTTGCTGAACATCTTCTCATTCACAAGGAACCCAACCCAAATCAGAATATCCCAATGCCTGTGATATATTTCGGGTTGAACATTAAGAACTTTTGAAGTATGGCTTAACTCTTAAATGCTGTAAAGGGTCTTTTTGAATCAGTCACTGAAGCTGGTTGCAAAGTTCAAAAGACTTCATTTAAAAACTACAACCATTAACCAACTGCCTTATTGACATAATGAATCATATTCAGATGGAGGGCTTAACCCCAGCGTGCACTCACTCCTTGCTTATTTACCATGTACACAAGGCAAGGATGTGAACGAGTGTGGGCATTACATGAGTCTAGTCCGTTCATTATCCGAGTGTCTTTCTGAGGGTCAGGCAAACAAGCAAGCTGCACTATCATGATTTCTTTCCCCCCACTGACCACTCATGAGTTAGAAGATTTCATCAGTCATTTAGAAAAGAGTCTTGGTCTGGGAGTTCTAGTCCTAACCTAAGTCTATTACTAGCCAACCAACTGGAGGGTTCTTGAACAAATCTCTTAACTTCTGAGCTTCTGTTTTCTTATCTATGAAGCAAAGCACTTGCTAACAATCTTCTCGTCACTGGAGTGGTCTGGCAGTCACCTCCAAATGTTTATGGGCTCATTTCTCTGTAATGGTGCTACTCCAGCATCTTTTGAATGATGTCTGGAGTTTATCTGGGCAGGTATTTGCATGATGGGACATATCCAGGTAGTTGAGAGAAAGAGCTATGTATTCTGAACTTAGATAGTCAGTCCTCAAAACACAGCAATACTCACCTCTGCTCTCCAGAAACCAAACTCATCTACTAGCTTAATATGAGCTTGACCTTCTAAGTTCATATCTATGTTCCAGGCCAGCTTTGATTTCATTTTCGGCTGAGTTGTCTATTTTTGTTTGATGTGATAGTTTATAAAGTGAACTTGAAAGGACTCAGAAATTGTTCTGGGCAATGTTGTTTTAGCAAGGGCCTTGAACTTCAATGGAAGAAGGCTGATCACACATTCTGCATGTATTTCACCAAAGATGACAGTTATAGCTAATGCCTCAGAGCCTGCATTCCAAAGACACCTTTAACAGTGCAGCTCAGATGGAGAGAAGGGCAAAGAAAGGGAAATAAACACCTGGCAATGCCAAGACTGTTCTGAGTTGTATCCAATACCAAGCACATCCTGATTAAATATTTCATGTTTTCCTCAGTCAGACATCAGCTAACCATCAGTAGAAATAAATTCACCTATATAGCAGGATGCATTAGCATGGGGGTCAAAACAGCACGTTTCAGAACCTTCATGAAAGTTTGTTTTCATCTGCTTGTATGATCTATCTCTCCTTTTCTCCTCCCTCTCTCGTCTCTTTTCCATTCTTTTTATTTCTTTTTATTGTGTCACCTCATCCCTACCTTATATTGGAGAATAAATTTTACCCATAAGGATCAGGATGAAAATTTTTTTTTTCTCCTTTCAACCCCAGGATCCTCACTAGCTAGCTACAGGTTGAAGGTGGATGCAAGCTTGTTCCCTGCTCTGGGAACTTCTACCTCTGGCCATGAGCCTGGCTGGACAAAAGACATTGTACTGTGTATCTGCAATTGTGGTATATTTTTCTTTTTCAGAGTTTTTAGCTACACTGTTGAATAGGCTTCATGGTTGCTGTATCTTTTTGGTGGATTGTTCATTATTAATATGTAGTCTGCTTAAAACTATTAGGGCTTTTACGCCTTAAATTTTATTTTGTCTTATATTAATACTGCTACCACATTTTTGGTTAGTATTTAAATTGTGTATCTCTTTTTCTCCCCTTTATCTTTGGCCTTTTAATGTGGTTTTGTTTAGGAGATCTCTTTCAAGTAACATATAATGTTATCTGTTTAACCTACTCTGATAATCTCTGTATTTTAGTGCAGGAGTTTATGTGCTTGCAGTACACTTGCACATACCACTGGCAGTTACTGTGATTCCTGACATGCAGTATTTATTCATCATATATTGTGTTTGTTTTTACCATCTTTTTCCTTTTCTTCTTCACTTTGTCCTTGTTTTAGATTAAAGAATGTCTTTATATTTCTCTCCAATCTTCACTATATACGTTTTTCCTATGATGATTTGGATTATATGCATTACATCTCAATTCACTTAATGAGTACCATTAATTTTTAAGCATACTTACATGACTATAATTTTTAAAATATAACTACAGCAATTCATTTAAAAAATTTGTGTCTTAAGTACTAAAATAATTTTAGCACAATTTAGCTATCCATTAAACATCCCACTCTTCTCGATTTTACTGTCTAGAGTCATAATTTTACTTATATTTAACTTAAAAATGAGGGTTTAAAAAACCAATCAATATATTCTTAAATTATCTGATAACATCAATCATTTTCTGTGCTCTTCACAGTTTATTTTTTCCCTTAAACCTTTCTTATGGTTTGTTTTATTTTATATTGTATTTTATTTTTTCAGAAGCATATGTTTAATCATTCTGTTAATAAGGACCTTATGGGAAAAAGCAATCTTAGTTTTTGTATGACTATAATTGCATTTATTTTTGTCCTTATTTTTGAAAGATAATATAACTAGGCATTAAATTCTAAGGTTGACAGTTAATTTTTGTTACTTCTTTAGTAACAAGAATTCACTATCTTCTGGCCTCTATTGATGCTGATAAAAGCCTGTTGTCAAAAAAAAAAAAAAGTATCTTCTCTGGGTAAGATGTCTTATTCATTTGGAAACTTTAATATTTGCTTGTTTATTTATTTATTATTTATTTAAATAGAGGATATATGTTGAAGCATGAAATTATGGCTTCATCTTAAATGAAGATGCCTTTTTAAAAAAATTAAGCTATGTTTAAAAATGTTAATTATCAAAAATGCAGATAAGCAAAGTAAAAGGATTTAATCCAACCATACAGAAAATCTACTGTTGCATATATTCACATTTAACTGTGTGTTAATAGTATCTTTTCAATTTAAAAGATAGCCATCTACATCACGCTTTTTAAAGGCTTCATAGTACAAATATTTAGGCTTTAGCTCAGATACTCACTGAAATTTCAGAAAAATCACACAAATATCATAAAGCTTCACTTTTCTAATATTCTGTAAACTTCTTAAGGGCATAAGGAAAGGATGATGCTATATTCATCTTGTATTTTGAGGAAATAAATGAGTATAATAATGAGTAATGATTGACTGTATAAATAAATGAGTAAACAATTGAACGGTTGGTCATATGAGCAAGAAAACCACTATAAGTTGCTCCCTACCATTCACATACCCATCTCTCCAACCATCTGGTTGGACGTAATGATGCTCCTAAGACCCCTAAGCCTTCTAATTATCAATATGCCCTAGTATATTGATATAATATCAGACCACAGTATTTAGAGCTTCTTATTTTATAAAGAGTGGTTCTATTTCTGCCTCTCAGATTTCTCTCAGGTCCTGGCATCATTTAGAGGATGACTCAATTTTTGAGAAAGAGTAATTTTATATTTTTTCTAGAGAAGAGAATGAGTCCTTTCTCATTTTGTTTACACATCGACTAGAAATGTATGTGCGTGTGTGTGTGTGTGTGTGTGTGTGTGTGTGTGTACACACACAAGTACATGTCAAGCACATTATTCAGACTGACCTCAGCACTGGTATTTTTGCATGTAGTTTATACATGACATAAGGACAGAAGACCTATTCCTTTCTGGCATTCAGTTATGGCTGAAGGGTCAGTATTCCTGTACCAGGGAATAGCATGCCATGCTCTGAAAACAAAACATGAAGTGACACTAAAATTTTGCTTGGGCTTATTAGATCTATAATAGAAATGACCTTGTTTTTTGATCAGAAAATGCAGCTTTATATCTAGCTATGCTCTTGTAACTAAGAGGACCAGAAAAGATATTATATACTATTTGAGACTCATTTCTCATACCAGAAAATAATTTAATGTTCATCATCGGCTAATGGTTGGTCAGTAAAGGCTAATACATTATATTTTGAAAATCATCATTATTTAAAATGAAACAGTCAAATTTAATTTCTACTCATTAGAAATATCTGAAAAGTAGTCATAAATCTTAGAATTGCAAGGACTTTCAAGAGAGTATCTCATTCAGTGTCTCATATTCATGCAGGTAAAATGTTATTGGAGTTATTTCAACTCCTATTATTTAATAACACTATGTTTCAGGCATTGTGCTAGGCCCTGGTGAACAAAGCACAAATCCTTCCTGCTAGTAACTTTAGGTTCAGTATTTTACAGATGAGGAATCTGATATGCTTCATGTGATACATGGAGTCTTGCCTGTAGACATGTTAGCCAATCAATGATGGAGAAAAGGTTAGAACCAGTGCTTCCTATAGGGAAATGGCATGCAATCTTCTTTATACAAGGGAAATTCTACATATATTAACTGACATTAGTGTAATGAGTTTTTAAAATAGAGTTCTAGGATATTAAAACCAAAGTAACCCAAATGTCCAGCTCCAGTATCATTTATTACTACAGTAATAGTGTTAACATTGAAATTATTATCCCAGATACATTCTTACTTCTTCATATTCATTAAACAATTTACTTCTTATAGCAACCAACAGAATAGGCTTATTAATCCCATTTCACAGAGGAAAAAATCCTAGGGCACTAAGTTCATAAGTAATGTGCCTCGAATAACAGAGATTATTGGCAAAAGAAGATATAATATTCTGGCTTTTAACAACTCCACTGTCTGGCCTCTCAAAATTAAGATTATTGATGTTTCAAGGTCAAAAACTATTCAAATTGTAGATAAACAATAAACTTTATTTTATTTCTTTATATTTTTTTTGCTGCATGTTTCCCATTTAAAAAAATTCTTTGAAAGATTTGTGTTTTAAATTTCTATTAATTAGAAGATGTCATTTCTTGGCTATGCCAAATATAAGGCTATACTTGAGTACAGTGGGTCCCATTTCTCTTTGAATATGTGTACTTTTTTAACATTTAAAATTCTCAGACTCCCACTTATATGTTTAGGTAGTCACACATTTCCTGTTGTGCTTATAGATTTCTGGGTAACTTACAGTATTTTACAGTCCTCTAGATTATCATTGGACTAAAAGCATTTGAAAAACAGAAATATGTTATCTGTTCTACAATTTTTAACTCTATGTTTTAATATTTGTTCTTTACATGTGCTCTATAATTTTTCTCTAAAATTAAATTAATAATTTTACTTCAAGTTTTCATAGTTTGGAATGGTCCCACCAAGAAAGTGACAGACTCTTAAATCTGTAGTAAAATAAAAACATTTCACCAGGAAATACCTTATTTTATTTTTATCTCTCATATTTGTATTGCTCATGAAAATGAGCTTCATAATTCCCCTACCTATCCATCTACAACTCCGACAACAAAGAAAAGAAGGAAGGGAGGAAGGGAGGGGCGGGGGAAACAGAGGAGGGAGGGAAGAAGAGGAGGGAGGGAGGAAGGAAGGAAGAAAAAGGAGGAAAAGAGAGAGAGAGAGAGAGAAAGAAAGAGAGAGAGAGAGAAAGAAAAGAAAGAAAGAAAGAAAGAAAGAAAGAAAGAAAGAAAGAAAGAAAGAAAGAAAGAAAGAAAGAAAGAGAGAAAGAGAGAAAGAGAGAAAGAGAGAAAGAAAGAGAGAAAGAGAGAGAGAGAGAAAGAAAAGGAACAGTTTGAATGAAGGAAAATGAATGAATGAAATGAATGAATGGAATGAATGTAGCCGTGAATGAAAATGGGCTGAATGAAGGAAGGAATAGCCGGAAAAGAAAGAAACAGTTAAAGAAAAAGAAAGAAGAAAAGAAAGAAAAGAAAGAGTATTGTTTGTTAAAAAGAAAGAAAAGCCATTGTTTGTTGTTGTTGTTGTTGTTGAGAGAGAGCATATGCCGAGCCGATATAGTGGCCGAATAAACAGGCAGATAGGATGATAGATGATGATGAAAACGAGGGAATTATTTTAGCCGAAGAGATATGTTTATTGCGATATGAGCGCCTTGGACAGATGCAAGTATCACATTGAGTACTAGTTGTGCTTTTAGTCCTGAAAATTAAATTTATAATAACTTATACTCTATCAATTGCAAGTTAAAAACAGAAACATTTTGTCAATTTCTCAAATAAGAAAGATTTTTTGAGTGACAATTTAGTGATTCATGCATTTACATTCTGTGCTCAATGTAGTAGGCAGTCATTGTTCTCTTGCTGGTCATCTGATAACTACTATTAAAAATATGCCATTAAGTGAAAGAGTTAATATTCACTCTTAGCTTTTCTGTGTCATTTCTATGTTACCACTTTCAAGACTCTTGGTCTTTAATCTCTGATTTTGCTTAAGGTTGGTCACAGGTAGAAAAGCTTCTTCTGGTTCTGAGACTATGATTATCAGCTAGTATATTCTATCGAAACAGTGAAACCATGTGTACATAGAAAAAACTGCATTTCCTCATTTATCCCACTGCAACTCTTAAGGTAATGCTCTTAAATTTTTAAAAAACGATTAGTTTTATAAACCAAATTTGGGAAACACATGTATCACAAAGAAAGCCTTTGTGTCTCATCACGAAGTACTCAGTGGTGCATTTCTCTGAGTGTGATATAAAAGTAAAAGATTTGGGGAAGGGAAAAATAAAAAAAATATTAAAAAATAAAAACTAAAAGAGTACTCTATAGGAGAAGTACAAATGTAGGGAAGGCCACTGTGGATAGAGACTGCTACAAGTTTGCTTCCTTTTCTTTCAGTCAAAACTTCAGATTTGCTTCCATTTTTGGTATGTCTGAGTAATATTCTCCTGGCTCACCCTCTCACAGATAACCACTATAAACTATGTACAAAATATACAGATAAGGACTCAAAGAGGCACTGGAGATCGAACAAAGCAGGTAGATTCTGGGGGGAGTTGACACTATGAAAAAGAGAATGACAGGTTGATTTGCCAATTTATTATGATTTTTAGACTGAGGAAAAGCTGCAGTTGGGACAGAATAAAGTACTTAAAACTTTGATAGAAAACCTGCAGTCTTTCTGACATAAAGGAATAGAGGAAAGATTTTGAGACAAATGCAGAAACTGGAAAGCAAGTGTCCATTCCATAAAAGAAAGAGACAATGAGAAGGGACTCCAACTTCTGTGCATAAACTCTGCCCAAATTTCTGGCTTTACTCTAAACCATACACAGCAGAAGAGAGCCCAGCTAATTATTAAAGAACTGAACTGGGATTTGACCTATAGCCCAAGAGACAGAATTTTTGGTTTGAATTTGATCATCTTAATTGCCTTCTAAAACAAACAAACAAACAAACAAACAAACAAATGTATGTATGTATGTGTGTATATACATATATATATTCTTTCTGGAGGTTTATAACAGAATCAATGTCTTCATAACAAAATATTTACAATGTTCAGAATATACCTCAAAATTATTTGCTATACAAAGAACCAGGAAAATGCTGCTTACTCTTAAGATAAAAGATTATCTATGGAAACCAATCCTTTGATGACCAGGATGCTGGGATAGACAATTATAATTAAGCACAATGAAGTAGAGGACAATAGGTCTGTAATGGATAAAAAGATAAGGTAGCTCAGTGGAGATATACAAACTTAAAAAGAAACCAAATAGAAATTCTAGAACTGAAAAACTATAATATACGAAATAAAAATGTAACTGGATGTGCTTAACAGAAGAATGGAGACGACAAAAGGAAACTGAACTTGTAGACAGCTCAATGGAAATTATTTAATCTAAAGAACAGAGAGAATAAAAGATTTAAAAAATAAGTGGTTTTAGAGGCAGGTAATGTAATAACAAAAGGTCAAATACTTATGTAATTGGAGTACCAGGAGGGAAGGAATGGGCTAGAAAAACTATTTGAAGAAATAAGGAGTGAAAAGTTCCAGAGTTTGGCAAAAGACATAAGTTTTCAGAATCAAGAAACTTAGACTACTTCAAACAAGATAAACATGAAAAAAAAATGTGCATCAGTACATCATAATCAAACCACTGGAATCCACAGGTAAAGAGGAGACTCCAGATTTTCAGCTGGCTATATGGTTGCCTGAAATAAAAACTCTATTTCCTGGTTGCTTTTCCAATGACTGTGGCCATAGGACTAAGTATTAGAGAAAGTGAGGCATACAGTTCCTGGAATGTGTCTTTAAATAAAAGAGATGTGCATCTTTTCCCCCTTTTCTGCTTTTCTGCTGATTGAAGTGTGATGTGGCGGTAAGTCATCATGGACTGTGAACAAGAGTAATACCATGGAGATGAGAAAGTGACAACTGAGAAGGAACCTGGGTCTTCTAGTGCACAGAGTGCCATCCTGGATGACCTCATGGAGCAGCAACCTCATACTTTTTTTACCTTGGGGAAAAATTAAGTTTTTATCTTTTCATTTCCTGATCATGCACCTAAACCTATATCTACATTAATACAGCTAAAAACATCTTGCATCAGTGTCAGGGCACACTTTACATAGAGAAGAAAGCAAAAGATGAGTAAGTCAGAAGTCTGGCAAAGAGGTAATTAGATCCTTATTAAATTTCTGCTTTAATAAGGTAAGAGGTTATTAGTGGAATCAAAGTGCTATTCTCTTTGGTATTTTTTCCAAGCTTAATGTAAGTAATGCTTTGTTAAATGGCTCAGAGGAGTTTTCAATCAATCAACTTCAAAAAACAAAGGAAGAAAGTCATAAACATAATTGAAGGAGCCTACTGATAGTTTCCATTTTCCTCCCATCTCGGTTTTGTTATAAAGCAAAGCCAGTGCTTATTTGCTGTCTCTCACCTGTTCTCATCTAACTTCTCCCTAAAGTCTTGGCTTGCCCTGAGGTTTCCTTACACCTCTATCTCTTTTGACTAGACAAGAAAAGCTCCATTATGTCAACATGTAGGAGATGTAGCTTGGTGACTCCACTCTGTGTTGGTGTGGAATGGTGGTCCCCATGGGACTGTGGGTTATCATGGACTGGCTCCATTCTCACAGGAGTTTCAACTCTGTCCCCAGCTGTCCTTGGGGTTGAGATATCTACCATTTAATAATGTTGTCTCATGGGAGAGCAGGTACCTCTTACATAAATTTTCAGTAGCTGTTGTTTTTAAGAGTGTGAAAGAGCCAGTATTTTTCTAAGCATCAACAGTGACATCTCTATGTATCGATGTACCTATAGAGTTTGTCTATGCACTTTGTCTAATATATAGATACCTATATATCTATCTCTCCATCTCTCTCTCTAAATCTATACCTTCACTGGACAAAGTGTTTAGGAAACAAACTATTAGTTAAAATCTGGACTTTAAGGTAAAATACTGCTAAGGTAAAGAGGTTGCTTTAGGTGGCTGACAGTCTATTGGTGAGTGTTACCCCTGTTTTATGATTGTTAGTTACCCCTATTAAGGCTGGGCAGCCTGCTCTCACACAGCTCTCACGTGGCTTCTTTGTCAGCAGCTTTTGATGCACTAAAGATCAATACTTTAAAGCTAAATATCAGGCTGATTTGGTGTCAAGGTTTTCCCACTAAACAGTGCTGCCCCCTCCGTACCTCCTGTGAACATGTGTACGAGGAAGCAGACCTTTTCTCTCAGTCTATTTAGCACTTGATTCCAATTTAAATTGAACACAAACAAGAGGATGGCAGTTGCCCAGTTTCTTTCTTGTCTTATACCTGTATTATGACCAATCAGAGTAATTTTGGCTCTTTGAAAATTGCAGCATTCATCTCTTGTGTCACCTCAATAAAATCTCTGTGACTAAGCTTCTCTGGCCTCCCCAAGCTTAGAACTCTGGTCAACCTTAAAAGTCATCACATGTTCTCTAACGCACTTTGCTTTTCAATCCAAAATGCTTATTGATTTAGTTAACGAGTTCTAATTTTAAAGGGCCAATCAGTTTTTTATGATTATAAAGTTAACATAATGTATTTTGGACCAAAAAAGCATAGATATTCATCAAAAGGTTGCTAATCTCATCAGATTTTTGTTTTGTAGTTAGGGATTCTGGAACTTTTTTAGAATATTTCTTAGAATAAGCTTGAAAGTGACATGGTTAAATTGCAGAGATGCATGAGTTTAGAAAAGAAAACATACCCTAATTGTTAAAGAGAATTACAGAGTATGCAGGAGTCTTCTAAGAAGAGGCTCTGGTAGAATAAGAAGTCCATGTAGGATGTACCTGTGTTGTTCTAAGAGATGGGTAGAATCCATAGAAGAATTTATCAAAAAGATTAATATCCTAAAATCTAGGAGCAGAGGCAGCAATTTGGTATCAGACAAGTACTTCAGCAGTAGCAAGAAGTGGCACTTTGGATCATGTAAAACCTCAGATCTGTGAGCAGATAGAGGGTGAGCAGTCAAGCCAGCCAGAACAAGGCTCAGGCCTCTAGAGATCATATGTAATGTGGTTTCCAAGACTTCTTCCACTGCTGAGGAGTCAGCACAACTGGGGGGGGTCTCAGACAACTGGCTCTTAGGGATACAATGCCTAATTACCAGAGCAAAGTCAGAGGCATATTCAACACAAGAGACTTGATGCTAAATCCCAGAATGTGGGACTAATGCTTCCCGAAGCTTCTTTCTTACATGAGGGTCCAACCAAGAGTTTAGTTGTGCTGAGTCTACAGGTTGAATCCAAGTGGCCACCTGGAGGAACAAGATGTCTATAAACATATGATTGGACATCTTCACAAAGAAAGTTTCTGAAGGCCATTATGTAAGTAGACTAGTTAGAAATGACAGAAATCTATTCTCATTAGACTTATGTGAAATTTGCAATAATTTTGTTCTGGATATTTTCTTCAACTATTTGTTATCTTAATGGAAAATAGTTATTAAGTTTCTACTCTGTGCAATGAAGTGTCCCAGGAGCTTGGGAAGATACAACAACATATAGAGTTCTCCTCTAGTTAAAGGTATAAAATATGTGTGAAATAAAGAAAATTACATAAAAAAGAGTTAAAAGTAAGTATCAAATAAGAGATGCAGGCAACGAGTCCCACTAGAATTCTGAAGCAAGAACCCCTGTGAGCCCAGATGTGCAAGGGCAGAGAAGGCTTTAGAAGTCAGCTTGTGTCTCAGAGGAGTAGTCTCAGAGGAGCTTAGAAGTTGAAGGAGATTAGGAGAGGTGTTTGGTTAAAGACAGGGTATATAACTATTACAGTTATAGGTCGAATTGTCTTCCCCTAAAATTTATATGTTGAAGTCCTAACCCCCAGTATCAGAATGTGACATCATTTGGAATAAGGTTGTTACAGATGTAATTAGTTTAGATAAGGTCATCCTGGAGTGGTGTGTGGCCTTAATCTCGTATGACTGACATCCTTATAAAATGGGAAATTTGAATACAGACACGTAAGAAGAACACCATGTGAAGATTGGAGTTATGCTGCCACAAGGCATGGGACTACCAGAAGCGAGAAGAGAGGCCTGGAACAGATCTTTTCCTAGAACTTTCAAAGAGATTGTGGCCCTGCTAATACCTTGATCTCAGACTTCTAGGCTCCCGAACTATGAGACAATAAATTGCTGCTGTTTAAACCACTCAGTTTCTGGTACAGTAGCCATAAGAAACTATTACAATGATCAGAAATAGAGAGGCAAGAATGTATAGAGCAGATCCTAGGGAAGGCTAAACCTATAAAAACTGTTATTACGTAACACTTTTTAAATACGTATCATGTGCCTCGTGTGCATTTTTTATTTAATCCTCACATTCGCTCTGTAAAGTAAGCTCTACCATCATCTCATTTTATGGATAGGAAATAAAGATTTGGATTGATTAAGGAAAATGCCAAAGGTCATACAGCCAGGAAAGTGCCGGGCATTAGTAAGAGAGGCACTGAAGGAGATGAGAAGCTAAAGTGAGACAGTGTGGTGCATCCTTTCATGTCTATCACTGATGCATTTCTCTGTACCAAACTCAAATCGCAGACTAGCAAAAAATACACCAATGAGGAAAATAGAGCCATCATGTTTTATTCTTCGAAGAGACCAAAATGTAATTCTCTCGTTTTAGCAGTGGGAATTAATATCCAAAAGAAATAAAAATGTGCCTAAGGCCAAGCAGCCAGTGTGAAGTTATCAATAGGGACCATGCACTGTGGCTCTCGGTCCATATCTCTTCATGCCAACACCTACCTGTGTAAATAACATTGATCAGCAAGGCCCCTGGGCCATGTTCAGTGTCGCTCAGCCTTTTCTTTTAAAGGGAGATCAGAAGAGTTCCCCCTGGCTAGAACCCACCCAGCCCCAGGGAGGAGACTGACAATCAGTGGTGCCTGCTCTGGGTTTTGCACCTACTCTGTGTTTGGACAATAAGAAAAACGACACCCCTTCTCTGAATTGACATATCACTCTTTCTCCAAGCAAACTAAGTGCTCCTGCCAGGGCTTCTTGGTAAATATTTACTTTGAGTCACCACAGGCCTGAAACATCTGCTGTCTAGAGAAGCAGAATGGTGATTTTGGATCTGGAACCTATGATGAATGGAAATACAACCTTAATGCTGTCAGAGTTTCTGGTCTGCCAAAGGAAAATACTTTATACAGCCACAGGCTTGACCTCTGAGAGCCTTAAAAGGCCTCACATACTCAAAGGTGCATTACCAGGCCTTACACTAATTCATCATGATGCTAAAGTGCTCAGTGTAAACCACAAGAGAGTTGAGTCCCCTGGGCATCCAGGAGTCAGCATTAATTGCTTCGAGTTTAGCATAGGGAACCATAAGTGAACATAGGGGAAAGACTATTGCATATTGTTTGCAATAAAGCTTAGAAATGGTTCCAGATGTCTCTGCTAAAACCTCCCCAAAAGTTTATCCAAGGCTGGGACTCAGCACAGGCCAATCTAATAGAAGTTTCACCCAGCCTCTCTCTCTCTGCTCTGAATCAGAGTTTGCAGGTTACAACAAGAATGGTCAAGACAAATTTTTATTCTGAGCAGGCTGGACATGATTTATTAATTCACTTTTGAAAGAACAATTGCAATGGGGAGGGATCAGCTGAAAGCCTTAATTACATTAGAAAATGTGCCTCACTGTAGTCTGCCCCGATCCAGGGTACAGAACACATAATTATCATAATTTTCAAATTTTATTATTATTTGAAAAAAAAATGATGGAGAGCAGACTCTATTGATTTAGCTACTTCAAAGCGGTGGCCAAGTCACATTTGAACCTTCGACTAGATGATTTCCCCAACTTGCTTGTTAAGGTCCCTAGAATGGAAAAGCATCTACTCGCTGTTTCTAGCCCAGATACTATTTGTCCAACAGAACGAGCTTCCCAGTCCCTCTCTTCTCCTTTGTGCCGGGAGGGAAATGCTCAGGTGCGCCGTTGCCAGAGTGATTAGGCTAGCTGGGAACTCTCCTTGGACAGGAGGTTGGAAAGCCTTTGGGATCATGCCCTCTCATCCTTGTTAAATGACTGAGTGTGCGCGTGTGTCTGTGCGTGGGCTGCTGCACGCACACCTGCCTAGAGGGAAGAGGTTTGTTTTCATTTTTTAAAGGCCCAGAGTGTTTTTAAAGAGAAAGCAAAACATTTCTGGAAATGAAATTGGGGTCTGTGTTAAGCAGCAAGGATGCCAGGCAGAAGTCTCAGCTGTTACCATTGGCTTCTTTATCAACTTCACACGTCTTTAGAGAGCTTCTGTCTCTGGGTTTCTTTCTGTCAACTCAGGATGGGCGGACCCTCCTTCTGACTCTTTGGGTGACTGTGATGTTTATCAGATTAATGAGTTCGGTTCTTGTATCAGTGCTAACACTGGGACCTCTACCAGGCTCCTGCCCCAGCCTTCCCCTTACCTGTGGACTCTCTGCCTTCCATTTTCTGAGCTTCCTCATCCCAAGCTTTTTTGATCTTTAGATATTAAAGAAATGTGGGGTTGAGTTAAACTATTTTGAAAAATTCAAACTCTGTTCAAGTGGATCTATTTAGGGGAAAAAAAGCAAAACAATTTTTTAAAATGAAAAAGCAACAACAAAAGATGACAACAAAAGTTAGCCCAAATTTGGCTCGAAGATAAATCATCATTCTGTAAACTCCCCTAGAAAGGTATCCAATGGTTATCTGAATAGGGTCAGCAGAGTAGAAAGCACAGAGAATTCCAATCAGGTGACCTGGAGTCCAGTCCTGACACGGCTACTCACAGGGCTAAGACCTGGGGACAGTTGCCTTGTGCACACAGGCTTTGGTCTCCTCATGGGTAATATCAGAATCATAATACCGGGTCATCTTACAGAACCTCTCTGGGGGTCTTATAAAATAAGCCATGTTGACATTGTTTAAAATCATTCGAAGTGCTTTAAAAACGTAAAATTGCATTATCAGAATTGAATCAGAGCACTGAACACAGTAGGAACTAAATAAATATTTCTCTAAGTGAGTATACTCACTATTTTCCACTTATGATAAGAAAGAAGGTGGATGTTTAGCTATCCCTAAAGTGACGCAGTCCTGCCTACATATTCCCTGAATGCCTGGGCTCTGGTTTTCTTGGTGAGAAAAGTTTCATCAGCAAACATATATATCAAGGGTTCCAATCTGTCTTAGAAAAAGAACATTCTCTTCTCACCCAAATACAATAGACAAAAAACATAGACTTGTTTATATGAAGACTATGATGACATTTAGAATCATTTAAGTCTAAAGATGAAGGAGACTTAGAGAAATCAATGTTCAATTTTCATCTCTCAGCTTCATTTTCAGAAAAAGAAGCCAAAGCTAAAAGTTTCAGTGACTTTTCCAAAGTCCGTACTCTGGATCGGGTCTCTGGTTTCCTACCTGGTTCTGTAATCTTTGTGCCCGCTTTCCACTAAGCATCTGGCAGGAATGTTGCTCCGGAGAATATAACTTCAGAATACTGCCTTTGACTCAATGACGTGCCTTTCAGAAGGGAAGCCTGAGGTCCACATGCCCCTCTGCTGAGTCTGAAGGAGTAGCTACAGTCCCCTGGAAGGACGCAGGAAAACAGTTTTTCCTCAGGGTTCCAAGCCGCTTCCTCATGACCCATGGTGGACAGCTGTTTCTTGAGAAGCAGCTGTGTAAAAACTTTCCTCTTGTGGCTGCTCTATTTGTCTTTAAGGCTCTATTTGACAAAGCACTCTCTCTATTTCAGCTACCTCTGGTGGAGATGACCAGAGGCAATGATACTATGTTCCGAGAAGACACTCCTCTCCATCCCTCCTCATCGGGAACACCCACTTCCCTTTTCAGGCAACAGGGAAATTCCGCTGTGTGCCTTTTGCTCCTCCCAGCATTAGCTTTGATTTCCTTCATTCAGGTGGATGAGTCAGTCTTCTCATCAGGTTAAGGAAAAAGATGGTTTTCTCCTTTGGTTTTCTTGGCTGGATTACATGAGATCTGATAAGGAAGAGTAAAGACTAAGGAAAGAAGTTTAAGGGTTGGAGCTTGTTCAGGTCTTCCTCATCAAGAGTAAGTATACCTTTACACAGGTGGAGACCATGTGAAGCTGGTCTTTTTACTCAGTGGTTATTAGATTCACCTCCCTAGTACTGGCTGAAAAATTGATTAAAGCCTTTTCTCAAGGACATATTACCTCCAAGCACTATTATTTCATAATTCAGAGCTGATCCACTTTGACAAGTGGATATCTAAAAGGAAGAGGAATAAATAGGCCACATGGCCCCAGGAGTAGAAGGAATTAAATGGCATGGTATCCTAAATCTGAACACACTATTACCAACTGTTGGCTTTGAGAATTAAAGAGTATTCCACTTAGGACTTACATTATTTACCCATACTTCAGTATGATACCTGTTCACAGTTCCCAGTGAGACTGGTCAAGAAGAGAGACAGAAATGGCTTGTGTCTCAGCTTTTTGCACAAACACCCCCTCCTCCTCCTCCTCCAATCTGCCTCCAAACTTCTCTAAGACAACTGTCTTATTCTTTAACTTATCTAAATGGTGTTATTGGTAGTGAGTACATCTTGATCATCAAAATATGAAAAATTGGAACTCACCGAGATGAGCCCCATTCTTTGGAGAGTGTCATAGGAAGAAGGCCCATACTTCTCAGGGAGAAGCTAACTCAGCTTATGAGTGCTAAATTCAGCCAGAGACTCTTGCATACTTGCTTGGTCTGTCGTCTGCTGTTGCTGCCATCTCCATCACTGTACGATTGCCTTCATCCCCATACACGCATCACCTTTGCCCAATCCTCGTTCAGTCTTACTTTGGATATCATTTCAGCTTGGCTTACCCACTGGAAATTGAGAGGAACATCACAGTGCATTTCCAGTCCTATCTTGAATGAATTGCTTGGTCCATATGTGGGATGGCAGGGTTGATCCCATGGGTTACGGAGGAGGAAGTGGAAGATTAAGAAAGACCTCCGTGAAGCAGGCAGAGAACATGTGAAGATAATATGATCAAGTGACAGAATGAACAATGCCTTCTCTACTATGGCTTGTGGGGCAGTGGTGACCAGCGAGTCTTGGCAGCTGGCAAGATCAACAGTAATCACTCCCTTTGGTTCATCCTGAAACCGAAGAGTTGCCTTTCACTCATTTGCTTTTGTAAAAATTCTTCACCTCTCTTTTTGAATGTTTACTGTTTACATCCTCCTCTTCTTTCCATTCTTCTCCCTACTTTGGAAAGGTGTAAAAGAGGTACCATATGTGGAGTCCCTCTGCTGACATGCTTCTAAAAGACCTTTAGAAACCAGTCAACTGGTATTAATTGTCGTGACTGCAGACTCTCATTCATCCTGGAGGCTTTTTGGCCTTTCACATTCTTGGCCAATCCTACATTCTTCTGTAGTTTCATTGCCATTGACAAGACTTCAACTTCCAGAGCTTCCTACTTCACCATCACAAAAACCTTTCTATCAGTCCTTCAGCAAGTGGTCCATGATTTGTTGAGCTCAGTGTGATTTTAGCCAAACACTCCTGTTACTCAGAATCCACTTTTTTTTCTCTTCTGTCAAGAGGACCTAGGTACCAGATTTATTCTTTTATTGAGGGAGGGAGCAATTGAGGAGATCATTTTATGAACATTATAGATGTCTAACCAATGTACTGTATACTTGAAACTAATTTAAATAAATAAATTTATTCAAAAAAGTTGTTGAGCAGCATATTCATTATGGGTGGGCTATGTTTAGGAACTCAGAGTGCATTATTCGTCAAGTTATCTCTGTTGATATACACATTGTTGACCTGCACCTCACAAGGGCACCAATCAATGTTACAACTTTCTATCTCCGACAAAACCCCTGTGGTCTAATGGACTCGTGGGTAATATTAAACCTGAAGAGGAAAGAAAAAGGGAAGCTTTATGAAAGTGACTTCAGAACACTATCCAATTATTAGTATGCTTTTTCATAATACCAACGGTTTCACATTTTATTGAGAGAGAGAATTTTCCCCTAACTCTCTTGGGAATGATTTTATTGAAAGCATCAGAATGAAGAAGATGGCTGCATCATATCTGCAGTGCCAGGGGTCAGAATCTTTGACTGGTTTGGTGTAATGTGCACATATAAAATTTCACTCAGTGCTTATTCATTGGCTTTTATTCAATATATCATCTGGCTAGATCCACTTTTGTTTCTTTACATTTACTGCTTGCTTGAATTAAGCTCTTCTTTTGGCCGCTTTAATACATATATATTATATTGTGTGTACATATATTTATATATTTGATTTCCTCCTATCAAGAATCTCGCATGATGGGAAAACTTCTTTGCTTTTGCTCTTTTTATCCAGTAAATCTAATAGCATAGATAGAAATGGAACCATCTATAGGAAAGCATTTTATTGATGATAGCCACTTAGTTTAGACTGTTGTTTTCCTTAAGAAGTGAATGTCAGCCCCTTTCCTTATCCTCTATTTTCTTTCTCTGTTTTCTAAATCCGCCCCCATCCCATTATAAAACATTCTCACTCTATAGCCAACTGAAAGCACTTTAAAATACAATAGATGCGTTTGAGTTGAATTATTAAAATGCACAAAACCAAATCTAAGAGCTAAGTTTCTAAGTAGAGCTTTCTGGCTAAAAGGAGTGTCCTCTCCTCCAGGTTCCAATTAATGGAAAAGAGACCCAAGGAGACAAATGGAGAATGATTTATTTTATTTGTAACTTTCAAAATATGAGACTCTTTGGTAAAGTTGGATTGGAAGATGACATTGAGATCTGGGCCAAAATAGTTGCTTCTCATACTTCCTTGCTGACTTGGTGATAACTGACTGTCAGTGAAGGATGGACCTACAGGTCAACAATTAATTAAGCAGCATATTATAGAAAGATCTAAAACAACATTACCTGAACAAAATAGAAATTTATTTATCTCCCATGTAAAAGAGGTCAAAAAGGAAGCAATGTAGAGCTCCTGTGGTGGCTTCATTAAGCCATCAAAGAACTAGATTCTCTCTAAGTTATGGCTTTGCATTACGGATGTTATGAGTTTATATTTGTGATCCAATGAAATGTGTACCCTCATCCCTTAAAGAGACTTTCCGGAAGTTCCATGAGAAACTCTCACTTATATCTCTTTGGCCAAACTTAGTGACATGGCCATACTGAGCAGCAAAGGAGGCTGGGTAACCTGCCTTTCATTGAGGTAACATTGGGCCTGCTAAGCATCAGGATTCTTATTTCTAAAGAGGAGTAAAAGAACATTCAGAGGCACCCAGCAATACCTGCAAAACTTGGCTGTGAATGGATTATTTCTGTAATCTAAGGCTCTCTTGTGTCCTTCCTGTTGATTCACCATCACCTATGAAATAAAAGGTAGTCTTATAATTATGAAATATAAGGAGCATGAGCACATAATTTATTATACAAACTGGGATATCTTTGAGAGTAAAACGGAGTGCTAATAATACATTAGGACAACAGGAATATACTGAGTGTCCTAGGCAAATTGAGATGTAGGAACCAAGCCTTAACTATCTTTTAGATCTCATCTCTCTTTGCTCATCCACTTGACTATAAAAATAGTTTAAATTTCCCTCCAAACGACAAGATTCTCCACATGTCATCACTCTGACCTAACATTCTTATGCCAACCTCCAGTGGAAAGTCCCGAGCCATGCCCTCCATCTTCTGCTCCAGCTTAGCTATTACCCTGAGAAATCTCCAACCAGTAGCTCTCAATTTATAGAGAATTAATAACTTCTTCTTCTATGCTTAACCCATTGAAAATTATTTTCTTACATGTTTACCTTACTGCCAGAATTGACTAGGCTATGCTATGGCAACCACCAAACTCATCAAAATTTATTTATTGCTTACGCTTTATGACTAATTCCAGTTGGCTGTGAGGCTCTGTTCTATGTTCTTTGGAGTTCAGTGTAGGCTGACTGGAGCTACAGTAAATTTAAAGTAAATAGGCAAGTGAATATGTCCAAAAGGACTAGCCAGACCAGAAATATTCAGATGAGAAGTAAGGACCAGAAACAAAGAAAGATTGGGGTTCAGCATCCTATTTCTCAACCCAGACATATAGGCCAATATTCCAGTGCCTGTAAGATAAATGATCTTTGATCAAGAATGAAGGCTGACTGAGTACTGCACTGGTATTTAACATCCTGCCAGGAATGCGTAGACAATGTAAGCAAGCATTAAGAACGAGAGAGAGAGAGAGAGAGAGAGAGAGAGAGAGAGAGCGAGCAAGAAAGAGAAGGAAGACATCCTTGAAAGTCCCTCAGCTGGTGGGAGCAAAGGAGAAAAATCTTATCTAGCAGAAGGTATGCTGCTGATAATTAAGGAATGGTCAGTTATTGTCAATAAAACTATATCCTTCCTCCAACCCATTTTTTCATGCAGACATGCCACATCTTTTCTCACCTTCTAAATCATCAGTGATGCAGCTGCCATCTTCTAAATAGCAAAGTGAGTTCATGGAAGTTGAGTGCTTCTTTGCATACCTAGTTGGGGAGGACCTCGCACCCAATAGTGTCCCCTTTCGTGACTGAAATGTCCGGGTAGGTAAGCATGCAATGCAGTCTGCTTAACTGTTAATGACCATAAAGGAAGGAGGGGAAGCCCTTAGTAGGAAGACATTCTGCAAAGCAGAGCCATTCTAATTAATTAAGGCTCATTGGGGTGTACATCACTCTCAGGGAATGGTGACAAGTAATAACAATGGCAATAATATACAAATAGCCCATAATATGTGAGCTAGTGGCCGCTGCGTGGTTTCCAGTGGCTCCTCATCACAGAATCCAAAAGGCTGCTCTGGGCCAAATACATAAAACATTTGGCCCAAGGGGTGTGGAAAATGTTCCAGTGATGCACACGTTCTTCAGTAAAGAGAATGGCCAGCACTGCCACAGGCCAGCCAAGGCTGAGGAGGAGAGGGTGAGAAGGGCCTATCTGCAGAAGGAAAGAAAAGAGCTGAGCAGCAAGATCTGAGAAAAGGGACACGGGAGTGAAGACCTTGAGAGAAAACAGCACTGGGCTCTGCTCCAAGCTTGAATTTATGAAAACACTGGGCCAAAACAAAATAATATGGCAGCGTCGTTTCACATAGGGGCCCTCACTGTTGGGTACTATTATTCCAATTGCTGACACTTGAATGAAATGTGGTATAATTGGGTTTCCGAGCCTCCGCTTCAGGCGACATCAATTGCCGTTTTTAAAAATGATGATGGTGGGGAAGGAGATTCCTTTTTCCCTTTAATGTTTTGAAGTTGCCACACTCTCTGTGCCACTTGTGCACTACTTGGAAGGGCCATGGGACTCCTGGGAGGGTCTAAAGTGCCAGTGGCTGAGCCCATGAAGAAATATGGTGAGTTGATGGCAGACACAGCTAAATGTGGCACAGGATGCAGGATTAAAGTCGGTCCCATGACACACCTTTCTGGGCTCTCTTTTCTTGCTCCTTTTCTTCCCCATCAAAGAGTGTAGTTTTTCTCTCCTGTGGTTTTCTTTCCATCTGTTTTGCATATAATGACTGGGATCATTTCCAGCTTTTACTTTTTTTCTTCCCTTGGACTTAATAACGTGACATCTATAGTAGTGAATCAGAAAAATTATTGTCATGACAGAAAAGCCTATTCCATGCAAAATGGAGAACTCCTCCCCCAGCGTGGCATCATGAATGATATGTCTTTGCATATGCTGTTTGCCTCACTGGCGTTTCCAGGTTTGGGGAGCAGGTGGAGAGAGGAGAGAAAGTTGGGGAATTTTTAAAAATCCTTGTATTCTACAGTTATACCTACAAAAACAAAAACAAAGCGCTCTGTGTGTGTGTGTGTGTGTGTGTGTGTGTGTGTGTGTGTGTAAAATTGTCCTTTTTGCAAAGCCAGTCTGATTTTTAGACCTGACTCCGAGAAGTAGAGGGAGGTAAAAAAGTGAGGAGCAGCATAATGGTCAAAACACAATTCTCTCTGATCTAAAATACTTTTCCTCCCCTAACAACGAGCACCTACCTTCTCCCTCCACCATGCCAATTAGTCTTAATAGAAGTAGATAAATATAATTTGTAGTGCAATCTGGAATCTTTGCTCTGAAATCCCTATGCCAAGTGAAAACTGTCAAATACAGTTTAAACCGATGTTTTCCAAAAATAGCTCTTACATTTTCATGTTACTTATAGTTGACGATTCAGACCCCTCCCATATCATATGATGTCATCATGTGAAACTAAAACAAATAAGAAACTGCTATATTATGACATCTTTTACAAAAATGTAAATATTCTCAAGCACAGCGTCAAGCAGGTAATAATCTGAGGTTGGTGCTGGTTCTAAAAAAATGAAATGCTTTCCTTCTCAATTGTATGTGTCACATATATCAAGTATAGGGACAATTTATAGTGTTCCCAGCTTAAGCAATGTGGTCTGAAAGAGAGTAAAGTAGCCTCGGTTTCATGCCAATTAAAAGGCTGCGTTGATTAATGGGATAGACTTGGGAGAACTTTCTCTTTGCCTCACTTCTAATCTGTAAGATGAGCTAATAAATTCTTCTCTCCATACCCCACCAATGTCCTAAGAACAAATTCGTACCAGAATCAGTCAGTCATCATGCATCTGTTATTCAAAATATTGAAGTATACCAGACACTTAGCAAGGGACTATGCAAACGTGCAAAAGCGTCCCCGATCTTGACATTCCCTCTAAAATCACTTCCTCCCACTGACCTTTCCACAGCACACTTGATTGCATTTGTTCTCTTAGGTACAAAAAGCGAAGACACCAGATTGTCCCCACCCCATACCTCCCTAAAGGAACAGGAAGCGGAGACAGTCTTCTGCCTCTCTCTGCTTTGATAATAGTCTTGGATGCAGTAAATGTTGGGCCGAGGGGTGGAACCAGACTGTCATTTCTGACAATGGGTTTCTTTCTTTATAACTGTTGGAGGAACAGATCTCAGACTGCCCAGGGGGTTCAGGGGGCCGCTGTGAATTCCTTTAGCCTTTGGAGAGGCCAACCCGCAGAGCTGAAAGGGACTGTGAGAATGTTATTGCAACTTCTTAATTCAAAACATCACTGGGAAGAAACTTCCTGGGATGGGGCTGGAGGAAACGGGGCTGCTCAGCTGGGATGAATTACTGGGACCGCTGGGTTGGTTTTGCCACCTAGTGGTAAGAGGCTTAGGGACCCCATAAGCTAAATGGCTTGCATCATGGGAATACTCACTCTTGAAGAAAGGAAGCATTTGGGTAGAGTAGGAGGAAACCACATGGTACCAGCAGAGCCATTAAGCAATAGTGTGACTTCAGTTCTCAAGACCCTAGCCCCCATACCTGCAAAATGAAAAGGATAGACTAGGTCACAAAGAATTCAATTCTCTCTGCTTTTACTGGTAGATGACTCTAGAAACAACCTTGTGGCCCTACGATCTCCCCACATATTTCCTGAGAGCAACAGAGGCTGAGTTCTAAGGTCTTGATGACCCCTCACTTAGGAGCCAGTAACACCTGCGCGAGAGCTAAGATAGACAGCTTATTCCTCAAGGTGTTCGAGATAACGGCAGCACAAGAGGATTGACCTCGTGGTGGCCTTTGCAACAAAAGTTTCCATCCTTCATAGATATCCTTTGTGCCCTCTCTGAATGCCCTGAAACAGAGCAGAAAAGAGGAGAAACAGAGCACAGTAGGCAATCTATCTCTCCATCTTTCCCATAACCCAATTGCATTCGGACCATGAATCACAAAAGAAAATAACTCAATCTAACCTAGAGTTTATGGAGTGAGAAGTAAAACAATTGTTCTGAATTGCTGGGATATTGACCATCTATTGCTCCTATGTAAGAATGAGACACCTTCAAATGGGACGTTGTCCAGTTTTGGTTTTTTCTCTTTTATAACACTTGCTTGCTGAATCTCATGACACTGCAAAATATATAAACATGCTGTTGAGTCTTTTATTCCTGCATCATCTTTCTAGATTTTCTGATGCATTCTACTGTATCAGGCAGATAACTCTCCATAACATGCGTACAATTTAAAGATTTGACCAGATCAAACTTTAGACATGCATTTATCTGGACAGTCTTTCCTAACCATGGCTTGTTACCATCTCCTCTTATTTTTCGGCCTTAAGAGTAATAGATTGTGTGCTCTTTTAGCAGGTTTGAAAGGAACTAAGGAGACCATTTAGTCAGTCAATCAGGTAGAGAGGAGAACATGAATTTGAAGTACCTTATCCAAAGAAGAGTTAACTTTTCAGGGCAGTCAAGTGATCCTTGGTCACCAGGGATTGTTAACAAGAAGAATTCCAGGTAACTAGAAAAAAAAAAAAAGGATTACACTGTTCATTTAAAAGTGGCAGAAAAAAAGAGACCCATAAACTCTTTTACTAAAACCTGTTTCTGTCTGGCTAGAGTGAAAATGGAGACAATGAAATCATTTTCAGCAAATTATTAGTGCAATGTATTTTTTCTTTAAAAAAAAAAAGAAACTAAAGAATGGTTGTGGCCTTTTGTTGTAGATAGCTTTTCAGAACAGTGTAACGTAAACAGATTATCTTCAGTGTTTATTCAGTGTGAAAAAAACAGTTCCAAGAGCCCCAGGTGCTTGCCAAGATCATAATTGTACCTTCTTAAATACTTTCATTACTTGGAAGTACAATAAGCGAAGCAGGGACACATGCTTTCCATTTTCTTGTCAACAAAACACCTCCAAGAAATTAAGCTCTATTTTCTCCAGAAAATTTCTCTAGAACTGTTCAGGGATATGAAAAGCGAAGGGAGGTAGGGCTTTCATTTAATTTCTTTATGACCTTGAAAATAAGCACACAAAATCTTCCGTCAATAAACAGGGGAGTGGCTCAAGTGTGGGGTACAGGGTGGCTCAAAATCAGAATATTAAATCTAAGATGTTTCCCGTTTGGTTAAATGAGATATAAAAATGCAGAATGTTAAGGAAATATGACCAGATTTCACAAATGGTAGATTATTTTTCTGGAAGAAGCTGAGTCACACTTGAGTGTGAGGGATGTGAGGACAAAGCTCAGATCCTATCTGTGAAAATTCACTGTCTTCAAGGTAGAATAGTAAATGCTGGTCAACCTTCCACGAGGGCTTGCCTGATCATAGGTGGAGGGGAATCCGACTCTGCTTGTGCATTTTAGAAACTTCTGGACCAATTAGATATCCCAGGTGCCCATAGTCTCTGGATAAAAAGTCAGACTGGCATATGTGCATCTGACCTCAGAGGAGGGGTTTGTTCCTAAGAAGAGATTTTCTCTGTCCTCCCTCCTAACCTGTCCTTTTTTTCTTTCACCTTCAGTCACTGTGTTTTCACCGGCTTAATCAGGCTTCAATCTCCTGGGGTCTGTCACAGCTGCTTGTATATATGCAAACATTTACCTTCATGTGCCTCTGCTACATTTTTTTCTTAACTGAACCATCATGTGATAGTGAAAGTCCTCCTAGATCCTGAGCAGCCTGAAAAAAAAAATATGAAAATCAGAAAAGATACAAGTAAAAAATTCAATAATTTCCTCATGCTTCTTTGCCTCTCTTTGATCAGATTCACCTCCAAACACATTGAAGGGATATGCTGGCTTCTAGAGAATATGAGGAAGAGAGGGGGCGGGGCAAGAGAGAGACTGTGTGTAGGAGGCAAATTAACCAAAACTTGTCTAATTGAAATTATCAGTTAATTACAATTTTTTAAGGAGAAATGGAGAGAAAGCAAGGAATTAACAAACTCTTCTGCCAGAAACTTCTGTATGCATTATTTCAGTTAATCTTCACACCTACTCTGCCAGGTAGGTTTTTCTAAGCCCATTTACAGACAGGGAGACTGAGGCTCAAAGAGTTTCAAACAGGGGCCAGCAAATTATGCCCTGTGGACCAAACCTGGCCCACTACGTTTCGTTAAAAAAAATATATATATTGAGAATCATTGATTGACATCCATGGGTTTGTGTCCTGTCTGTAACTGCTTTCACGACACCAGGGCAGAGTCATATAGTTGCAACAGAGACCATATGGCCTACAAAGCCAATTTGATTATCTGGTCTTTTACAGAACAAATTTGTCAACCTCTGGTTTAAAAAAGTATTACTGGTTTAAAAAGTATCACCCAAAAATATATGATAGAGACAGTCTTGACCTTTAAACTACACCTTTCTGGTTCCATACCCTACTGGACTTTGAGATAAGAAACAAGCAAATAAGATGTTTTTATTGATTAATCAAAATTTCAAATAACTATTTAACTTACAATAAATACATTAAAAAAAACTACTCTGGAATGCTCTGAGGTCAGTTTAGAGTTAATGCAATCTTTACAAATCCTGCTTCTCTCTTGGAACTCAGGGATGACTAAGAGGAACTGCAAGACCTCTCCAGTCCTACACACATCCCTATCCGTACTAAGGGAACAATGGGTAATTACAGTGCTTTTTAAACCCTAATGTGCACACAAATTGCCCAAGGTTTCTTGTTAAAATGCAGATTCTGATTCAGCAATTGGGAGATGGGGCTGAGAATTTGCATTCATAACAGAGTCTCAGCTAAATGCTTGTGTCGTTGGTCCTGAACAGCACACACCTGTGGAAGGGGCTCCTGCGCTCATGCTGAAGTCCTCAACCAAAAGATTTTCAGTCAAACCTAAAGTACTCCGAAAAATCAAAAATCCTCTACATATTAGCATCTTCAGATTACTAAATCATTTGACTAAAAGTGACAGATTGGGGTTAGTTGATGCCACTGGTTCTCAAAGTATGGTCCCAGGGTAGAGGAGCATCAACCAATGTGGGAGCACCTGTGTTCTCTGTGTTCTAACAACTCCTCCTAGTGATTCTGTTCTACCAACCCCTTCTGGTAATTTCTGATGTATGCTAAAGCTTGAGAACCATTGGTTTGTGCTATGGATATTTAATCAGGGTTATTGGTTGGTTCATTCATTCACTTATTCATTGAACATCCTATAAATTTATCTTTATAATATGTTCAGTCTATTTATACAGTGTACACATCTTTAACTAGCAAAAGAGAAATGAAAATGATGAAATGGAGAAAAACACATTCTGACTATATTCCAGTCTTTTTCTTTCCCTTTAGTAGGGTACAAGTAATTCTATAGTACTGTTACTATTTGACATCAGTTGATATTTCCATCGCAAAGTTTCCTTTTAATTGGTAAAGCCTACTATGTATGCCTGATCCACATTTGAAGGTGAAATGTAGCCCTGACATATCCCAGAGAAAGGCCTGGGAGGGAAGGGGGAGGTGCATTTTGATTTGGAGGACTATTTGCTCAGTGTCTTGTTGTTTATTCTTCTAGTACCATGGTGCTGCTTTTTTGACAACTACCGGAGGATAAAAGAAATGAACGCTGCATGGAATTAGGAGAAAAGTCTTGTCATATATGAGTCAGACACCTGCATGTGACACTTCAGATTATCTCAGCTCATTTCTGAAGCTTTTGGCCACACAGCTGCCACTTCAGGGATGAGCAGGTCTATGTGCATCCTCCCCACCCTGGCTTTTTCTCCTGTTGATGCTGAGGTGTGCAATGCTGCAGGACCACTGAGAACTTGTGTGAGTGGGGAAGCTAATGCCCCATGAAGTGAACTTTGAACAGTGGTAAGCAGAAACCAGCAGATAAATCTTCCCCTGCCTCCCACTAATCAAGTGTTGTGAGATGCAGCCATCATAGACATACAACATCCTTTTAGAATAAAGTCCATGATATGGATTCAGCAGTGACAGGTGCCACCCAGCAGGGCCAGCTAATTAGTGCACTCTCTTTCCTGTCTCAGCCCACTTACTTTCACCTTGCTTTCCTGGGCTTTCATTTCCTAACCAAATATAAGCACATACACCATTTCTCTAGGCTCTACTTTCTCTGAAACCCAGGCTAAAGTGCCATATTACACAGAATAGAGATCGGAAACTTCTTTCTTCAATTCATCGCAGTCTATGGTCAATGGAAGTTCTAGCTTATCAAGAACATTTGAAACGTAGGGGAAGGCACTTGGATGATGGCAGTCAGATTATTTCAGGATGGATTCAAAGAGCTCCTTTGGGTGGAAGATGGGTAGGGACATGTAGAGAAAGTCCACGCTGTTGCCTGGGTTTCAGAAACACCTGCAGAGAATTACCCAAGCCCCCACCCAGAGCTACCACACCTGGATCTCTTGGAGTAGGTCGTGGAATATTAATTATATTTTTTTTACATTTCTCAGTGTGATTCTGATGGGCAAATGGATTTTTTAACCGCCACAGTAGCATAAAAATATCCATCAAAGTTAGCAGATGTGGTTTCGAATGCCTGAGTCTTTCACTTACTTGCCTCATGATCTTGGGCACATTATTTATCTCTGTGAACATTAGTTTCCACATCTCTAAAATGGGGATGAGATAATACTTACCTCAAGGCATTGGAATGATTCCATTGGCTCTTAAAGCACCTGGTGCATAGTGTGTGCTCAACAGCTGTTGGCTTCCTGGTCTCCTCTACCTCCATTTTTTTCAAAGTCCTCACACTGAACTCACAACGAGTCCTCTCTAACCACATATTATCATGTGAATCCTCGTTGCACATACCTGGCTCCTCATCTTGAATCCTTCCTTTCCCGGTTGTGCACCACTGCTTGGAATTCTCATTCTCCAGACCTGTCTGGATGATGCATCACCTCTGGGATCCTGCCCAAACTCGGCCCTATCCATAAAGCCCTCTCTGACCATGTTAGCTTCTAGCACTCTCCCCACCTCTGGACTTTTCTGGTGCTCATTGTCTTTTCCATTTAGCATTGATTCCTTTGCATCCTTGTTATAACTTTGAATATCTCTGAGTCATTTTCTAATGAGATAACACTGCTTGAGAGAAGGCTCCATGCCTCATACCTCTGACAACTGCAGAGTGGCCACACGGCACCTTCAGCTTTGGTTACCAGTTTCAGTTGGAGAGGCCAGTCTCTGCTCCTGGAGAACACTGAGTGAGTCTGAGAAAAATGCTACCAGTTACACAGTCCCAGACTCCAATCCTGAATCCAGCCAAACAGCTTAACAACAGAAAAGTGTCTGTTTTCCCCAGTTTGGTTTAATGATTTTCCTGTAGATCCACATCTCTTTCTATCACAAAGAAACCACTTTATCCTGCTGGGTAATTAATACAAATGTACAGTATGGCAAACATATTCATGTAGACTGCTTATTTGGCTGGTAAATTACAGGAAATCCTATACAGTACACCTGGGATATCCTGCAGTTTGAAATTAGAATATAAAGTGTCTCTCAGTTCCTCCTACTTGGCCAGGATACTGGTCTGATTGTGAAAATCTTTCTAGTTAGACATGTAATAAACTGGGATGATGGCAAATTCATTTACTTTCCTTAGCTTAAAATTAATAAAGATTTTAATTCTAAGCTTAAAAAAGCCCCACCACCCTGTTTACAGCCCTCCGCATTACTAGAAGTGGATGTGATATGGTGTTGGCTCCCAGTTGTGAATTCATTCAAAAAACACATGCCACATACAAATTTGTAACCAAATCCTTAGAGTTTAAGGTATTTGCCAGTAAAACTCCTTAGCCAAGCTTTAGTTCTGCGTGATGTCACATCTATATGAGCCCTGTGATAGCATTAAACTGGCCACAGCTGTTTCTGATTGAAGCAATACAGGCCTCTTAAAGGCAGGCTGCCCCTCTCCTCTGCCCCTTCTCTCCTTCTTCCTGAGTGGCTTTCTTTAACAAAAGGACTTCTTTATGAATGTGGGCTCTAGCTGGTTATTCTTGCAGCAAGTTTTTAGTGCTTTGGTTCAGCCTGGGAATGGTTTGCACACACATACACACAGCCATACTTATTCAGAAAAGAATAGTTCAGTCGAGAGCAAGCAGTTCGTGGAAAATGTCAAACCTCATCTCTTCTTGGAAGGGGAGAGGATGGTGTGAGGGTGGGTGGTGTAAACTTTGCTGCAACTCACCCCATCTTTCTGTTACCTAGTGTGCTATATAGTTCAACAGGGGTCCATGAACTGTTTCTTAAAGAGCCAGAGAGTAAATATTTTAGACTCTTAGGCCACACACTCTGTCACAACTCTGCTGTGGTAGTGGGCCCCACAGACAATTCATAAGTGTCTGACAAAACTTTATTTACCAAAGCAGATGCGAGGTGGGATTTGGCCTGGACGCCGAGTTTGTGGACCCTGCTGGAGGACAGCACCAACTTCGAGCGCAGTGGCTGGATGCCTGTTGGAAACTGTTGAGAAATGTTCCACGACGCGGTAAGCACAGAGGCTGAAAGCCACTGCTCAGACCCTTGCTTCGCACTCCGACATCACCGCGACACTCAGGTGTGTGAGCATTGTCTCTTTTCTCCGAAGCGTGGACTGGTTCAGAAGTCACTGAGCTCATTCATGTAGGTTATCGTACGTGGTAAATCTGTGTGCCAGTCAAGTGAAGTAGGGAACACAGAGGTCCAGGATAGACTGGAAAACAAAAACCAAACCAAACCAAACAGATGAGTGTGTTGTTTACCACAGCCACGGAGAGATTTCTCTAGAAGACCCAAAGATGAAAGGCATCAGTGTGCCAACCCGAACACCTGGCCCCACTTGCCTGTCTTGTGAAGAAAGGCTGGGTACTGGTGTCTGCTCTGCCTGCTTGAGACCCTGCGACACAGTTTCCATTTGCCTTGTTGGTACTTTAGAAACAAAAGGGTCCTGCTTTCATCTCTGGGAAGGTAGCCCAGTAGCATGAACTCTTGATGCATCATGTGGAAGGTTAAATTTTATTTCTTTTTTGGACTTGTGGTGAAAATTATTGGTTAGAGTAGACCCAAAGGGAATGAGGAAGGAGGTGAAAATTGCTGGACCTGAAGAAAAAAAGAGGAAAAAAAGCATTACTGCTTGAACCCAGACTGTTTTGTCTGTTTTCTCAGTCCCCATCCACCCTCCCTCCAGTAAAGCCACCTTCCCAGCCAGGCCTCTTTTATAAGGTGCTACTCAGAGGGTTGGCCTCACAGTTTGTAAACACATAGAAACTTATCTGGGATTTAGGGTTGAAGTTTTCAAAACCCAAAGAAAACTTTGAAAATTGAAGATTGTTAAGGAAAAGTTTCAATTGCCAGATTTCAATGGGTTGGGAATATTTATTTAAGATACTAGTGCCATTGGATTCCTCTCCTTAAAAGCCATGATGTCACTGTAGAGGAATATGATGTCAGGCTGTAAAAAGATCAGAAAGCTTTTGAAAATTCCTAGGCCTTGTTGGGAAGTTTATATGCAGTGCTGAACACTGTTCTTTTTCTTCTTGCCTCCACCTCCTTCACAAGTACCCCTGCCAAAAGCATGAAGGTGAGGCAAGCACTGCCTGGGAATATAGCTGGATTTTATTACTAGAACTTGTTCATTCTTTAACAGAGTTGCAGTAAAAGTTTTTTGAAAAGTTCCTTGGCTTAAGTTCTACATGAAGTATTAAATGGTCAGCCATCCCCTTTTAGAAACAGTACTTTCCAGAATGTAGGGAAGACACTTGCCCTTGTGTTGGCTCAGAGTTCTCAGTAACATGGTAGTCTCTTACATATTTTCATTTAAGAAGACTCTGGAATACCTGTCCTAGCTCTCATTAGAGACTTATTGTGGTTTCCTCTCTCTCTCTCTCTCTCTCCCTCTCAATCTCTCTCTTTCTCTCTCTCTCTCTGCACCCCCCACCCCATCCCTCTCTCACCAAGGACTCATTACTAATATTTTTTTAAAAAATAATTTATGTTGATACACTTTCTAAGACAACAATCTTACATTCTAATGGTAAACTATTGGGTAAATCATCTGTCAAGAATGATTAAGGGGCTGGAGAGACTGATTTATAATGAAAGAGTAAAAGAACTAAATGTGTAGAGATTCACTAAGTAGAGACTGGAGGGCACCTGATAGTTATCTGCTAAAATCAGAAAGGGGCGGGACCAGAGGAGAGGGGAGAATTATCACACCCAGAAGCTGGGCTCTGAGGGTAATGTGAAGAAATTCAGGAGAGGAGGTCGTAAGATGGGTATCATGGAAGTCTTTCTGACATTGCAATCCATTAGCTGATGGGCTTGTGTTTCAGGAGAATTGGTGTAGGTCCCATCTTCTGAGCCATGAATGCCTAGCTGCGGAGCAAGCTATAAACTTCAGGGAACAATTCGGATAGCTGAGTATCTGTAAGATGGGCACCTTCCATTTCTTCAGTTATTTTGTTTTTGCAGAGTTGTCATTCTAATGCCTCAAGTCTTTGAAACATGTATAACAATAGTAGCAAGAACAAAAAGGAGTGGCTGAGTGGTGGGTGGGCCTGAGACCCTGATCTATTGGTTTCTCATCTTTCTCCTAAAAAATGATCACCTTTCCCTGCTTTAGTCAGAGAATAAAATGCCCATTTTAGGGAATAAAATACCCATTTTTCATACTGATTTGTGAGAGATAAAATGTTTTGAACATTTTTGGGAAAAGAAATAAATTCACTTGAAATCTCACTGACAAAGATAAATAATGTTAACAAGTCAGTGTGTATCATTCTTTCAATATAATTTTGGCATTAAATAATTTTCACTACTCTTGTTGTTTTCAATTACTTCAAGTTGGAGTACCTATACTTTCTACCACATTGCACATTTGGTCACCCCAAATTCAAGCAGAGTATAAAGCTAAGGCCCAGATTAGTGCCTTCCACAGCTAAACAGAGCTTTTGGTAATTGTTGCAATTTTAACTGACCCATTGTGGGAATCCTAGCCAGATTCTGTTTACTTATACATTAGGGAGGTGAGACCACAAGATCTTAGAATAACATTTCTTTGACTATTTATTATTTTCCTCTTTTTCACTACTCACTGAATATAAATAGAAGAATATAAAGGGCAACTGGGGCTAAGAGAGAGACAATTAAGTGAAAAAAAGAGAGAAAAGAAAGGAGGAACAGGGAGAGGAAATAAAACTGATTTCAAGGGACTTACAATCTGATTGTTATTTCTATCTTCTCGAATACCTGTTTCATATGTGTTTTCCCTGTGAAACACAGTATCAGCATAAGGCTAATATAAATTCGAATCTCTCTTAGCAGCAGATAAAATATCCTAAAATAATGTTATTTAAACAAGGTCAAGAGAAAAGAGCACATATTGGTGTGACAAGTCACTTTGAGAAAAAAAAAAATTATATAGGTGAGAAAAGATCACATCCAGCTATGAAAGAAACTAAATATTTTGAATTTTAGATCACCTTTCATGCAAATATTATTAGAAAGCTCAGAGAGCACAATGACGAAGACAAATATCTAACAGATTTTACCTGACCTAGATATGAAAACAAACACATAAATTTTCCAATATACTGATTTTTTCAAACCTCTGCTGTTACAAATGAAACAACCAGGTGGTTTTCTTAAAAGTCATTATACAGATTTTAGTTACCCAAATATTTAAGTATTTTTGTTGAAATTTTAAGCTCTCACAGAAATTCTTGCTGTTACGAACACATAACCTAAATGTCCTTAGTAAAGCTTTCCTAGAAAATTTTAGAACTAATATCTAAATTGGAAATGTAGTGTTCTTTTGCCCAGTTGGATTTCTTCCTTGAGTGTATGTGTCGCATGTCATTGGTCAGTAAAGAAAGAACTCCAAGCGGCATTAATACTAATGGGAATGGAAAAGCAAGCCTCCCCTACCCCTGCAACCCAAACTTACTTCTCCTCATTTCCCTTCCACATGTACATGCCTGCGAGAAAAGGAAGCCAAAAAAAATAGATTTGAATCTTGCTTTTAACTTTTCTGGGTTTTCAGTTTTGTTTTCCTCCGCCGTTTGTCACTTTTGCGGATGTTTTGTGGGAGTGAGAATGCATGTGTGTGGAGGGGGCGGTTAATTATATGAAAATTATTCTGGGGGTTCAGTAATCAGTGGCTTGAAAATTAACTGAATTATGAAAGCCAAAATGTTGCTCATAGCATCAGTTAATGACAAGGTCACCGCCACTGTCATATTCAAAAGAAATGTCACACTTGAATGGGATTGAGATGGCTGCGTTGTCCCTGGGTCCCAGGTAGAGACAATGAAATAGGAGCTCCTCGGGTACTGTTTCATC
The DNA here is from genome assembly GCF_902729225.1 of Pteropus medius. Lineage (NCBI taxonomy): Eukaryota > Metazoa > Chordata > Mammalia > Chiroptera > Pteropodidae > Pteropus > Pteropus medius. Next base: position 26,779,688 of record NW_024349800.1, on the reverse strand, counting down.
CCCTGTTTGAATCTAACGCATTCTTCTTTCAACTCATTTTGTTCTGCTGCATTCCCACAACATATGGAGTCCCTGGGTATTCTGCTCTAACATGGAAACTTTGGGGGCTGGGAATAACAGATCATGAATAGATTGGAAATTCTCTCTAAATGCCCTCTTGGGTGGTTGATGTAAAGGCTCATTGTGTGTTGTTTCTGTCTTTTACAAAAATTAAATATGTCTAGAATTATTTGAGTCCAACAGGCTATATGATGGATCTAAATGCCAGCATATCCCATACACTACCAGATAAATGATGACAGATGTATGCCTCTAGTATCTCCTCCTATCTCCCCAGCTCTGGGCAACTGTAGTTAATTGAAAAAGAGGAAAGAGGAAATTGAGTTTGGGACAGAGTCAGTTGGAGATGAAGGAAAAATCAAAATAAAAGACTTTGATGTTAAGCCTGTCCCAAACCAGTTGGCAGAGCTGGCGCATGGGAACAGGGCTAGGATGGCAGGAAGAGCCGTAATTCTATGGAACAGAGAGCCAGAAAAGGTGTGTGACTGATGACTGGTGACATGACCCAAAAAGAGGCAAAGCATGCCTCTGCTTCTGTGGACCCTAATTAACCCCAAAGGATCGGAATTCAGGAGAAGAGGATACAGTTAGCTGCCCTGCCTTCCAAATACTACAACCTCCTCGTCATTAGGCAGCAATATATTGAAGCTGATATTATACATTCATTGTTTGTTTTCCATCACTTTCTTTCCCAAGATGAGGGTTACCTAAGACCTGAGACTAGAATACATGAACATAAATATATTTTTCTTTTTTCAATGTCTCTTTCCCACCTGGAACCCAGATTCAATGTGTTGTCTTAGGGTCTTCAAGGGGGAATTTGAGATATATATATATATATATTTGTGTGTATATATATATATATATATATATATACACACCCACATACATACATATATGACTAACAACTACTGTTTTCCTTTCACAGTGTTAAGTTTTTTACTTAAATTATCTCATTTAATCTTCACAATAGGCCAACAAGATTAATAATAACACCCCAATTTTAGAGATGAAAAAAAAATTTTGGAAAGGAAAAAGAAATTGTCAGAGACCACCCAATTAGAAAGCAGCTCAACCTGGATACAATCAAAGTCTGTCAGAAGCCAGTCTGTGCATGAACCCATTTGCAGTCCACCTCTAAGCTGCGCCAGGAGAAAACTGCTTTATACTTTATACTTTTGCCCGTTTCCTGCCTGCTTGACATTTGCTCCAGACACGAGTTTCCGAGTATGGATGGCATAGATGCTCTGCACACCACATAGCTCACTGGTGTAGTGACAAAGTTTATCCCACTGCAGGTCCAGCAGCAGGGAGCACTGCTTTGACTTTGAACACAGGTGATCAGGTAAGTGGCAGTGGCAGATGAGAAGGTGGGATACTTGCCCCAGACTGCGAGTTGTGTGCCCACAAGACAAAAGAAGGATGTACAGACGTGTCACACCTACTCTCTTCTTCCCAATGCGTATTAATTCGACTTCTCTAGAAATTAAAGAAGGTGAAAGAAGAGAGTGGTGAGGTGAGCAGTTACTAGAACAGTGGACTCTCAGTTGAGAAGTAATCAATTATTCTTCTAATTAGATAACTAAACAATGTTTTCTAATGAATCCTGCTGAAACAATAACATACTAGGGAAGGGTTGTCCTCGGTGTTTATAGTTGGTAGAGTGAGAACAGTTTGAAAGAACGTTTTTACAACTCTTAATCTTAAGAGAAAAAATATATAACCACATAAAAAAGATCTATCTTAAGGTTTGGACATCACACAGAAAAAGCCTGTGATATACTTTATGATGTACATGTTGCTCAAGAAATGTACCTCCAAAGAAGAAAGGAAAAATAAAAACAAATCCTGACCAGAAATTCCACAGGTCTAAGTCATATGATACTGATAGATGTCATTGGTATCCTATGGGGGTGAAGGTGTGTTGGGATCCCCTCTAATTATAGGCAAAAAGAAAAAAATCTGTGCCCAACTTCTCATTCCCACCCTAATATCTGCCACAATGTCCGCACTGGCTGCTCTGGTTCACTACTGCAGCAAGGTAAAGTGTCTGGGTTTAGTAGGGTTTGTTTTGTTTTGTTTTGCCAGAAATAGTGGATGCTATTTCCTGTGTCTGGTGCCCAAATCATATGCTCAAACTAGGTTCTATGATGGTAGGTCAGCCACTTTGTCTGTAAGTGCTTAAAAGCCAGTGTGGAGAAAGCTAAAATACCTAACTTTTTTGAACACTTGATAGATCATACTCTCTTTTAAGGATTTTACTTGCATTAAGTTATTTACTATCCTCACCGCACACCCAAGGAGGGAGGGAATTTTATTGCCCCACTTTAAAGCTGAGGAAACAAAGATCCCAGATAGAACATCGCCTCTAGAGTTATTTTATTTTTTAGCCCATGGAGATTGGCTTCCCTTGTTGGATGGCTCTGAACAAATGAGGAATAGTTTGAGTTTTCTCAGGAATAATCTTGACAATTATTCTTTTTTTGTTTTTAATTTTAAATACACTCTTGACATATTATTTTCAAATTTCCATCATGTCTGCACATCTACTCATACATGTCTAACTGAGAGGCATAGTATTGACACAGCCTAAAAGCAGATATAAAATTCTGATCATGTGCTAAGACCTTGGCAGAAAGTTTGCCTACCCAATATCCATTTTCCTTCCTTAAACGCCCACCCGGCTAGAAGTGACAATGCGCTCAGGTAAAACAAAACGACAAATACTCAAGTCTAGATTCCTCAGACTCCTTTGCAGACATATGTGATCATGTGAAAAAACTTTGACCAAGAGATACAAATAGATATTTTAAGATAAGTCTTAAGGAGAAACTTAAGAACACGTGAAGCAAATTCTGCAAAGAGATGTTTTATAGTTTATGCATCTCTTCCTTCTTCCTGACATCTACAGCTATCAGAGACACCTGAACAGGAAGGAAAGGGAAATAAAATTGCTTCCCTTAAAGCTTTGAGTCACCTTATAAACCCTGGATTTCTACCTTCAGATCTCATATTGCTTAAGAAAAGATGTTATGAGGATTAAGTGGATAGATATATGTAAAGCTTATGACAATACCTCATATAGTAAACTATAAATATAGCTTAGCTATTATTTATTTTATTAAAGCTACTGTTATGTAGGTTTCTCATTATGTATAGCTAAATCTAATCCTTAACTAATATTAGTGCTAAGAGTAGCTAAACAATGTACTAACAACAGTTTATCTGATAAGCTCCTTGAGGACAGTAACAAGGTCCACTGTGGGAAATTAATTGTTATCATATGAGAAAAGCATGGCCAAATAAACTCGAGAAGCTGCAGAATAAACAAAATTTATCAAATTTCTCTATTGCAGTTTTTGTCAGAACCCTTAGTAATTTAATGTGCATTAAAAATCTTCAAGTAGGAGATTAAGACGGTGCTATTTTCCCAAACTTCTTAAGCCAAAGAACACTTTTCTGCATTTTACAGGACTGATGTTCTGCATAACCCACTTTCAGGAATCTGAATCTGGATGTTTTAAAAGATGCTTTTCATTTATAATATGTTATGATTCTTTTCTAAGACTTCTATTTACAGAATTCTTTATTGTACTGTGCTATTTCACTTCACTTCTTCGTTCAAACTGCTCCCCCTGTTTGGAATGTAGCTTCTTAATGAAAATATTAATTGAGTGCTATTTTGTTCCCAGAAAGTGGTAAGAAATTTTTATACGTTTTCTAAATTATTCCTCATAACAATCAACAAATAGGGTAGCTAGGTTATAATATGGTAAAAATGACGAAACAATGACCTCAAAATCTTAGTGTCATAATGTAATGAATGTTTGCTTCTCACAAAAATCTACAGATCTGAGTGACTCTCCAGGACAATCATCCTCTGTATGGTGACTTGAAGACACAGGTGGCTTTGAAATTGTGGCTCTATAGACTGTTCACTATCTCATCTTGAAAGTGAAACATGTCACTTCCTCTCACAGCGCATTTGTCAAAACTAGTCATATGGCCCCTTGTAATTGCAAGAGGGCTAGAAAGTGCTGTCACCCATGTACTTGAACATCAAGAAGCCCATTAAAGGTCTATAACAAATTCTATAAATTGGCTAATATTGTTATCTTTTATTTTATTGCAGATGAGGAGACTTAGACTTAAAATAGCTAAAGTAACTTTTCCAAGACCATAAAACATAGCCAAGATTTTAATGCAAACTCTGTTTTTCAGTCTCATCTGACCTCATATTTGCCCTGGGTGGATTTGTGTAACAAGTCCCATCTCTCACCCCTGTGAAGGAACTGTTCAGACAAAAGAGCAAAAATTTCTAATAGAAGGAACTGTGTCTGCAATCTTTTTTTCCCCATTTCTGGACTGTGCCCCCTTTACTTTTCACCAACACTTAATGAACATCAACCTTAAAAAAGAAAAGAAAAAAACTACTCTACCCCCTACATGCACAGACAAGTAAGGCCCTTCTGCTGCTTTACAGAATAGAGAGAAAACAATGGTCTCTGTGTAGAGAGTTCTAAGTCTTTTATCTTTCTACAGATTCAACCACAGTATTGATTCTTTATTGACCTAAACTGTCCTAAGCACGGCTGTGGTTTTTTCTCATATAGTGTGTAGGAGAGTTAAGGCAGATACTACTTTAATATTGATTTTTGTGAAAAAGGTACAGGAAAGAGGGCAATTTGTGTCTGCAGTTGCTCTTCACTATAAAAGATACCATTGTTACGAGCTTATAGCATTATATCAAGGGTCTTAATCTGTAGCAATCTTTTTTTTACAACTTAGAAATAAGCTTGGGCAAATGTGTTATTGGTGTTAATGATATTTTGAAGTGAAGCAAACTTGTCAGCCTTTCTAAGTAAACTGCTCAACTTAACTATTTGAGAACTTGGCAGGTTGACTCTATGAGTGCAGAAATCCTATGATTTACTTATTTATTTGAAAGTCCTTTGGAAAGAATGTTTTGTTGTATAAACAGTGACAACAGTGTTTGTTCAATGGATCTTTGAGAAATGGAAATAATCATCTAGGGTTGAAATAAGCCAGGCAGCTCGCCCTCAGAGAATATTTCTTCTTACTTTAAGAATCAAAGGATTCTGGTTTCTGGAATATCATTCTATGATTCAAGAGAGAGGAAAGAGAAAAAAAATTACTCAAGAGAAGGCAATTTTATTGGCCAGAGTATAATGGCTATTGAACCTGTGGGTGGAGTTTTTTTCATGTTCTTGAATGAATAAATATTTTTAGAAACAGGTTCTGTCTGTATGATAGAAAAGCTTCTGAAAAGGTTTCAAAAAAGCCATATGAAATGTAGCTTTCTGAATCTGGCCAGTTTTATTTGTTTCATTTTTAGCAGTTGCACTAAAAATGGATATTTAACACTCTAAATTTAGAGAGTTTTTTTAGCCGCTACCGTGTGGTTTTGTTGTGTGTGTGTGAGGTTATTTGCTTCCCTTCATGTGGAGATGACCAATGAGAAATATTAATTATGTATCTACTGCATACAAAATGTCCCCCAGGCCACTGGCCACATAGGAGAACAAGACAATGGTGATTTAGAGCCAGGACCCCAGATAAATGATGACCAGAGACAGGCAGGGGATTCCAGGGCACTGAGCCATCTGGGGGTGTGGCAAGACTCCTGTTTACTTACCTTTGAAAACTCAAAGGGTCAGTCCTTCTCAGTCACTGGATAAATGTCACGTAACAACCCCCAAGTTTAAAAAGATTTAGTACTTCTCAAAATGCTGAGAACTATCACCTGATAGGAAAGTCTACACACTGTTTGACAATATTAAAGTGATGCCTTCCGCTCATGAATGCTGTATTAGTGAGCTTTAGCACTCTCTCTACTGGGCAAAATCTATCTCTGGGGTCTGATTCTTGCAGACAGATGCCAAGATGTATCAAATATTCAAATTATCACTTTCTTGTAACACCTGGTTTCTGCTTAAAACCCCAAGAAATTCCAGAATAACACCTGCTCTTCAGATGATTAGTTAGTATTTTAAACATTTTTAAAAATCTGATGCTGTTGTTTAGAAATATATATTACTGAGACCCCATTGGGGTGTCTTGTAGATATTAAAATATCACAGTGCCTCATACAGGTTATATAAGAAGAAGACCATAACAGGGAATATTCCAGAAGGAATAGTGGGGACTGGTGATTTGATAACACCTATAATCATCTTTTCTTTCCTCCATTTCATTTTAAATCTCCATATTGAGTTACCTGACAAAATTTGCAAAAGTACAAAAAATATGCCCATATTAATTGACTCTGACATAGAGTAAATTTTCCTCATAGCTCATAAATATATTTCATAGCAAATACATACACAGGCACATACACACACAAAGATACACTCATCCTCACACAGTATGCCACTCGAATGAATGTTGGACAGCCGCATAGGCCCATGTACCAGGCTCTCAAAAAAACCAGATATGGTCAACTCAGCATTTTATACGCTACCCACAATTCCCTTTTTGAAAATTTTTACTTAACTACCTATTTTTAAGAGAGCTCAGACAGTCAACTTTAGGAATCTGGAAGCCAAAGCTATGACTTAAATGATAAGTGAGCAGAAAGCATTGAGTGGCCAGTTGGGGAGATCGCCATGTGGCTGTGGCTTAAAGTGGCCCAGGAAGCTGAGGAATGCTTAATGGAGCAAATAGGAGTTTTTGATTTATCTGTTTCAAATGAAACCTAAGTATGATCTTGGTGAATAAATGGCATGCCTTTCCCTAGAAAGATTAGATAGCAGTGGGATAATTGGAGGGAAGGAGGTTGTCACCAAGAACAGTTAAAATCATAAAATTTGGAGTTCAGGGGTGCGTAGGCCTGCAAAGGTCCTTCGGACATTCTCATTCCCACACTGCATGTAATCTTAACGGGGCCGTTAAGGAGTGTGGCAAGGCATGGAGGGCGGTTTTGCCTTTTACAGCACATTTTGAAATCTTAAGGAGCATTATTGATTATCCAATGATCATGGCCGAGGATTCTAGATGATCTTACATGTGAAGAACTTTTCTCTGTCCTGTAAAACTTCAGAATTCTCTGCAACAATTGCATGGAAGTAAAAGTCTATAACTAATCAAGCCTGGAGTGGAATTCCCTTTTAATATTTATATATTTATCACAATCTTAACATACACTGACTTTTTCCAGAATATTACCACCATGTAGGTCAAAGGAGAGCATACTTTTTTTCCACCGCAAGTAATGCCAGGAAACCGTGTACAGTTTTGGATAGTCACATCACTCACCAGCTTTGGTATTGGTTTTCCCTTTTAACCCATCTGTACTTCTGTACTTCATTCACAGCTATTTGACATGCAGAGTGATTATGTGTATTTTCAAGAATCTGATTATTTTATTATAAAATACAACAAGATATATGTGTTAGGAAAGGAATATTGGGCCTGATGGGGTTAAGAACCACTGATTTAAAAAAAGAAATTAAATGAACAAATAAACAAAATGGGTCCAGTTTATCCCCACTGTAAACTATTTTACTTCTAAATAATCATCTTCAGGACTTTCTTCACACTTGATTTCTGACTTGACTCATTTTCATTCTTTAGACTAGGCAGTCAACACCACTTTCCTGGTCATGAGCCCAGCATAGTGCCCCAGTCTACCCTGGATAAATTCCCCCTTCAGGTGAACTCAACACGGTACCAACCACAGTTTCCTCTGCCCCAGAACTAGAAGAAATTTTGTGATCATAAAATCCATCCTGCTCATTTGAAGATGGCAAAACTGATTCTCAGAGAAGTTGTCTAAGACTTGTCTGAGCTCATACTATTTTCATAGAGAACATGAGGCAAATAAGATTGTGTTCTGAGCGTTAATTCCTCTAATCTGTACATAAGGATCAGAAGTGTGCTCAGCAAAGTTACCTAATGGCTTTCAGGCTGATAAGACTGGACTGTAATATGACTGACATATTCTTTCTTCAGAAATGCTGATATGCTCAATCAGAAGTTTGCAGAAGAAATGTTGGCAGTAGTCTTCCAAGCTCCGCCTAGGGCTGAGGGAATATGGGCTGTTAAGCGTTGACTGTTCAAGTCCTATGAGCAGGATTATCTTTATTATGAGTCGGACGCGTCTAGCTCAGCCTGATGCTGCTGACCTCTAGTTTACCTCATTGACTTCCTTTCCTTTGAGTCCATGCTTACCACAGTTAGGTTTGGTGTTCTACGGAGAAAATAAGACGGTCATATAAATGAAATCTAGGCTCTAGCATCATTTCTATTGTAAATAAATATGTTGGCAAACTCTAGTTAAACTTTTTTTAAATTATGGTTTGACTTGTACAAGTAACTCTCCTACGGACTTCAGAGACAGGATGTGTTGACCACTCTGGCACAATTACTTTACTTTCTTGAAATTGTATTGTCTAGTGCATCAATTTTCAGGTTTCGTTCATCACTTTCTCTAGGGTTAGTTAATTTATATCTGACTCTGGAAGATGAACTCTTCTTCGTGCTCACTAGTCAGGTTTCTGATCCTGCAAGTCTGAGGTCTGTGGTATGAGTAGAAATTTGCCACTAGAATGTAAACTCTACATGGGCAGAGACAATTGTATGTTTTGTTCACTGCTTTCTCCCAGCTTCTAAGAGTGTGTGGCATATCTTTTGAATGAATGGATGTTCCCTGGAGGAAATAAACTTCTGGCTGTTCTCGGGGCAGGCTCTACTCCAACACTCACCGTCACTGCTGGAGTCAGTCACATCAATTTTCCTGCTGTTGTTAGCATACCTGGGACAAGGTGTCCTGACTTTGTCTTTCCTTCCTTTCATCAGACCATAGCAGCAGCAGGATAGAGAGTAAATAAACCCCGTAAGTTTGTTCAGACAGAAATGACGAACAAGGAGAGAGATTGAAATGAGCGGTTTTCGTGTGATTTAGCTTCTGGCAGAACTGAAGAATAAGAGGAATGGGAAAGAAAACCATGGGAAAACAAAGAGGGTAAAGAAAGTTTTCTCTTTTATTCATAATAATTTTACTCACTTTCACATGGCATTCAGCAAATAAATACATGGATCATTTAGGCTGAACTTTATGAAATTAAAATTCAGGAAGGAAGATAGTTATACAAAAGACAAAAAGGTGTCAATTTGATTTAGTAATACAGTCCCTTCAGTTAAATTGTGGGAACCTGAAATTATGATTGTGGTGTGAATGAGAATGAGAGGGAATGAGAGGCAAGAAAATAACCACTTTTTGTAGAAGTTTGAGTCTGAAGGAAAGGAGAAGTTTGTAATGACAGAAAAGCTTAAAGTCAAAAGAGATTTATATTTGTTTTTAAAGTAGTAGATACTTGAGTATGTTTTAGCCTCTAGTCAAGATGAAGAGCCATTAGAGAATTTCAAACTCATAGTAGAGAAATAATCGATGAATCAGATTTGGAGTGAGATAGTAGAGGAAAGCATCTAGAACACAGATTCTTCACAAAGCAACTGAGAAATGGTTCACCTAAGACAATTTCAGCTTCTGTTATGTATTAGAAACCTCACAAGCACTCTCTTGCAAAGGGGCATCATAATACATGACAATCTTGCAAAGAAGCTTCATAATATAACTCTAAACATACCTTTATGGAGAGAGTTCAATATAACTTTCTCATATTGCATAACTTCTCCCAAATACACAACTCACTCATTCTTATTTGAATAGTTCATGGTATCTAGTGAAACAATGGGGGCAAAACTATTCTACTGTACTTACTCCTCTAGAACAACCTTATTTGCAGAATTATTTTATACTAAGTTACTGGTGTAATGACAGCAGTTCATTAAGAAGAAAATCCTTAGAGTTGGTTTAAAACAAAGGATGATTGAACCTGTGCATGTATAATTATCAGAGATCCCAAATGAAACCGATAGGAAGTAGAAACGACACCCAGGTGAGCCTCTCTGGCAATTCCTTAATGATATGAGTATATAATCACTTAAATTCTTTTTTCTTTTTTTATGAGAGATTCTCAATAATTATAAGTCAAGGATGGAATGACGGAAGAGTTGAAATGCATCTACTCAGTGGACATCTCCAATCTGAATATAAATATACAAATACAGGGAGATAGATGCCAATAATCATATAGAAAAGTCTATAAATTCACTCTAGCCAGCTTTTCTGTAAACAAGTTCTTTAACATGGAATTAAAACAAAAACATCAGCAGATTCTTAGCACATGGTGATGGTTATAGAGATAGTCCTCATCCTTAGCATGTGTGCCTTTCGATTAATAGAAATCCATAAAAAAATTACTTTGGGAAATCACACGCTTTAATTCTCTAATGCTATAATTGCCCACAAAATACAACTTGTCCATCTGAAAGGATAATATTTAAAAGATTTGAGTAAAAATAACTTATTAGAACAATGATTCTGTTTATCTTTTCTTATTTTTTTAATTACAAATAGGGGTTTACCATATAGATTAATGAAAGTAGAGTAAATCTAAGGAAATAAAATCATCCATAATCCCAACACCCAGAGGCCTGAGGTATCAAATTTCCTTCCTGTTTCTTTTCCACAAATTTTTGTACATAGTTGATATATGTTATATAGTAATTTAGTGTTCTGATTTTCTCATGTAACATAACATCATTTCCCTTATTATCGCAATTTTTCAGAAATATATTTAACAAATGCAAAAGAATCCATTGCATATATCAGATTCAATCATATGAAACTACTGATATTTAACCTTTTTATTTTTATGCCTCTTAAAATGTAATTTCATAGTGTTTAGTTTATATATAAAATAATTTACCTATCTTTTCTCTGTTAATGTGATGGATGATTTGGTTGTTTCTTGTTTATTTTTTATTATTAAAAACATGTTAAAATGAATGTCATTTTGCATACATCTTCATTAACATTTCTGATCATTTTCATAGGCTAGATTCCAGAAGTGATGTAATTGAGCTGAGAATAAAGATCTTTATGGTGTTTTAACTTCTATTAGAAAACTTCTTCCCAAAATACTGAGCAAAATTAACTCCAATCAACAATATATGAGAAAGCCGGTTCAACCACATGCTTTCCATGCTGAATTTGTTTTATTTCTTCATTTCTTGTAAATTTAAAAGAAACAAACAAAAAAACAAAATAGAACCAAACAAAAGCCCAGCAAATTGTCTAAATTTACATATTTTCTTTAATAATCAAATAAAACATTTTTTTCTATGTTTGTTAGCCATTTGAATTTCCTCTTTGGGGAATTGTCTTCCTCTGGACTTTGCTTGTTTTGTTTCAATGGCTTACTGTTTTCTCTCAAGTTCTAGCTATTATATTTGCAGTCTTTCTTCTCTACTTTGTTGTTTGCTTTTGATTTTATTTATTTGACATGCAAAAACTTTCATATCTTTTGGTTCACACAAAAAGTTATTTAAAGTTTTCAGAAGTTGTATCTTCATAGTTCTAAGTTCCATTAAAAGTAAAAGTAAAGATGCATCTTTGGATCTAAAATGTTAAGTGCAATAATAATGCTGTGATAGAGCATAATGGATGTTATCATGGGGTTTTTTTTCCCCTCTTTAATTCCCATCCCTCTCCCGCATCTTCCACCCCTGACCTATGGATATTGCCATTTCTCCATTTCTCCTTAAGAACTGGATCTCTGAAGGCAAGGAGTCTCCTCCCACATGCTTGTGTTGTGTACCCGGGGCCAGGCGTACCCGGGGCTTGGTCCATGGCTCCACCTGGGGGGTGACCCCAGGACTTTCTGTGTGTAAAGCAGACGTGCTAACCACTACACTATAGAGCCACCCCTGTTGTTATGGGTTTTGATTAAAAAAGAAAAACAAGTCCAGTTTAGTCATTTATTAGCTTTTTGACATTGGACAAATTAATCTCACTAAACTCCAATTTCCACAGTTGAAAAATGAAATGATGAAATAGTATATAATTTAAAGGGTTGTTCTGAGGACTAAGGTAATGAATGCAGAGTGCTTAGTACAGTGTAGTGTATATCAAGCATTCATAATTGACTTAAATTTTAGAAAAAACTTTACTGACGTACAATTGACATACAATATTATATTCCATGTATTCAATGTAATGATTCAACATTTGCATACATTGCAAAATGATCACAATAAGTCTAGTTATCATTTATTACCATATAAAGTTATTAAAAAAAATTTTCTTATTTAGAGAACCTTTAAGATTTACTTTTTTAGCAACTTCAAATTTGAAATATTATTAACTGTGGTCACCATGCTGTATGTGACATTCTTGTAAAAGTTTTAAAAATATTTAATAAGCCTCACTATTCTTATGACTAAACTGTGTCTTTCAGAAATTATATCCCTCTACATAACGATGCAACCAACACAAGATTTTCTAAACAGTAACTGTCATTGAGTGTAGATCATTATTTCAATTAGAGCAGGCACATAGGTAGGACCAATATTTCTCAGTATCATACCATTATCTTCTTGTGGAGATAATGCAAATGGCCGAAAGATTAAAGTAAATCAGTTTATTATGATATTTTATGTGTTCTCTTCTTCATAATACTATACTACAATATTTCTGCTTCAATATAATCTAGTTAGGAACAGCTATGTAATAGTAGTAGTAATATTAATAATAATCTATTGATTTCTAAGTGCTTATATACCAGATGCTGTTATAAACACTTTACATACATGATCTCCTTGAGTCCTCATAACAATTCCATGACATAGGTGATTATGACTTCTGTTTTACTAAGGAGGGAACATAAATGGAAAGGTTCACACAGGTGAACCTGTAGTTATTTTCTAGGGCTGCTGTAACAAAGTACCATAGACTGAGGGGCTTAAACAAAAGAAATTTATTTTCTCACAGTTTTAGAGGCTAGAAGTCTAAGATCAAGAGCCTTGCTTGTAGGTTATCATCTCCCTGTGTCTTCACATGGTCTTCTCTCTGTACCCACCTGTTCTTAAATTTCCACCTCCTATAAGGACACTTATTGTGTTGGATTAGGGCCCACATTAATGACCTCATTTTGACATAATTACCTCTTTAAAGACCCTACCTTCAAATATAGTTGCATTTTGAGGTACTGCGGTTAGGACTTCAACATATAAGTTGTTAGAGGATGCAACTCATCCCATTACACAGCTCAAGCTAATAATTTAATATCCATTAATCAAACACAAGTACTTTGACTCCAGAACTGTATCTTTTTCTTTTTAATTATTTTTATTTTTGAAAGAATTTCAGACTTACAGAAAAGTTGAAAAATCATTTAAAGAATTTCCATGTATTTTTCACATAGATTCCCCTATGTTAACATTTTGATACATTTGTTTTATCATTTATTCTATATATCACAGTGCAATTTATCAAAATTAAGAAATTATCATTAATAAAATACTATTATCTAATCCTCAGACCTTAATAGAATTTTATCAATTTTTCTACTACTGTTCTTTATAAAGAAAGAAAAACAACATTTTTTATGATTTAGGGTCCAGTGTTTTATTTAGTTGTCACATCTCTTGAGCTTCCTTTAATTTTAAACATAACTTCAGTCTTTTTAAAATTTTCATAACCCTGACTTTTTTAAGAGTACAGGCCTGATAGTTTCTAAAATGTTCCTCAATTTGTGTTTTCTGATGTTTCTTCATAATTAGATTCAGGTCATGCATTTTTGGCAGGAATTTCACAAAGAGATACTGTGTCTTTCTCAGAGCATCATATTAGAAGGCACATGATATTGATTCACTTCTTTACTAGTGATTCTAACTTCAATCATTTGTTAAGATATAATCTGCCAAATATTTCTACTGTAAAATTGCTATTTTCCATTTTCATAATTAATAAATATCTTGTGGAGAGATAACTCTGAGACAATATGGATATCCTGTTTCTCATCACAATTTTACCTAGTAATTTAACATTCACTGATGATTCTTGCCTAAAATAATTATTACGGTGCTTTTTAAATTCGATTGTTCCTTCTTTATAAATTGCAATTCTACTATTTAAAAGAATCCTCCACCATTTACTTATTTGTTTACTTATATTAGTGTATACTCATGGATTCTTATTTTATTCTAAGTAATAATCTCTTACTGCCATTATTTATTTGTTTTTCAAATTGTCCCTAATTCCCTAAAGGCATAGGTGGCTGAGGAGTAGGTTCAGGAATATTGTACCCTGTCCCAGAGCTGGCCTCAATTCTGCACTCCACAGAGCTCTGTGTACTAAATCAGGGGTCACAAATTAAGGCCACAACCATTCATTTATATATTGTCTAAGGCTGCTTTTCTGCTGCAATGAAAGTTGAGTAGTTGCTACAGAAGGTAGGGTCCGTGAAACCTAGAATATTTACCATATGGTCTTTTACAGAAAAGGTTTGATTCTTTCTATAGTAGATCATCCTGACCCCTAATGCTGATTTTTTTTTTTTTGCCATAATGTATGTACACACATACACACCATTGCAAGACAATGTCATTAAGAAATATTTTATACATGACTGCTAGCTAAGGGAAAAGTCCTCTCAATGGTTGACTCCATATAACATTAATGAAATTTCATAATGGCCTCTTCTTACATTTCAAAATATGCTATACCCATATGTTATCAAATTAGTCTGCCTATCTATTTTGTGTGGCATATAACTTCTTTGACAATTGGGCAAATAAATTAGACCCCACGATTTGGCAGCCTGTTTCAATTCTACATGACTTATTGGTTTGGCTTTGTGGTACTGTGAGAGGTTGAGAATTTATATTTTTAAGAATGTGTCTGCATTTCTCATTAATTAGTATGAGATCTAAAAAGAAAAGGAGATATTCCTTGGAGAGACTATGAATACAGTACCAAGTTAAAAACCATGTGGAATGGTGTGATGTCTACTGGCAGTGCCAAATTATTGCCTGGTTGATCCACTCGCCAAAGTCAATAAGACTGCTGAAGCAACCCAAATTTCCCTTTGTTCTACTCATAATCAGACACGTAGAGATATGGATACTGGCAATATAAATTTAACCCTGGTTTCATCTTACTTATTTTGGTCATTCAAAAAACAATTTTAAAACTCTCGATGCCAACTTGATTTTTTTTTTCTACACCTTTTACTTTATGGTGAATTAAAAACAAGGCTGTACATCTGAGCTCCTTCAACCCCAATGTTTGCCTCAGGGCCTCCTGAATAAGCTGTTTAAAACCATTTCATAGGGAACCATGGAATAGTTTTTCTGGAATCGAAATATATTCAATGTCAAAATCTCTCCTTTGTTTTCTGATGACTCAGGATGCTACTTACTTTGTGCATCTATTCAGATGTATTATGTTTTTACGTCCACTTCTTTTACCTGTCGTAAAGTATCATCGCTGTGCTGCTGCTAAGCTTTTTGTCTTAGAAGTGGTAAAGTCACACACAAACACAGGCACCAATGTTAACTCTTTGATTGCTTGAAAGCAACACCCTCTAGGTGTGCCTTAGAATCACACTTACAAAGTGACTAAATTTTAATTTTACAACACAAGACTTCTTAATCTATCCTCTAGTTATTTTCCAAGATCCAAGAGTTTCTTAGGTGGAAACTTTTAAAATTATTAACCCTAGAGGTCAGAGGCTTTTAAAGAAATAGGAGTAAACATTGCAGGACTTTTGAAATTAAGAATGCTACTTTTCCTATGTAGTAGTAGAGGTTGTATTTCAAATCTCTTTTAGCATTTAGCTATATTTTTAATATCAGTGATACTGTTATTTACCATTGCATAATTATTTGAATGCCCACAAGCCTCAATGTACACCATCCAAATCTACCATGTGTCTCTTTCTGAAAACTCTTATAGTGCTGAGTGGCACTTATCATTCATGGCCCTCTTATTCACACTTAGCAGACCTGACTCCCTTTATAATGTTCAATAATGAAACCTTATTTTAAAATGTCCTGTTACTGCAGAATTTTAGCATCTTTAATTTATTTACTAAATCTAATCCAAACTTTTGGGGGCCAGATATTTTTCAAGACTGAGAATATTTTGGAGTTTAGAGAGTTGTATGCTGAGTATTATAGCACCCCTGCTAGAGTCTGAAACAGCTCCCCATATAAGAAATACCAATATTTCTGTAGTGAAACATATAAATATTCCCAATGGGATAAATAAAAGCTATAAATACCCTCATATCAATTCACAGAAGATTGTACCATAACTACCAAAGGAATTCAGGTCAGTTCAGGTTTTGCTGCCAAATATGTTTTAAAAAACTTTGGATTTGTGGTATTGCAAATATGGGATTGTTCGTCTATACCAGAGGTCAGAAAAATTTTCCATAATGGGCCAAATAGTAAATATTTTAGGCTTTTCAGGTTTTGCTGTCTCTGTCTCAACTACCACACTCTGCTGTTTGGCCATTAGATAATATGTAAATGAGTATGGCTGCGGTCCAACAAAACTATTTACAAAAACAGACTGAGGACTAGATTAGGCTTGTGGATCAGAGTTTGCCAAACCCTGATCTATACAATTGTCCTTGTTCTAAAATTCTGTAGCCTGGGTATCAAATTCACTGACTAGTTGGCAATAATTTCTTTGAATTAACATTTTGAGAATGGGAAAAATGAGAGGAGGGTGAGATCTCTGCTGCTGCTCATAGTGTTCTGTTACCTCCTCTTAATTTCACAACCCAAACTATACAGGAAAATAGTACTTAGATCTAGAATAGTACTGAGTACCTAGATCTGAGTGCAATCTAGAATTTAATTTGTCTTTGACTTCCTGGTTAATATTATTTGATGTCAGCATTTGGAAATAAGGAATAGCTAGAATTTAGTGGTGTCAGTGATTGTTGCATTAGTGATGTTAAGCAAAGAAACATAGTATTTTTAGGTTTGACTTTACTACTGGTTAACTTCTGGTTCTGACTGAAAATTACATTGAGCATTTGTTCTCTTAGCATCTTGCTTGCTTTGTTTTTTGGTTTTTGTTTTTACTTAATTAGAAACAAAAGAAAAGTACACAATTAGACTAAAACAGATAAACAACTTATAAACTATTCACGAGATTCTGCATGTTTCTCAACTCAATATGGAACCAAACTTTAATGGGTCAAGTTTGATGGGTTTCTTTGAATGGACTTGTTCTTTTAGTAGATGTTGTCTGGTACTTCAGGTCAAGAGTAAGAATAGAGAACAGAAGAGTATTCACCACTGATAGCTTTCTAGTGTGCCGAAAAATTATGGGTCCTCAGTAAATGATTGATTGCTTATTAGAGTGAGATTCAACTTTAGGGACATGATAATATCTTCAGGAAGTGAGCAGAAAAACTTGCAACAAACTCTTAGCCATGAAGACCTGATATAAAAAAAAGACTTTGTATAGACAGGATAATTGGGACAATCTTAGAGACTAGCTACATCTTTGCCAATTATCTGCTAAACCAACTGAGGAGTGACCCACACTAAGCATGTCACATGTTTAGACATCTTTTCCTAGCATGTTGCATCTGCTTTCATAACTTCTTGCCTCATATGGGAGCTGTCTTTGTGATTGGTCTCATGAGTATCTGGACTAGATTATGTGGTTTGAGGGGCAATTATCTTTTCTCTTCATAGTTATAACCTTCTAGACTTGACCTTAATTTTTAAGGATGTTGTATTCTTCAGGAGTCTCGTGTACCTCGAAGGTATTTTTTCATAGTGCTTGTCATATGGAGTCATACCTTGGTTTTCTTGCTGGATAATGGGCATCTTGAGAGTAGGAATAGGACTTCTATATGTCTGTAATCTCAGCATTTCCACTGGCATCTGACATATCTAGACACTAGACTTTAGATTAAACAAATAAGTATACATTAATATGCAAAGATGTTGTAATGAGAAATAAGATCTCTACTGGATACAGTAGCAGGGAAAAGAAGGGTAGATTTGAAGGACAAACTTGTTGCTTTAAACAGATTTGATTTAGCCAACAGTGAGAATAACTACAAAAGAAATACTGATATAATAATTTCTGCTTATTTTTCCCCGGATTTATCCTGATCCCTAGTTGATTTGTTTGTATTAGAGACAACTTATGTCACCCATTACTCTTTAAGGACTTTTTACTTGGCAAGTGAAGAAAGAAGTCACCTAAGATTAGAAGTCATTTGCTAAGGTATGAAGAGAAGCTGCGGTTAGGAGGAAGAAGAGCAAATGAAATAAAGAAGACAGATATTTCTAGATCATGTGATTATTGGTTGAAAGAATATTGTCTATTAAGATCTTACAGGTGGCCCTTGAAAAACGCAGGGGTTAGGGTCGATAACCTCCCCATCCCACAGCTAAAAATTTGCATATAACTTTTGACTTCCCCCAAAACCAGAAGGAAGCCTTACTGATAATATAAATGTTTGATTAACATATATTTTGTATGTTATATGCATTATACACTGTATTCTTACAATAAACTAAGCTAGAGAAAGGAAAATTTTATTAAGAAAACAAGGAAGAGAAAATATATTTACAGTATTTGTTGAAAAAAAAGCCATGTTTAAGTGGACTCACGCAGTTTAAACCCATGTTGTTTAAGAGTCAACTGTATATCACAATAAATACTGTTTCTCTTCTAGTCTGAATGTATCAAAGAGACAATTCCCCACCTCCCTTCATCCCATCTGGAAATGAGGGCCATGCAGCAAGCAGACAATGACATCTACCCAGCTGCCAGAACTGTGCAATGAATGAAGCAGCCCCTCAAAAAACTCTGAATGGATTGCCAATTTTTATTATGTTTAAGGCAGGCAGTAATTTCAGTTGTTCAATTCCACTAAGTAATAATAGTTATTAATTAGTAAATTAGGCTACTAGGTTCTAGAGGTGAGCTAACAAAATGATTAAAAACGAGAGAGAGAGAGAAAATTCACAGATAATGCTCAGGTTTCGTAGAAGCCTGCCACAATTGAGAGTTTATGTTTGTACATCTCTTCAGAATGGATTGCTGCACTTAAGAGCAACTTACATTGCCTACAGTGCTGTCTGTTCAGTAATTGCTGCAAAGTGAGGTACTGCACCATACATTGTCATAAAGATGTCAAGAAATGAAGGGAGATGTTCAAGGGCTCCAGCCTCTAATACTTACATTTTAAATCTGGGGGCATTAAATCCAGGGAAGAGTATTCCTGAGTTTTTTTTCCCCAAAAAACTAACAAAAAGCTTAGACATTTCTTGAGAAAGGGCTCTGACAACAACCCCAAGGAGGATTTCTGGACTCCAGGGAGGTCTAATTCACTTTAGAGGCTAATTTTTTGAGCTTTATATTTCAAACATGATAGCTTTCATGGAAGTTTGTGGGCTGTGTTTAAAAGTACTTTCCATGGCTGTACCTGGATAATACAAGATCCCTGAAATATCATTGAAACTCCTTAAGGACGTGAAAGGCTAAAACTGAAGTTTATCTTACAGGGTTCTAGATGGACAAAAAGCGGGTAAAATATCTCAAGGCTGTTGGAGTGTATTCCTGATACTAAAAGAAATAGTTGAAAAGTGGAAACATCAGTCAAATTCATTCTGAAGATACAAAAATGTAGCGATTTACTAGAGTCTAATGTGATTTTTTTAAAAACTGTATGGAGGTGAACCAGATCTCTCTATATGAATATAGACTATGCCTATAATAGCAAAGTAATTAAATTATTAAGACAGATCCAAGACTACTGTTTTTCAGAAAAATAGTTATTCTTATTCTGTTAAAATTAGCTATTTCAGAAATTTTGTTTAAGTAAAAAATTGATCTATTTTATTCTGCTTGTATTGAAATAAGAAATAAGCATTACTTGATACTCTAAGACAAATTTCCCTATCTAGTGTTTTTTCCATTTGAACACCCTCTCCCTGCCTTATTTTTGCTCCTTCTGTAGAGATTCATATTTGAGGTCTTTTTCCCTTCATTTTTTTTCTTTCTACTTTACTTTTAGTCTTTCTTTCATATTTACCTTTTGAGACACTATTATGTACTAGAAAGAGTGATTTGTAGTCTGACAGAAACTAGGTTAAATCCTTGACTTCAATACTTACTAATTATTTTGACCAACCTCTCTGAGCTTTTCTTTCCTCATCTGTACTCTGGAAGATATGTAATATGTACCTCAGACAGTGGTATGAGGTTTGCTATGATAAAAAAATACTTATTCTTGGAGTAAAGAAAGGAAAAAAAAAACTTAGAACTGGTTTGCGTATAGACAAAATCTTTTGTACCAGTATTAAATAAGACTGAATGTTTTAAGACATAATCATTTAAGAGGTAGATAGACTTAGTAGCTACGAACACTGAGATTGAATATTAAACTGTGACAATTAACCCTTAGTAGGTACTTAATGTATCTTAAGTTCCTTCCCTACCTTCCTGACCTTATTCTCATCTCAGACCGCAGTTACACACACATACACTCACATGCATACTCATTCATACACAGACACACCCATATATCTCTGCCTTAAGTCTAACCTGTGTTTTTAGGTATAGATGGCTTTAGTGACCTACTGTCTATACTTATTTATCTCTAGTTTCCACATAAGAGTGTAAATTTCTATATTATACCATCTGGCTAAATTCCATTATTTTCCTTTTAATGCTAATGCATTAGGAAATCTCATTTGCCATGAGAGTGAGTGTCAAGTCTGTCCACTGGGTTTTGTTATTGGAACCCTCATCTCATTTTGAGTCTGCCATATAAAGAATATAACTGTTAATTTCCATTGGTAGAAGATTAAGCACATTTTTAGACTGAATGTTGTAAAACACACTGGAAAGAAAAGAAGAAAGGATTGACCATGTTAAACTGACATAAGATTTTCAAATAAGATTTGAAATAATGTCAAGTTCATCATAAAAAGTCAACTTAATCTTGTTCTTGAAAAACCAATCAACCAATTAAAAGAATCAGAATTATTCATGAGGGAGATCAAGAGATTAAATCTAATATTTGACATCAATTCATTGTTCATCAGTAAACTAGGAAACACAAATGTCTCCATTTGTATCTAAGAATGTGACGTATAAATTCCTAGGGATCTCACTTAAGGCTATAAGAGAAGTCCAGCAATGAATCTGAATAGATTGAAAAAAACATGTGAAGGTTAAGATGCTCTCCAGGAGTTTCTGCTTCAGTCATTGCTATGACTGAACTTTTCTGCCTTTAAGGGTTTATAATATCTAAATTCAAATTATTCCATCTCTAAAGCTACTTAGTGATTTTTTTTGACCACCAGCACAATGCAGTTTTCTTTTTCCTGTCACCTCATATCATCACCTATGACACAGCATTGTGCAAGGAGCACAAGCCTGGAGCTTTCATTCAAGGTCACCTCAAGCCCTCCATGGTAAGACATTTTGAATAACTTAGAATTATTTTAACTATATATTTTTGTAGCTGTCAGACTCAAATCTACATGATTTGTGGAGACTCAAATTTCTTTTTTATATTAATAACTTATTGAGCAAATGTACTCTGCCAGACTATATATATGTGTACTTATTTTTTTAATGAACTCAGTGGTCTTGAATACCAAATGAAAAATATTTCTGTTATCTTTGCCTGTTTGCATTTCAAAAACTATAAGAATGCTTAAATTTTTGAGACAATTATTAGGACTTATAAAACTAATCCTCCTGCCTAGATATGACTTTTAGAATTAAAGGGTTCATTAGATGTCCCAAGGGGAGTTTTCATATTCTAGGACAGAAAAAGGATACCATGGGCTATAAAAATGACCCTGTCAAGTGTGATGTAAAATACTAGTGAAAACTGACTGTAGTCAAACATCTCAAGGTGTGACCTACACAAAATTATCTATAAAACATTCAGGAATCCTGATAAGCTGCATTTTTCAAATAGTCTTTATATTTCATGGCTTATATTTGGTACTTGATTGTATATCAATTAAGCTATTGTAAAAGTAGAACATGTGCTCAATCCCTCTCAGGCACAAGAGGGCAAAACAAATACATTTTGAGGCATTTCCCATGTAACTGATAAAATAAGCCTTAAACAGCTGAAACAGAATACAATTGAACCACACAGTGAGCCTCTAGCTGGTATTGGAAGGGATAGACCAGTGTGGGATGTTAATAGCAGGTGGTGACTTCATGAGGAAGGAAAAACTTAGAGAAACAGTTGGTATTTAAATAGAGAGGAGAGAGGGTTTAGGTACATTTTAGTGTGGGAAATAGCATGAGAAGAAATAAAAACAAATAGTGGGAGTTACTTTAATTATATGGGAAGTAAGAATTGAGACGTAGCAGCAATAATATGAACAGGTAAGAAGAAACCAATTTCTAGAAGGTTTTGTGTCAGCCAACAAAATTTAAGACTGATACAATGTGTAGTAGGAAGCTTATCCAGTGGATTTTTAGGAGTGATGCACATATATAAAAGTGGTGTTTCAATAGTATTACTATGATAGCATATGACAATACATTAAGGTTCTCAGTTCTTTACTTTCAAGTGAGTCATATGGAAATATAGAGAAAATGTGTAAAATGATTGCAGAGCTCAGTATTCTTGGAGAATTTTGTGAAAAATGAAAATGGGAATGGTATAAGAAAATAGAGAAGAGGCAAATATTCTAAGAACTTAAAAATAGGAAATATGCATTCTGGA
Source organism: Pteropus medius (assembly GCF_902729225.1). NCBI lineage: Eukaryota > Metazoa > Chordata > Mammalia > Chiroptera > Pteropodidae > Pteropus > Pteropus medius. The sequence goes on along the minus strand of NW_024349800.1, from coordinate 26,757,018 downwards.
AACTAAATGTTAGTGATTTTGATATCTATTTTCTAGAAGTTTCATAATTAATTTTTAAATTTCCATCTTGAGAACAATAATAAAAAAATCTATGAGCCTTGAAACTTTCACAAGTTCATCAAAATAGGTGATGATAGAAAAGAGATATTTTATTTTTTGATAGCTTTACTATTCCACTAAGTATCAATCTCATGTTGTAGGAAAGGATCCGATACATGGTCAATAAATGTTACTCTGCTATTTGAATACATACATTGGAGGAACAGATTTTTCTAAATCTAGATTTGTCAAAATCTCTGGTAATGGTCTGTAGAAAAAAGACAAAGAAATGTGTAGAAAAGAATTTTATAGGTAGATTGGTTTATTCATTGTCAACTAGCCATAGTGTCTTGGTTAAATCATCGATTCCAATTGAGAATGTCATATTCTGTGCCAGTACACAGACTATGTTCTTGGTCTTATCTCCCCAACATTTCTATTAAACGTTTCCATGCTACTAAAAAATAAAATGCATATTACATTTTTATGGGTGACACCAAGATGCAAGTTTTGGCTGTACATTTGTTAAGGATAAAAAAATGCAAGTTTTGGCTGTACATTTAGGATAAAAAATCTAAATAGACTAATAATGCAATGGCCCCCAAATAGTTTAACAAATAACTGAATCAAGGAGTGTGATTGGGCTGCAAGAACAAAGAGGGAAGAGAGAGCTTTAATGTTGGCAGAAGGAACAGGCCCAGAATTTGTCCCCCAAGTCAGGCACTAGACCAAGAGACATGCACGGGCTCACACAGAAAGGAGGGAAGCCTCTGAGGAAAAAGAGGTCCCAGTTAATTACGTAGCAGCTTTTCTCTTCATGGAGATGAAGGTGGAGAACCTAAAGTTGGACTCTGTTAAACTGACACATGACTTGTTGCCATATGGCCCATTTTAGTCCCTGTTTATTTATTAAGTGGAGTTGCTCTCTATTCAGAGTTGATTACTACATAAATAATTGAAGCACCCCAATATGAAGATTAAGAGAAGGAAACTCTAAGGATATCCCTTCCCGTTAGACGTAGGAAGGCAGAAGACATGAACTGATTTAATACAAATGAGAACAACTTGCACTGGCTCCAGTCACTCTTTTTCTGTCCCTCTGTGGACAAGTGTTGGTTCCAGGCTGTCCTTCAGCAAGGAACTGTCATGCCAAGGTGGTCCAAGGAACTTTGCCTTTTCCTGATATGATAGCACTGGGTCATCCTCAGACTTCACTCTTCTGATTGATAGCCTATAGTTATCTAATGAAGCAGGTAGTTTATTCAAATGCTCTCAAATTCCCTGTAGTATCTTGTCATTCTTGGGAACTTTCCCCTGGAACATACTCCATTTGATTCTTTATAGATGTTCTGAATAACCTAGTATTATGGCCCATCTCTACCCATCAGTGATAAACATCTTGGGCCTCTGCTCAGAAACTCATTCCTTTACAAGTCTCTACTATACTCTCTGTCTGTCTCTCTCTGTCTGTCTGTTCTGTCATCTTGTCTGTCTGTCTTGTCTCTCTCTCTCTCTCTCTCTCTCTATATATAGTTTTATGGAATGAATGGTTATTTCATCCAAAGTAGTCAATGATCACCTACTCCTACACCACACACACGCACACACACACCACACACACACACACACACACACATAGGCTCCATCATTCTCTGCTTTAGAACAGTGAAGCAGCTCTGTGTGGCAAGACTCTGTATAATCTCAAAGGGATCGTCTTGATAAACTAGCATCTTAATAAACTATGTGGTGGCAGTGGAGACTGAGGATGGCATCATCTAGAACAAGTGAGGCACATGATATGTACTCAGTAAATATCTGTCAAATAAATGAATTATGACTCCCATTCTATTCAGTCCCTCTACCTAGGTGAGCTGTGACTAATTTCCTCACTAACTTTTTCTAACAATCACATCAAGATAAGTATTCGTGTTTTCCCCAAAAAGTCGTCTTTTAAGAGAGTTAGCATAACTTTAATCTTGCCAATTTTGAAACAATAACCTAGAAATAATTTTTCTAAAAACGTTTGACTATTTTTGATGCCAAACTTAAATTTCAAGATCTACAACTCATTCAGGAGGAATGGCCTCCCCTCCTAGTCCCTCATGCAGAGGGTGCTGAGGTTTCTGGTTCCTATACCAGTTCAATAATAGAAACCATTCACAATGATCTATTACGTGCCAGTCACTTCACAAGGTGTTTTGCATACATTATTGATTTACTTTTTAAAACAACCCATTTGGGTAGCTATTATCCTCATTGTAAAAATGAGGAAACAGGTTGTAAATGCTGTACAGGAGGTTACAGGATTAGGTAAACAACAGAGCAAGGGGTTACAAACAAGTGACCTGACATTTAACTCTTTCCAGGAGAGCAGAAGTCAGGGTGTCTAGATTCATTCCTGGCTCTGTTACTTACCATCTATGAATTGGATCAACACATGTAACCCCATTGTACTTCAATTTTACCATGAGTAAAATGTGGAACGTAGCATATTTATTCATAGGGTTATTCTAGTATTTAATTTCTTAGTTTATATAAGATATTTATACTAATGCTTGGAACATAATAAACACTTAATGTATCTCAAAGATTACTATTCACATTTGTATAGAACTGGCACCCAGCATCCTGTAATTTAGTAATTGATAATTTAATAATTCTTCATTTCAGTCTCTGTGGCATTATGTCAAGAATTAGATGACTTTACAAAGGAGTCACTTAATAAATTATAAACTCCTTAAGGTCTGGGTCCTTGGTGCACTTTCACAAACTAGAGGATTACTCAGTGAATATTAGATATAATTAACTCATGAATAGCAATGAAAAAAATATGAATGACCTAATCTACTACCATCCCCCAAATTAATGCCTTCTTACATTTGTGTAGAATTTTATAGTTCACAGTGTGATTCATAGACTTAAAAAGAAAAATCTCCACAATAACCTCTGCAAAGTATATACTTTTATCTCTCATATCATGGATAGGAATGTTAAGCTTTAAGATGGCCACCAGATTAAATAAATCAAGGTTGCTTTTCTCACATAATAAGACTGCGGAGATGTGTGGTAACTGGCGTTGTTTTTCGGGCTTGTTGAGGTCAGGTTTGACTCTGCTGTCATTTTCTTGACTTTTCTTTTGTAGTCACAATATAGCCACTTCACTTCTAGCCAAAATATTAGCATTTAAGGCAGTAAAAATGAGAAAGTTTCACATGGGCCTCATCGTTCATTGTCTTTTTATATCAAGGAAGAAAAGCTTCTCTAGGAGCTTTCTGACTCCCCAGAAATCTTTCTTCACATGCCGTGGGCCCAAAGCATGTTATACAGCAGCCCCTCATTGTAGGGAACCTGGAGGAGGGAGATGCTCCACTCTCTTACCTATAGAGTAGGAGGTAGCAAGGGTTAAGGAGTTGGTCATTGCTTTGGGTAATTTCTCAATAGTGTCTGCCAATAATCCTTTTTATTACTATTCTTACTGCTCCTCCTAGTCCTATTTCTAGTCCTACTATGAAAGAGTTTAACAGATATAGTATATTCATTTACTGTTCCTCTCACTCATCAAGAAATGAGTGATGATAAGACTTTTCTAGCATTGGTAAAAATAAGTAGGTGTTTGAAGATAAAAGTAAGCATCCTCAATTCTACCACTGCCCTCTGACAGAAGACATAACTAATATCTGGAGCCTTTAAAAATACTCAGACACTAAGTATATATTCAATCAGGAGCCCAGAGACTTTACTTGTACGTTTATGAGCTGCTGGTTGTGTGATATTTGGAATGCCAAGCTGAGATGAAGCTCGTGAGGATTTCTAAAAGATTTGGTCTGGCCTAAGAGGGAAAATGATAGACTAAATATGAATCAACTTGGGGCATTACTAGTCATAGATCTTTCACTTTATCAGCCATTTCCCCACACAAACCCTTCTTGCTCTCTCCATATTTCCAAGAAGACGATTATATGGATGTGGTTTGTTTGGGAAGTAAAGATAGTCCAGGACACAGGAAAAGTCTGGAGCTTGGTGGGGCAGGGGTAAGATGAAACTGAATCAAATCTGGCTTCATGTCCAAGATGGCATGAACAGGCTTCTCAGATCATTTCGAATTCAGTGTTCCCTAGGAATTCTGTGGACACTGTTCTGTTTGTGCTTCAACTCACTAGAAATTTTGGAAGCCAAGGCTGTATATAAGAAATGGGCCAGTGAAGAGAACTTATCTATTTATTGAATATTTGGGAATGGGAAGAAATAGACAAAAGACACAAAATCACCCTATTATTTGGAGAGTTGGAAGGATACTCATAGTGTGTTTTCTTTACAGCTATGGTGTGAGCAGAGGCAGCTGAGCTAGACCTATTGTGTTTTGTCTTTAGCATACATCTGAAAGTATTTGCAAATGTTTGACACTTGAGAAAATGATTTTGGCCAAGTGCATTTTCCCTTAACATAAAAGAGAGAGAGAGAGAGAGAGAGAGAGAGATATTATTCAGTGGAAGGTAGAAGGGAACTTACTCTGATCTGTCTGCTTTATTTATACTTAACTCATAACATGGGTTAGTGTTGGGCTCTTTACTGTCTAAAAATTCAGTGAGTTTCTATGGACATTCTTTTTCCGAGAGAATAGGCCAGCTGTGACAGGATGATCTTTCAGGATATTGGTCCCAAAGCTAAGATTCACAAAGTTTGGCTGAAGGCAAAACCTATTCTCTTCTGTTCATTATCAAACAGTTACACTGCATGCAGTTGGCTATTTAGCTGCCTCCTAACACCTTGCATTACCATCTTATAAACGATGCTGCTTTGTTAAAACACCTGCAGGGTTTCTTGGCTTATGAGCACCATTTGATCACACAGCAGGAGCAAGGGAGGCTCATTTGCCTTTTGGCAAAACAGGTGAGGACATATTGAGCCTGGATTACCCCATCCCTTAGCAATCTTTGGTGAGAACACTTCCGTGCCCTCTGCACAAGGAAGTGAAGACCAGCAGCTTGAAGCAAGAGGAAGTCTATCACACAGCTATACCATCTATTACTAGTAGACTAGTTACTAGTTAAACTAGTTTTTCCCTTTATCTTGTTGACACTATCCTTAGATATTGTTCTTATTTCCCCTTCATTTTTTTTTTATTCACAAAAATATTCATTCCAGAATAATTTAAGTCAAAGGTAGCTTTATAATTTTGGCAGAGGTAAAGGGAAAAACAATATAAAGTTGGAAATAAGTATGGTGTCTGTGTCCTAAAAAGACATTGCCCAGAGCAGTGGTTGTTAAACTTTTTGGCCTCAGGACTTCTTTGCACACTTAATAATTATTGAGGACCTCACAGAACTTTTGTTTGCATGATTTACATATATATAGATATATATGAATATGTAGGTGTATCTATCTATGTATATATCTATAGATCTCATTATTTATCAGTATATGAAATAGAGAATTTTAAGCACATATTATTGCAAAATAAGACTGCAAAGTATACAAATTTCTTGTTATGCTTCCAGAAAAAAGATATTTCCCAAGAAAATTAACTTTTGGATTTCAAAATAATAATATATCATTATATCATGATATAATATATCCAGTGATATATTGGATTATATCAAAGTTCTCAAATGCTATAGCTAGTATAAACAAAGATAGCTAGTAAGAGCATACTAAAAATAATGAGAGAAAAAAACTGAGTTGATCTTTGAAAACTCACATTTTTAAAAAAGACTTTATTTTTAGAGCTTTAGGTTCACAGCAAAATTAAGAGGCAGGTACAAAGATTCCCCATATACTCCCTGACGTGACACATGAATAGACTCTCCTAATATAAACCTCCCCGACCAGAGTGGCACAGTTGTTACAATTAACAAACTTACATTGATTCATCAAAATAACCAAGTTAGTTTACATTAGAGTTCACTCTTGGTTGCACAGTCTATAAGTTTGGACAAATATATAATGAAGATCCTCGTGCTCCCCCTAGTCATCCTTCCCCCTCCCCCAACACCTGGCAACCACTAGTTAGGAGTTATGAGTGCTTAGAAAAGAAGTTAGGGACTCTGCTTTGGTTATTTTACACGAGTGGCCCTTTTTATTGTTTGTAATTTCTTTTACTATACCTCAACATATAGATTTAGAAATGCATGTGTGTGTATATGTCTGTGTGTATGTATGAAATGAGTCTGGTATATCTTATATACAAAAGAATAGAAGTGCCAAAAGAAAAATGAAGACGTTGAAAGAACCCAGGAGCTAGTTTAAAAGGTATTTTCACTAGGAAACTCAGGGACAATTTGAACGTCAACATAAATAAGTATAGTAAGAGAATATAAATTATTAGATAAAAATTATTGAGTTCACAATGATATAGACATATAGCAAGAAAGAAAAAGCCCTCCCTCACAGTAAAAAAAAAAAAAGGTAACAACCGTTTAAGAAATGAAATTAGGAATCATGATTTGTTAATTTCTGATTTTAATTATTTTACTGTGGTTATGCAGATAATGTCTTGTTTTTAGAAAATACACTATGAAGTATTTGAGAGGGTGGAGAGAGAAAGAAAGAGATAAAGACGGACGAAAAGAGATGAAAGGATAACTCGCTGAAGGGTATAAGTATCGACTAATTTTTGCATTATTTATTTTTTGCATTATTATTTTTTGCATTATATATAACTTTTCTATTAGTCTGAAATTATGCCAATTTTTAAAAAATAAATAAATAAATAAAATAGACTACTACATCATAAACTATATATATGTTATGTATGGATTTATCAGTTTTCACTATATCCTAAGGACTGTTGATTAACATCTGAATAGCAAAATTAGATGCTGCGTTAACATTTGAAATATTCAAATAAAAAACTTATATCTAGAAATGGCTGCATATTAGCAACTTTATCTTTAATCAACCTAGATGTATAGCTAATCAGCATAATAGATATTAAATTTTTTATCATAATTAATTTTAGTAGTATTCAAGATGTATGGATTGGCTAGAAATACCCTACGGTACTTTCATTTTTTCATAAACAGAGTGTAGGAATCTAGTCTGGTCTAAGGCCTTCGCGTTTCGTAATGGGGGCCCAAGCTTAGGATTCCAAACCAGTCCACACAGCATCCTCCAACTGGAGGATTTTTGCTGCCTGCCTCCAACTAGAAATGTAGTTGAATCCTGCCAACCAATAGGTGTCTCATCTATATTTCATGACCCTTTCAGGTAATTACATAAAGAAACCCAAAAATCTTGAGCTTATAGCACACATTGAATGACTGTTCTTGTGCCTACTTGCTAGCAAATACTTATTTGTTCTGAGATTGGTTTCGCTGTAACATATCATCTGTATCCTACCCTGGGGGGAAACAGACTGCATTAGTTTGCTAGGGCTGCCATAACAAAATGCCACAGAACTGGGTGGCTTAAGCAACAGAAATTTATTTTCTCATAGTTCTGGAGACCCAGAAGTCTAAGATTAAAGTGTTGGCAGTGTTGGTTTCTTCTGCGGCCTCTCTCCTTGCAGATGATGCTTTCTTGTTGATAGGTCATGGTCTCATTTTCACTTAGTCACCTCTTCAAAGACTTTGTTTTCAGACATGGTCACAGTCTGAGGCACTGGAGTTGGGACTTAAACCTATGAAATTAAGGGATCGGGGGGACAAAATTCAGCCTGTAATAGAGATTAAAACCCAAATTTTCCTTTAACTGTTGGCTCCACATTGTATCAGAAGACTGTAATAATTATAAATAAACATAAGATTAGGTCAGTTCCAGCATCTCTTAACCTGAAAGAGTAGATCCTCCAGTCAGAGCCACTGAGCAGCAAGGTTGCCAAGCCATTGCCCCTCAGGCACAGAACCCACATGCTAACCAAAACGCTCCCTAGTCATTTCCCAATACAGTGGATACGCAATCTGCAAACGTTCTGGAATACCTATAAATGCAATATGTGATAGAAATTTGTGAAAAGCCTTCCTTAGAATACGTGTGTGGGCGCTCAGGCATAGATCTAATCCAACTTCAGACTCTTAAGCTGGGACAGGGCTTACTGAACACTCATTACAGATAATAACTTCATTACTGTGTTGATCAACATCCCTGGCACACAGCTGATGCATGATTGACCTTCCATAGATGACAATACCACCTAAAAAGAATGTTTAACTCTTAATCTGTGTGCCCAAAGCTCACCAGATCATCCATGGTTTCCCTAAAGCTGAATTACCACTTCTAGAATTGATGGTGAAATTTAGTTTAACAAAAGATGCAATAAGTATCGAGGAACCTGTTTGGAATAGTCACAAGATTTTTGAATCTTAAGTTCTTGAGATCTCAAAATGATCATGAAGACCAGTTTCCTGGTTATATTTAAAGATATGCGATAATTCTGTAAAGATTGAATATCCTGGTCATAAGTAATGAATAACTCTGAGGATGAACTATTAGAACATGGCTTAGCATTCATATCCAATAATATGACTTTTGAGAGAAGTTTATTTATTTATTTATTTATTTATTTATTTATTTATTTATTATTTTTTATTTTTTTAATTGAAGAAATGATTTAAAATTTTCCCATCTATCTTCCCCTCCCCCTCACCCCTCCCCTCTCGTAACCACTAGTCCATTGTCCATGTCCATGAGTCTCTGTTTGTCCTGTTCATTTGTTGTGAATAATGAGCATTGGTGTGCAAATATCTTTTTGGATATGGGTTTTCAAGTATTTGGGGTAAATACCCAGTAGAGGAATTGCTGGATCATATGGTAGATCAATTTTTAGTTTTTCAAGGAACCTCTGTATTGTTTTCCATAGTGGCTGTACCAATTTCCAGTCCCACCAGCAGTGTGGGACTATTTCTCCACATCCTCTCCAACATTTGTTATTACTTGTCCTGTTGATTATAGCCATTCTAACAGATGTGAGATGGTATCTCATTGTGGTTTTAATTTGCATTTCCCTAATAGCTAGTGATGTTGAGCATCTTTTCATATATTTGTTGGCCTTTTGTATGTCCTTTAGGGAGAAGTGTCTGTTCAGGTCCCCTGCCCATTTTTTTATTGGATCGTTTGTTTTTTTGTTGTTATTGAGACATGTGAGTTCATTGTATATTTTGGATATTAGGCCCTTATTGGAGGCATTGCTTGCAAATATATTTTCCCATTAGGATGGTTGTCTCTTTACCATGTTGATGATTTCTTTTCTTGAGCAGAAGCTTTTTAATTTGATGTAGTCCCATTTATTTATTTTTGCTTTTACTTCCCTTGCCTTTAAGTCCAAGGTCCTTGAGTTTCATTCCTATGTTTTTTTCTATGCATTTTATTGTTTCAGGTCTTATATTCAGGTCTTGACCTATTTTGAGTTAATTTTGATGTGTGGTGACAGACAATAGTCTAGTTTCATTCTTTTGCAGATGGCTTTCCAGTTTCCCCACACCATTTATTGAAGAGGCTTTCTTTCTCCACTGTATGTTTTTGACTTTTTTGTCGAAAATTATTTGCCCATATAAATATGGGTTTACTTCTGGACTTTCAATTCTGTTCCACTGGTCCGTGGGTCTGTTTTGCTGCCAATACCATGCCATTTTGACTACTGTTGCTTTGTAGTATAATTTGAAGTCAGGCAGAGTGATGCCTCCAGCCTCATTCTTTTTTCTCAGGATGGCTTTAGCAATTCAGGGTCTTTTGTGCTTCCATACAAATCTGATGACTTTTTGTTCTATTTCTTTAAAAAAGGCCAATGAGACTTTGATGGGGATTGCATTAAATCTGTATAATGCTTTAGGTAATAAGGTCATTTTAACTATGTCGATTCTTCCAATCCAAGAACACGGAATGTCTTTCCATTTCTTTGTATCTTCTTTGATTTCTTTTAACAGGGTCTTGTGGTTTTCATTATATAGGTTCTTCAAATGTTTCATTAAATTTATTCCTAGGTACTTTATTCTTTTTGTTGCAATTGCAAAAGGAATTGTTTTTTCCACTTCTTTTTCTGACACTTCATTATTAGAGTATAGGAATGCTATGGATTTTTGAACGTTGATTTTGTATCCAGAGGCTTTGCTGTATTTTCTTATTGTTTCTAGTAGTGTTCTTATGGAGTCTTTAGGGTTTTCTATATAGAGAATCATGTCATCCACAAATAGTGACAGTTTGACTTCTTCGTTTCCTATTTGCATGCCTTTTATATCTTTCTCTTGCCTGAATGCACTTGCTAGGACCTGCAATGTTATATTGAATGACAGTGTCAGTAGTGGACAGCCTTGCCTTGTTCCTGATCTTAGAGGGAAAGTTTTTAGTTTTTCACCATTAAGTATAATGTTGTCTGAGGGCTTGTCATATATGGTCTTTATTATATTAAGGTATTTTCCTTCTATACCGATTTTGTTAAGAGTTTTGATCATAAATGGATGCTGTATTTTGTCGAAGGCTTTTTCTGCATCTATTGATATGATCATATGATTCTTATTTCTTAATTTGTTTATGTGGTGTATCACGTTAATCGATTTGCATATGTCGAACCATTCCTGTGCTTCTGGTATGAAGCCCACTTGATCGTGGTGTATAATCTTTTTATTATGTCACTGTATTCAGTTCACTAGTATCTTATTTAAGATTTTTGCATCTGTGTTCATGAGAGATATCAGTCTGTAGTTTTCTTTTTTTGTGTTATCTTTTCCAGGTTTTGTTATCAGGGTAATATTGGCCTCATAAAATGAATTGGGAATTATTGCCTCCTCTTCGATTTTTTGGAAGAGTTTGAGGAGAATAAGTATTAAATCTTCTTTGAATGTTTGGTAGAATTCACGGCTGAAGCCATCTGGTCCTGGACTTTTACTTTTTGGTAGGTTTTTGATGACTGTTTCAATTTCCATACTGCTGATCAGTCTATTTAGATTTTCCAGATCATCTTGATTCAGTCTAGGAAGATTGCATTTTTCTAAGTACTGGTCCATTTCTTCTAGGTTATTAAATTTGGTGTTATGTATTTTTTCATAGTATTCTTGTATGATCCTTTGTATTTCTGCAAGGTCAGTCATAATTTCCCCTCTTTCATCCCTGATTTTGCTTATTTGTGTCCTTTCTCTTTTTTCTTTAGTGAGTCTAGCCATGGGTTTGTCAATTTAATTAACCTTCTCAAAGAACCAGCTCTTTGTTGCATTTATTTTTTCTATTGTTTTTGTTGTTATTCTTGTTTTCAATTTTATTTATTTCTGCTCTAATTTTGATTATTTCTTTCATTCTGCTGACTTTAGGCCTCATTTGTTTTCTTTTTCTAGTTTTCTAAGACGAAACATTAGGTTATTTGGGCTCATTCATGTTTTTGGAGGTAAGCCTATAATGATATGAACTTTCCTCTTATGACTGCTTTTGCCGTGTCCCAAAAGTTTTGATATGTTGTACTATCATTATCATTTGTTTCATTGTATTACTTGATCTCTTTAGTTTTTCTCTGACTCAGTTTTTCTTCAGTCGCATGTTGTCTAATCTCCATGTATTCGTGGTTCTTTCCACTTTCTTTTTACAGTTGATCTCTATTTTCAAACTATTACGATCAGAGAATATGGTTGGTATGATTTCAACTCTCTTATATTTGTTGAGGCTATCTTTGTGACCCAGTATGTGGTCAATTCTTGAGAATGTTCCATGTGCACTAAAGAAGAATGTATAAACAGCTGTTTTGAGATGAAAGGCTCTATAAATGTCAATTATGTCTAGTTGGTCTAATGTATCGTTTAAGAATGTTATTTCCTTATTGATTTTCTGTTTGGATGATCTGTCCATATCTGACAGTAGGGTATTTAGATCCCCTACTATGATGGTGTTTTGGTCTGTTTCTCCCTTTAGTTCTGTTAGTAAGTGCTTTACATATCTCAGGGGTCCCTGATTGGGGAGCATAGATATTAATAAGTGTTATGGCTTCTTGGTATATGATTACCTTTTTCATTACAAAGTGTCCCTCAGTATCTTTTTTAATATTTTTTATTTTTAAGTCTATTTTGTCCTATATTGGTACCACTACTTTTCTCTGAATGCCATTAGCTCGAAATATCATTTTCTACCCTTTCACTTTGAGTCTATATTTGTCTTTAGAGCTGAGATGTGTCTCCTGGAGGTAGCATATGGTTGGGTTTTGTTTTTTGATCCAATCTTCAATTTTGTGAGTTTTATTGGTGAGTTTAGTCCATTTACATTTAGGGTAATTATTGAAATATGAGGTCTTCTTATAGCTATTTATCTTTTGCTTTCTGGTAGCTCGGTGATTCTATTGCTTCCTTTTTCTTGTGTTTCTGTTTTCTTTATTTTGGTTGGCTTTTGTGGGGCTTTCCTCTGGTCCTTTTTTTTATGTTATATACTTCGGTTCTGAATCTTTGGCATGTGGTTACCATTATGAATATGTAAAGGATAGTGTGTGTGTGTGTATATATATTCAAAGATCAATACACACACACACACACACACACACACAGTCATCCATATACACACAGTCATCCATTTTTTCTGCGTGTGCCTTATCTCCTTTTCCCTTTGATCTTTGAATCTTCCCCTTTTCAGTCATTGTTGTCTCAATTTGTCCCTATGTATGCTGAACACTCATTACTATCTTACTATTGCAATTCTGTTCTTATTTTTAAGTTTATAATGCCCTATTCTGCTTTTATCAGCCTGCTAGTCAGCTTACTCCTAATTATGTTTTTTTTTTTTTGTCATTTTGTTTTAGTTGAGCTGACCTCTTTCAGTATTTTCTGTAGCGCAGGCCTCATAGTGGAGAATTCTCTCAATTTTTGTATGTCTAGGAAGATCTTTATTTCTCTTTCAAATTTAAAGGAGACCTTAGATGGATACATTATTCTTGGTTGATAGTTCCTTTCATTTAATAGTTTGAATACTTGATTCCACTCTTTTCTGGCTTGTAAGGTTTGTGCTGAGAAGTCTGACGATAATCTAATGGATTTTCCTTTATAAATTACCGTCTTCTCTTTTCCCTGGCTGCCCTAAGAATTCTGTCTTTGTCATTGATTTTTGATAATTTTAATACAGAGTGTCTTGGTGAAGACCTTTTGGGGTTGAGATAGTTGAGTGTTCTATTGACTTCTTGAATTCCAAGCTCCAGCTCATTTCTTAGATTTGGGAAATTCTTGTCAACTATTTGTCTGAAAATGCTTTCTAATCCCTGCTCCTTTTCTTCCCCTTCGAGAATTCTCATTATTCTTACATTTCCTCTCCTGATGGTATCAGCTAGTTCTTGAATTTCTCTCATTATTGTTCATTCTTCAGTTTTCCTCTTCTTCTTTCTGTTGTATTTCTAGATCTTTGTCTTCGATATCACTGGTCCTTGCCTCCTTTTGGTCGACTCTATTTCCCAAGCTTGTTAATTCATTTTTCAACTCTTGCAGTGTGTTCTTTATCTCTAGAAGTTCTATTTGGTTCTTTTTAAGGGTTTCAATCTCCTTGCTAAAGAACTCATTCTGTTCATCTAGTTGTTTTTTCAGTTCCTGAAATTGTCAACATGATTTGTTTTGGATCTCATTGAATGTTTTCAGAAGTACCATCCTGCATTCTCTGTCATTTAAGTTGCATATTTCTATGTCCATAGCTTATTTTCTGGAGATTTTTCTCTTTCTTTCTGAGATGCCTTGTCATCTTGGTTGTTCATGATGTTTAATGGACTATTTCTCTGCCTGCGCATTAATGGAAGTATGTTCTGCTTTTTTTTTTTCCTAGAAAGAAGATTTATTATATAATAGTCCCTAGCCTATTGCAAAGAAGATATTTTTCTTTTGGTTTCCAGTAGGTGACGTCTAAGCCTCTTGGATCTCTACTTTATATAAAGTTTTAATAATGTCTCTTATTTTCTTATAGATGTTTAATCATGCTCACTACCCTCAGTCTCATTTCGGTCAGTTTTAGCGACAGTTTTGGTAATGTTTGCTCAGATTCCCTTGGGGCTCTGCAGCGTTCAGTCTAGGAGGGTATGGGAACAGGGGCCCTCTGACTTGGGAGATGGGGGCTGCGGCTCAGCCTCGGTCTTGCAATCGTAGTTGCTAAAAATCAACTGTTGTTTCTCTGCTGTTCCCATTTCTCTACCTTCTTCCCTGATGACTAGGCACTGCTGCTGGCCACGTGGAGCTCCCGGCACTCCCAGGCAGGGCTGTTCAGGGAAATCACTGCACCTTCTTCCCTCCCCCTCCTCCTACAGGGAGCTCCAACTTTGAGAGGCAGCTTCTTTGTTTCTCCCAGTCCACCGTCCAACACCTGGGGTTCTGACCTGTGGTAGCTCTTATATGCAGATCCCATACTCAGAAGTGCCGATGCACAGTTTGGATGTTTTTGGTTGAGTTTTAGATGTTCAGCTTATTGTTGTTTCAAGTGGAGAGATCTGAGAACGTCTCTCACTCCACCATGTTTAATCCAATCTATTCATTCAAAAGAAGTTTTTTAAATAATACTTTTAAAATTTAGTTATTAAACATCTTGCCTCTCTGATGGCAGCTCACATCAGTGACTGAGTGAGGTGAGGGCATCAAGGTCTGGCCATATTTTCCCAAAGTGGGGACACTGACAGGCAAGTTCTTCTCCAGAGCTCCCTGCTAGGAAGCCTCAAACATGTTGGGCCTGCAGAACAGTTAGACATCCTTGCCCAATCCTCCTCCCACCACCTTCTTTCACAGGTCTCTACCTCTAATAAATACTTTACATCCAAACTTCCATTCAGGATCTGCTTGTATATTCTGAGGGATTTAGCCAAGACACCAAAGGGCAAAATCTAAGCCAGAATTCACTCTGTTTCTAAACCATAGTAAAGGAAAAACAGAATACTGAGAAAATTTTAAGATGAGTGGGAGATTGAGGGAAATGGACAGATCTCCCCCCGCCACATACACACACACACACACACACTTTTCCAAGAGAAATGGAACAGTGAAATTCAAGCAATAGAAGACTTGTTTATGATGACAAAATATCCTCTGAAGAAAAGCACTAATATATTTATTTAAGCAAAGGAAATGTTTTCTTTCTATGAATAATCTTTCCTGTATTGGTCACCCATGCCAGACACCTGTCTTTTCAGGCATTGTCACCATTCAATACCACTGTACCTGTTAATTTCCATGCATGTGGCCTGAAATTGTGATATAAGAGGCCAGGACCATCTGACACATATGAGGAAGTGACATGCGTTTTATATGAGGCTTAAATTTCTCTGAAGGAATGAATGGGTTTGTCCTTGATCTGCTCACCAAACTCTTTTTAATATTAATGTGCTATTTTAAAATGCATCATTTGCCTCCAAAGTAGCTCAGTGGGTGGCATTAGAGCTCATGGGCGGGCTGCAGGGCCCGGAGTGAAGCAGCTGATTGCTATTTATCACACACGACTGCTGGCTCCCAAGGATCAAAACTCTAAGCACATCTTGGCAGGGAAGAGGGGTTTCCATCTATCCCCTGGTGTTGAAAACTCCAAGATTAGCATGATCTAAGCCATCTAATTCTTGGAAAGACACTAATATGATAATACTTTTCTTTAAAGGTCAAAACTCCATATTTCTTCCATTAGCTCCATCACATGTGTCTCCAAGTTGAACGCACCTTTGTAGCTTCTTTTCAAACCAGCATAACTGTGGTTTGTAGCAGCCTCAGAATACTCTTTTTGTTTCTGCAGAGGCAACACACTGAAGGACACACATTTCCAGCCAAATTTACAGACTGCTTCCTTCCGTGCTGCTAAAAAATATAGGATTAGGCTAGAGCCAGACAGATGCGATAACTACTGTTGGTAAGAAATATGGATTTTAGGTGGGGAGCTACAGACACCCAGATAGAACCATGAAAATGTAAGCTGAGTGGTTGAGCTTTAACTCAGCAGAAATACTTGTTCTATTTAGTGTTTGTTATCCTCAAATGGTAAATCTTAGAGAAAACAGTGCTAGAGAAAGTGAAACCAGAGGTTTATTATGAAAATGAGCATAGAACTGAATACGTGTTACATGTCCCATATAATTGCCCAACGGGGGCATAGCTAATCCCGCACAGCATCAAGCTGAGGCTAGAAGCCGGATTCAGCACAATCTGATCTGTTATCTCCCCCTGAATATTCTTGTACTGTTTTGTTTCAGGTGTTTTCATCTCACTCTAACATAAATAGTGCCTGGGAATTATATTGTTTTATTAAGAGTAGGGACTTTTCTGAAAGAAAAAAAAAATGTTTAGTAATAGAACATGGTTCTTCTTCCCTGTGTTTATAGACTGGAGTAAGCAGATTTTTCTCCAAAACAAAAAAAAAGATGGCCCAGTCTACTTTAGAGCAGGGCTGTTATTCATTTATTCATTTAGTCATTCATTCACAGATAAAGCATTTATTGAGCCCGCATTACAGGGGCTGAGGTAATAAAATGAGTAAGATTGAAATTGAGTTTTTCTTAAAGTGCTCCATTGCTTGCGTATAGTATAATCTCCAGTGGTTGATTAAATGTCCCATTATTTACCCCTCCTGTCTTTTCCATGTAACCTTGGAGCAGTCTTCTACCCTGAATCCAGCCATGTGTCTTGTTTGGCCAAAGGTATAATCACAAATATAGAGCAAACAGAGGCTTGAGAAAGCTTGTGTGATTGAACTTGCTTATTCTTTTTATTTTTTCAAATTTATTGAGGAATAATTGACAAATATAATTGTATATATTTAGTGTAAAATGTGATGATTTGAAATACATATACATTATGGAAAGATTACGAAGATCAAGATAATTAACACATCCATCACTTCACACAGTTAACTCTTTTGTGTGTGTGGTGAGAATGCTTAAGATCTACTCTTAGCAACTCTCAAGTATATAATGCTGTATTATTAACTATAGTCGCCATGCTATACCTTATTAGATCCTTAGAACTTATACTTCTCATAACTGAATGTTTGTAACTTTTGACCTTAATCTTCCCATTTCCTCCTCCCCCCAGGTCCTGAAAAACATGGTTTTAATCCCTGTTTCTATGAAATCAGTTTTAACACATGTAAGTGATACAATACAGTATTTGTCTTTTCTTGTTAGGCTTATTTTACTTAGCAGAATGCCCTCCAGTTTCATCCATGTTGTCACAAATGGCAGAATTTTCTTATATTTTATGGCTTTTGGCTTTATAATATATGTGCTATTGTAAATAATACTGCAGTGAACATGGGAATGGATATCTCTTGGTTATCCTGTTTTTTTATCCCCTGTGGATATATACCTAGAAATGTGAATGCTGGATCATATGATAGTTTTATTTTTAATTTCTTAAGTAACCGCCATACTGTTTTCCATAATGGCTGTACCAATTTACACTCCCACCGAAAGCGTATACGGGTTCCCTTTTCTTCACAGCCTCATTAGCACTTGTTATCTTTTCTTTTTGATATTAGCCATCCTAACAGGTATGAGGTGATATCTCATGGTTTTTGATCTGCATGTCTCAGACGATTAGTGATGTTGAGCACCATTTAGATTTCTACTGGCCATTTGGGAAAATATCTACTTAGATTTTTTGTCCATTTTTAAATAGGGTTATTTACTTTTATGCTACTGAGTGTATGAGTTCTTCATATTTTTTGGACATTAACTCCTTATCAACATATGTGGTCTGCAAATATACTCTCCCATTCTGTAAGCTGCCTTTTTAATTTATTGATGATTTCCTTTGCTGAGCATAGCTCTTTAGTTTGATGTAGTTCCACTTGTTTATTTTAGCTTTTATTTCCTGTGTTCTTTCTGTGTTATCTAAGAAATCAAAATTTAACTAATGAGGTAAAAAACCTATACACTGAAAACTATAAAACATTACTGAAAGAAATTAAAGAAGATACAAATAAATGAAGAAATGTCTCATGGTCTTGAATTAGAAGAATTAATATTATAAAAATATCCATACTACCCAAAGCGATTATAGATTTCATGCAATCTCTATCAAAATTCCAACAGCATTTTCACAGAAAAAAAAAAAGCTATCCTAAAATTTGTGTGGACTCATGAAAGACACCAAAAAATCAAAGCAAATTTTGAGAAAGAAGAACAAAGCAAGAGGTATCACATTTTCTCATATCAAAGTATATTACAAAGCTTTAGTAATCAAAACAGTATGGCACTGGCATAAAAACAGATACACAGAATACTGCCATACTGTTTTGATTACTAAAAAACAAAATAGATAGCCTAGAAATAAACTCATGCATATACAGTCAACTAATTTTGACAAGGGTTCCAAGAATACACAATAAGGAAAGGATAGTCTCTTCGGTATATGGTGTTGGAAAATTGGATATTCATATGCAGAAGAATGAAACTGAAACAGAACCCTTGTCATATGCCACTTATAACAACTTGAAATGGACTTTAAACTATAAAACTCCTAAAATAAAACGTAGGGATAAAGCTTCTGGAAATTGGACTTTCTCATTCTTGCCCTCTGTCAACAGCAGGAGAACATGCCTGGGCCATTCAGCTGCAAGATGAGAGACATGTGAAACAGAGCCATGTTGCCCTGGGCATCCATGCTGAGGAGAGCCTGGTTCAGTTAACAGCCAGCCTTCCTCTAGACATGTGTGCAAGTTCAGCCAGGATCAGCAAAAGTACCCAGCTGATCCATAGATCTCTGCAGATCTATGCATGAATACAGTAATATCAACCATGCCTTGTCCAGGTCCAGATTATGAGCTAAATAAATACCATTCTGTGCCAGTAAGGTCTGTGGTTGTTACATGGCATTATTGCAGCCAAGGCTCACTAATATATCATGCCAAGAGCTCGGCCTAGGACTCTTCCTGTGGTAGAGGCTTCAACTGACCTTCAGTTAGAATTCTGAGTATATCTGAAGCTCTTCAAAAGATTGACAGTTTTTGCTTCTTTTTTATTTATTTTTTTTTTTGGCCTTTAAAGTTATTGTGGATTTAACAGCATCTGACCCACATATACCCTGTGCTGCCGAATGCATTCAGGTTGTTTCTTTTGGCCAATATGATTGTCAGTGAGCAATGGTATCTCTTAGTCAGTAGATTTCAAAATGAGCATCAGCATGCAAGACTACCTTCCCTAACCATGATCTTTGGAGGCTTCCTTCAACTTGTTTACTTCTATCCAGGTCTGGCTCCTGGCCACAGACAACCCTTACCCAAAGATTTCCTAGGGAGTCCCCAGCTTTTACCATACAGAGCCATCTTCTAGGCTAACTAAATAACTGAAATAAAATGCATACAATTTGATTTGGCATTACCCTTTTCAATTAATTTAGATATTATCTAGAAAGATTTGTATTGTGAGGAATATTAATTATTATTGTTTAAATGTTGTATATGTGGTCAGATCTATGATCAATTGGGCATCAGCCTCTTCATCCAGTAAGTAACCTAGTGTATAACATTGAAAGTTGTATCCTATAGCAATGCCTGTCTTCAGAATAAGAATAACCAAAAATTTCCAACTACCTGTATATAGAATCAGAGAACTTTAGGTCTCAGAAGTTCTCAGAAATTATCTCCAAATCTTTGGTTGTTTGAACAGGTGATAAAAATTTTTAAAAAGTTGACAAAGTCAAACTGGCAAATTTGAGACTATTATCTAATAATTTAATGAAATAATTTTTTAATTGCCTGTTAAAATTTAAAAATGTCATATTATTCAATTGTTCACCTGTGTAATATTTATATGTGGTATTTTAATTTTTGACTACTTAAAATTTTTTCTAGGTAATCCATTTATCACTTTAGGGTTTTAATAACTACATAAGGGAAGAAAAAAAAAAAACTAAAGCCCAGAAGTTTCCAAAAGAGCCAGGTCCTAATTCTGCCTTAGTCACTTATTAGCTATGAGCTACAACTGGCCAAGTTATTTCACCTCTCTGAGCCTTGGTTGTCTCACCTATAAGGGAAATGATAATGCCTAGTCCAGAGTTGAGAAATAAATGAGATAAATATGTGGAGAGCTTAGCTCAATGACTGGCAAATAATGAACTCTCAAAATATGATAGCTGTGTTAACTCTCTCCACTTTCTGCCTAATATTTAGTAATATTGTGCCTACGGTGAGCTGGGAAAGGACCATTGAAAAATTCTAAGGACCACACAATTAAAACATGTGGAACTGGCCTCCTCACAGACAATACAAGAGCAAAGAGAACAAAATCGCAACCCCAGCATCTCACATAAAAATTTATCTCCATTTTGAATGGGACATCAGGAAAGAGACTTCATCATGTGTGAAGATGTTACAGGAAGGGTGTTAGAGGCATAAAGACTTTCAGTATCTGTTCTACAGAAAATGGCTTTGTTTAAAAATATATATGTATCTTGATAGATGATGGATAGATGATAGATGATAGATAGATAGATAGATAGATAGATAGATAGATAGATAGATAGATAGACAGACAGACAGACAGACAGACCGACAGAAGATAGCTTCACATTCTCATTCACCTCAGGCATTTGCACTCAGAAGTGTGCAGGAGGTTATAGCTATTACAAAGACATCTGTTTAAGAAGTTATAAGGCAGGGGTGCAATCTGGAAAGGACTTAATTGGGCTGGGTTCAAAATTATGAAGTGTAGGTTGAGAAATTTTAATAAGGATCTAAATCAGTTTTTCATCCTAGCATTTCTTTGGGATTTGGGGGTGTGGGTTAATATTTAGCTAACTAGGCTGGGTCATAAAATTATATTTCATATGTTGTACAAAAAGAATAGCCCACAAATATAAAATTGAAAGCTTGTAGCTACTTTTGAAAACTGGTGATAATTTCTCATTGTGAAGCAAAAGTGATATTAATTAATCAATACTAATTTTTGTTTGTTTGTTTGTTTTTTGGTAGGGGATAGGGCAGGGAATCAATCAATTCAAGTTACTCCAAGACAGTTCATATTATTTACATAAAAGCAAAAATAGAAATGGCCCCAAATCTTTGTGCCTGTCAACACTGTTCTTATCAAACTGCATGGGACAGTTACGTTAAGAAATTAAAAGCGCCACTAAGAAATGACTCAAACCATGTACTCAGAATTTATTTCTGCAACTGTAAAAGTATTAATCACCTAGGGCTGCAGTAACAGAGTACCATCACCTGGGTGGATAAAACAACAGAAGTTCATTCTTGCACAGTTCTAGAGGCCAGAAGTGCTGAGTCAAGAGGTCAGTAAGGCTCCTTCTTTTTGCTCTAGGGAAGAATTCTCCTTTGCCTCTTCCTAGCTTCTAATGCTTGCTGGAAATCCTTGGAATTCCTTGTCTTGTAGCTGCATCACTCAAATTTCTGCCTCTATCTTCCCATGATCATCTTTCCTTTGTGTGAGTCTCTGGATCTAGGTGCCCTCTCCTCTTCTTAAAAGAACACTAGTCATATTGGATTTAGGGCCCACTCGAATCCAGTGTGATCTCATCTTAATTTAGCTAATTACATATGCAAGGACCTACTTCCAAACAAGATCATATTCTGAGGTTCAACCCAGTACTGACACCAAAATCAAAATTTTCTTGGGTAAAAAAAAAAAAAAGGAAGAAAATCAGTTAATATTTCTTCAATGTAGTGCATTATTTGTAGCATAATTTGTTAGAGCTAAAATTTGTTGGTGGTAGATATGAAACTTGCCTCTCGGTTTTTTTTTGTGTGTATGTGTGTGTTCTCCTTTTCCTTTTTTTTTAAAACCGCATTGACATCATTCAACTTTTAAGTTGGTGGAAGAAAAACAAAAACAAAAACATATTTAGCAAAAGATATAGACATTTACTGTTTATTATGTCTCAAAATAACAACCAAAGCAAAGTTTTAATAGAGAAGAGCACATGTAACAGATGCTTTTTTCATTTCTTCAGTTCATTATGTTGCAATATTTATTTTATTACAAAAGAATTACCCAGGCAATGAAGAGAGACAGAGGAAAGACTGGGCTAAACAGAGTTAACTTAAGAGATAGAAAAAAAATCCTTTAAACACATACACATACACACACAGAGTCTATCTGGTTGAATTGATAAAAAGTAATATGTACCAAATATGTCTGCTTCCTTCCCATCTCTTGTCCAGAAATCAGGAGTCCTGAGTTCAATTCTCAACTCCACCACTGTGTGACCATGATTTATCAACCTTTCTATATCTCTAAAATGGGATACTTATACTTGTCCTATCTATCTTTCAAATTCATTGTGAGGATTAAATATGATAATGGAAATGAAAAGACTTAGAATTCTAAAAGAAAAATGTTCTCATAATTGCCAATATTACAATTTGATCTACTTGAAAAAGAAATGAATATTCTTGGCAAAGCTTAGGATTTATTGTCTCCTCCAGCTATATAACAGGAATGGCCACCATTTATTGAGCAGCTGCTACAAAACACTGTGTGAGTCACTTTATATAAATTATTGCTAATGTTCAAATACTCTGACGCAAGACTTTATTATCTTATTTTACAGAGAAATAGTTGAGGAGTAAAAGGACTAAGCGAAGTCAACTTGCCTCAGCGTCGGTCAGCTTACAAATGGCAGGGCCAGAATTCTCTGCCAAAGCCAAGTTAGTTTCTCTTTCTATTCTTTCTGCTAAGATTCTCCTAGCATCTTTCATACCGACTCATCTGCATCACCTTCCCTCTCCCCATACCAACGGTGTGGAGCAAATTAGTCATTTGGTTTAAAAAAAAAATTCAGTCTCAGCAATTATTAGATGGCACTTAGGCTTAATCAAAAAGAATTCTTTGAGAGAATTTTTTGGTTTTCATCTGGTTATTAGTGTGCTTCTGTGCAGATGGAATTAAAATGAACCAATAGTGTTCTCTACTCAGCTCTGCTAATCTAAGTACCAACCATTTCCCCACTTAATCCTCAGCTTAGTGCTGGTGTTCAGTGGCTGCAAACAAGGATTTTCCACTTGCTCCTCTGTTCCAGTTCAGCTGAGATCAGACCACTTAGAAAAAACTGGGGTCCTGCCAAGTTCATCCACCTCTCCAGTCTCAAGAATGAGCATGCTGATCTGAGGGTACACAGAAAATGGAGTTCGGGAAGGTAGCATTGATTTCTAATTACTTTTCAAATATTCTGTTTTATGAATTCTTTATAATGCATCTAACTTATTAGTACAATTGTGTATATATATTGGAAGCGTGTGCTCAAAAATATTTTATTGATGGAGGAGATGATAAAAAAATATTTGTAAACCACTGAAGCAGAGTAACAGAGGCATTTAGCCCCATTGATGGCTTAAATTTGAGTTTTTAGAACCCCCGGTGTGGCCTTTTTTTTTTTTTCATCATCTGTATGAGAGTGACAGTTCTTTGGGTAAGAAAGAAGAGAATGACAATAACACTATGGTTTTTTCCCCTACTGATCACATATCAGGTTTTACCTATGAAAATGAATTCGTGTATTTGTACTAGACACTCCATTCTTTGGGGCTCTCTCTGGTAGAAACTGGGTGGGCTATATCTAAACGGTGGAGAACTGACAGAAGTCAAAAAATAGCTCAGCTTCAACTCTTCTTTCTCGTATGGCAACTGAAATCACAGCACAGAATCCCCGAAGCTCAGAGCCAGATGATAACCAGATAACACTGAAAAAATTCACTCAAGCAATTATTTTTGATTAAGCCTATATCTAATAATGATTGAGATGAATTTATTTAAACCAAATGACTAATTTTTAATGCTTACTTTTCCAGTTAGTGACCGTTGTGACTCCTTGTGTGACCCCGAGTCACCTTGGATTCACCTTAATTTCCTAAACAGGCATGCATATCCTGTTCATTATGCATGAAGCTCTTTTTGCAGTGGTGAGCATTGTCTCACCTCCTCTTGACTTTTGTTAATCTGACAGCCACACAGTCCTGTCTTGGAGAATATTGCGAAGAATCTCTAATTCAATAGCATTTCTGTGGTCGAGGGGTTTTATGTCATTACAGAAGTTCTGTAGTTGATTTGAATGCTATATCCCTGTTGTGGAATTATGTTTGGACTTTATCCTAAAGGACCGGGAAGGGATTGTGTTTGTTTTGTTTGAACATTTCTTATCACAGAACTATGTTGAAGACAAACCCCAATGACACAAACATTCAAACGCCACCTTCAGATGGAATATTGATTTATAAAACAACAGTGCACAGCTGCCAAGCTTCACTCTTGAATACAGAAGGTCTTCAATTCCTAACAAATTACTGGCATTTCTACCAATTTACAAATTAGAGTTTCCTTAGAATATCTCATAGTCCTTAATATTCCAGTCACCTTCCTTTTCAGCCTTCCTTCTTGAAATCTGTGTGTGAGGAGGAGGGGGGAGTGAAAAAGTAGAGCATTTGTAAAATTGGAGTTAAAAAAATCTAGATCAACTTTTATCCTTAGGCAAATTATGCACAGAGTTAAATTAAACCACTATATGTACTTGTAGATTGAAGAATCAGAGGTGGAGGAGCGGTCAGAGACACTGAGATCAAAGTTTCTGTTCTTTGAACAAAATCCTTTTGAAAAGCCCCCATGCCACCTATTCTGCTTGTTAATGTTTTGACTGGGAGTGCCTAGCTGTGTCATCAGAAGCAGAATATTTTTCATACTATATATATTTTTTATTTTCTGTGTGCAGCTAGCTCTACTTAGTAAAGCACCAGATCCTTTGCCATCTCTGTTATATGTCTCTTAAGGGAATATTTTTGTTAATTGCAAATATTTGATTGACAAACATAGGATGCAATTAGTAGTCAGGCACAGTAGGAATGTGCAGTGAACTGGATCCCTGAACCAACGGATCTCAACTCTCTCAGCTTGATCTGAAATCGACTAGAGCATTTCAACCATATGTTTGCCTGAAACTTCCTCTTTCCTATGAACATTGCTTATTTCCCCAAACTAGCTTCTTTTCATGCAGGTTCACCAAGGGAGCTAATTTTGTTATGATCAAGCCAAATAAAGAAAATTCTTCGCAAGTTTCAGTCTGGTGGGGCTCTTTGACCATGGCGTTAAAAATTAATGTGGATAAGTTATACATGCCAGTTGTTTCTTTCCATAGCTTTGGTTGATAAAAGAATCTAACCTCTTTTGAATTCAAACATTTTTTAAAAATAGCTGTTTAAAACAATGCGGCTTCATCTGATTACCTTTATCAATTATATTTTGCTTCTTTATACCTACAGCAAGATGAGTCTTTTGTTTTGTCTCACTGCAGTTTGGGGAATCTGTTTTAAAATATACCAGTCATTATTAAAACTATTCTTTATAACACAAATCAGTTGGAGGTATTGTTGTCTGAAACTATCAGACATTCTGAGACCCCCTCCCCCCGCAGGGAATTAATTAAAACTCACAGAATTTGGGGAGAAAGGGAGAATCTCAAAGCCTTAAATGTTGGCTTTAAAAGTCTGAAGAAAATATAAGCTGTTTTTGTATCTATAAAATGTAGAAAACAGAAAGTTGAAAGATTGAAAAAATAACGTGGTCAAACTGGGTTTATGGCACTAAAACGCTAGTTGTCAATTTTTTTCACTGGTTGATGCAATTCACATGTTATTTGGGAGGAAGAGATGAACCATATGAGTCGCTCTCTCTAAATGATAAGCAAATAGATATCAACATTGGTGATAAAGAGATAAGAAGTCTCTCAAGGCCGGAGGACAGCACACTGCCTGCTTAGGAACATCTTGGAAGCAAGCAGCAAATGATGTAGGCCCTTCAGCGAAGATGGGGAACCTGAAACCCAGGGAGATTTTAAATTAGTTCAAGGACACACTGAAAGTGCTCGATGATATGGAAATATAGGGCAGAAATCCTGACATGCAGCCCGTGAAACCAGAATGCTTGTCAAGTCTGTCAATTATAATGTGCCACATTCCAAATACAGCTTTAAAAATGGGCATCTTAAGGCACCACTGTGGTTCCTCTAGACCATCCTCCATCCTCTAGAAAAGCAGCCATTAATTTTTTAAAAGTAGCCGTCTGCTCTAAACATACAAATAAACAGTATTATCCATGTTTGGAATATAAATAAAACCAGGGAAGAGCAAAGTAGGAATCTGAACAAATAAAAAGGTGATCTTATGTTCTCTTGATCTTTTTTTCTCTCTGGTGGAATGCTTGTCCCAAGCTCAGTGACCGTGAAAATATATGGGATGAATCTGGCTTATGCACTGACATAGCAGGTTCATTAGGTGCTTATGTGCCCTGTGACTTGTACCATTAGTCAAGACAATGTCTAAACTAATTCACGTAAGCTCACCATTTGTCTGGGGATCAGAGATCCTTGGAAGCAAAGTTAGAGGTGTAAGGGATCAGGAGTAAAATCCACCCACCCATTCGACAGATGAGGTATCAGAGGCTCAGGGACTGGTGACTGCTTTGAATAACTGGAAATGATTGCCAATGTCTACCTCTGAATAGATTTATTTTAGCCCCTTGATTCGGAAAGAAGAATAAATAGAAGTAGCTACACTTGGCTGAGTAGGTGACAGCTTTCTGAGATGAATGTTTTGTGAGTAGGGAGGGGTGGCTGCTTTTCAGATTAGAACAGGATTACACCTCAGGTGGCATGCCCATAACCAAAAGCTTTCTGTTAGAAAATCAAATGATGCACTTGGTAGGATTGCTACATTTTTGAGATCTGTATTTACCTCTGCACTGCCTTCAGAGAAGACCACTTGCCCTCAGGGAATCAGGTCTCTTCAGAGTTTTCTCATTTCTCTCAGTTTGCAGTTTGTTCGCTAATGTTCTGGTTTCCACGGGAGTTCACAACTAAAATTTGAAAGACCTTGTGTGGTGGGATACTTATCTTTCTTCACAAAACTCTACTGTTGGTAACAGGTGCTCTCAGTCATTCTAGAGCTTCTCAAACTTAAGTGTGCATCAGAACCACCTTCAAGGCCTGTTTAAAATGCTGATTGCTGGGTCTCACCCTTAGAGTTTCCAATTCAGCAAGTTTGGGATGGGGCCCCAGAATTTGCATTTCCAACAGCTTCACAGATGTCACTCGTACTGTCAGTTCAGGCACCACACTTTGAGAAGCACTGCTCTCTATCTAGAAGCAATGTTATTGACTAAAACATTCTTAATTCAACTGTATAGAAAGAGAAAAATAAAAGAGTCTGAGAATGAATAGTGTCTGGCAGGTATTAGCTGATTAATAAATATTTTCAATTGATTGAGTTGAGGCTTGATGTCACCCTCTATTTATTTATATCGGTCAAAAAAAAAAAAATGTATGAGGTTGAATAGGTTCCAAAACATTTCTCTTTTGGCCAAACCTCAGGTTCAGTTCAAGTCTCATTTGTAGCACTTTATGGTTTTGTGAAATTGGTCAGCTTTCCCATTATCTAATTTTTTTTTTTTTAGGTGAGACAACTCTTGGTTGACCTCACAGATTGCAAGGACCTTGTCAGTTTACAATCCGTTATTTTTTTTATTTTTTATGCCTACAGCATCTGGTCTTCCTAGGTGGTCTCCCATCCAAGTACTAACCAAACCCAACCCTGCTTAGCTTCCGAGATCAGACGGGATCCGGTTTGTTCAGGGCGGCATGGCTGTAAACTATCTAACATTTTAAATCTTAGTTTCCTCAGTTTTAAAATTGAGAGAAATTGGGATACTGCGGGGATTAAATCTAAATATCACTACAATCGTCCTAGCACAGTGCCCAAGTGCAAAAATACTCCTTTTCCTTATATAACTATTGGTGAAAATAAATTTTCTATAATTACAGAAACAAACAGGAAGCATTCTTTAAAATAAGCATGCATCTTAAATTATGCCTCAGTATCCAATACTCTAAATACAGAAAATCTGCATGCAGCCTGTATATCAGTGTGGTTCCAATGTGTAAAAGAGCACAGAAATCCTCTGCACTAAAAAATATATTTATTAGAACATTTGACGCAATTAATCTGTTTGCTTTAATTTATGAGGAATCACTAAATGGTTTAATGGGTTAGCACATAGCGAATAAATAATGGGAAATTTTAAAAACCAGTGCACTAAGTGGCCCAGATGTTCATCAGCTGTTTAGAAACACACACCTGTGGCTTTGGTATTAAAAAGCAAAGAATATTTCATATACCTTCATTAGTTTTCTTTCAAAAATATATTTTCAAAATCTTGAAAAACAAGTGTCTAAAAAAACATTATAACAGACTTATGGTTGGATTTTATATTTCTTGATATTCTTTTGAGTCAGATATTTATACCTTTGGTTCTTTATATAGAGAAAAAAATGACTCATTTTCTAAATGAGTTCCTATCATTGAATGAAATTAGAAGTATAAATAGATCACTCAATTCTATATAATAAATGTTATTTATGTTTCATTTTAATTTAACTGATGTAAAAAAGTTATACGGTTTTTACTATGTTCCAAGCATTATTTTCAGTATTTACAAATATGAACTCACTTAAACCTTAAATTAACCTTATGGGATAGTTACAATTAATATCACCTCCATTTAACAGTTAAGGAAAACGCAGCACAAATAAATTAAGAAAATTGCCCCAATCATATAGTTACTAAGTGGTGTAGCAAGGGTTTGAACCTATGCAATCTGGTTCTGAGCCTCCACTCATTGTACCTTACCTTCCAGTCACCTACCATATGATCAATACTAGGCTGGATGATGCAAGAGATAAGTGACCCTGCCCTCATGGAATTTATTACCTCACTGAGATTAAGAATGTTTCAGGAATTCATTAAGTGACAAATGCCATAGTGTATAAACTGAAGCCACAAATGGGGGAACCATCGATAAAATATGGCTTGTGAATATGTTTTATTTGGCTCATATTATATTTTGAATAGTTGAACTAATGGTTTAAATGGAAAAATTTATATTAATATTCCAGATTTTCAGCTGTAAAAAAAAAAAAAAAACCTTAGTTTTAGAAACATTGTGTCCAAATTCCTTAATGAAACAATCAGAAATCACTAAATTTTCTTCCGATTGCTTTAGTACCTGGCAGACATTCACACAAGATATTTACACATATGCATTTTTATCACTGCACATCACTCACTTATGTTACTTGCTTAGCCCCTGAGTTGAACCCCGGGTACATAGAGAGAATATACGTCCTAAGAAATGGGTGTGAGGAGCCCTGGAGTATTCATGGAGGAACAGGAAACAAAATGTTATTTGCTCTAAACTTCAAAAATGAAGAACAGGTAGTGTAACAAGACTGTGGTAAGCCATCTGATTCCCTAGGGTGTATCCATGCAAAATACCTTTTGTACATTCAACCAAATACTGAGTCAATGTTACGGTTTTCTGACATTCATTTTTGCAATGACTACCATTTGACTAAAGTCAAAATATTCTTGCTGGAGTAGTGAATATTGTTTATTCACTAAAGTATTTCTAATCTCATTTCTTTGAACTAGAAAGAAAGCTCTCTCTAAAATCTATGCTACATGAAGGCAGGAATCTGTTTTTTCTAATCAAAGTTCTACTTCTAGAACCTGATACTGTTCCTGGAATGTTGGAAGAACTCAAAAATGAGAGCGGGAAAAAGGTAGAGGGAGAGAGAAAGAGAGAGAGGGAGAGAGAGAGAGAGACAGAGACAGAGACAGAGACAATACCTAACCACTAGGGCATCTGACGGATTATTTACCTGAGAGCCTTCTCCCTCGCTGATAGACTAAGCCTAAATAATAATAGATGCTGACCACATCCAAGAATAGTATAAGAACTCTGTGGAAATTGTAAGACTGTATTAACTCTTTCCAAGTTCACTGAAGCTCAGATTTGTAACATGTTTTAAGAATCAGGCAGAGCCACGATTGCTTAGATTTCTCAACATGTGGCCCCTAGATTGCCCATATCAAAATGGAGCACTTGCTGGAAATGGAGACTCCCATGCCCCATCTCAGATCTAATGACCACAGAAATTGCCATTTATGCATGCCAGGTAATTTCTTTACACACTGAACTTGGCACACCAAATGTTGGTAGAACCACTGTTCAGTGGAGGAGAGGGCTTAGCAGTCTATATTTTGAGCCTAAAATCACAAGGTTGACACAATCTAATTCAATCCAGTTGAGGAGGAAATTATACAGTGGGTTTTTAATAGATGTTAAATCAGTCTGTCACTTCCTGATTAAGCTGAGTTTTTCCCTGGCTGGTGAGTACTTTGTTAGGGACAGGTTTATGTGTTACCATGTATCTGCCAAAGTGTCACTAACATTCTTCAGACCCAAAACTAGTAAATTGGTTGCTTTGTTTTCTCATTCGTTATTTAAACTAGTTTTATTTAAGTAGAAAGCATGCTTTACTATAGAAGTTGCAAAATTTAGTTTCGTTAAGTTGATGCTATGGTTTACAATGAATTTGCATGCTATAAGCATGCTCTGCCCACAGACTCCATTATTTCTAATTATATTTCACCAGGCTCTTTCACACACTTAAGCATAACTCTACTCAACATGGCATCCCAAATCCAGTCATTTCTACAACTTCTAAAACTACTACCCTAGCCCAACCATGATTATCTCTCAATTAAATTATTGTTACAATCTAATTGCTGGTCAGTCTGCTCCTCTGGTGTCCCCTTTGCTACATATTCTCCAAGCAAATACCAGATGATCCTGTCAAAGCAGCTCATTAGCCTCCCAGGGGTTCCTATCTCACTGGAGTAAAATCCAATATTCTTACCACAGGATTCATTAATACTATTTAAAAAATATGTATCACTCTCTGCTTAATGAACATATGGTAGAATTGTGCTTCCTGTCCATATCTGTCCCTTCTCCTTACTCTCACCATCATTGAATGTGACTATTTTACTAGATCTGGCCAATGCCTTGTTTGTGGAAGTGATGTGTCATTTCCACTCTGGAAAACTAATTGCTGAGAAAAGACCCTTTAGAGATTTCTTTTCCCTGATACAATGACCAGTAATGTTACTGACTGTGGCTGATCTGTCCTCCTAACTGTCATAGAGCCTCCAGCTTAACTGTCATAGACATTGCGTGAGCAAGAAATAAACCTCTGGTGTCTTCAGCCGCTGGGATTTTGGGGTTGGTTGTTACCACAGCATGATCTTGCATATCCTGACTGTTTCTCTGACTTTTGTGTACAAGGACTATATGATCTAACCTTCACCTGCCTCCATGACCTCTTTCCCCACCTCTTCTCTTCTCTCTTACTCTCTTCTGCTATATTTTCTGTCCTTGAACATACCAGCTTTACTCGTAACTCGAGGCCTTTGAATTATGTAAAATGCTTTATGGCTACACCTTTCCTTGCTCCCTTACCTCATCCAGATCTTTGCTCAAACGTTTCCTTCTTAGGGAGCATGTCCCTGACTGTATGCCTAACATAGTGCTCCCTATCCCTCTCTCTACTTGTACCCTTTTTATTTTAATCTGTACCTTACATAGTTTCTCTTTATCATTTTACTTTCCGTGTCTAAAGCTAAAATGTAACCTCCTTGAAGTCTGGGACATTATTTTGTTCACAGATGTTTTCCCAGCCTGGAGTACAGTAGATGATTCCTAAACATTAATATGTGTTGAATGAATTAATTTATTTGGGCATTCCACCTAACCATCAGTTTTCTCATCTGAAAGTGAAGATTAACAGGATGCTCGACCTACCTTATAAGGTTATGTTTTACTTGAGATGTATACAGCATAATGTGTTTTATTTTCTCACCACAATGACAGGTTAATTCACTTAATTGTTTCTGTCTAAGGTGTCAAGGAGTACATCCTAACAATAAATGATACACTCTGAGACCAATGGGTTTGGCTTTTTCGGTTCCTTGGGTATTTTATAGCCTCAATCTTGTTTTTTTGTTTGTTTGTTTTTAATGTTTAAATAATTTCAGAAGGAACTATAAGAATGAGCACAGATTGGAAGCCTGCATAGGAAGTTGAAATCCTTCATTCTTCTCAAAGGAGGATCTGTTTATTATTTATCTTGAAGGCCCTGGCAGAGTTTTGCTTTGTCATACAAAGTTTATTGATTCTTTTGTAGCAGGCTTGTTTGAAAATTAATTTGGAATTTAAGCAATGACCTCTTTGAGAAATAGTGAACATTTAATTTTTTATGCTGAGCCTTCTGAACGTTTAGTAATGCGGTATGAGTCACACTGAAATAGAAGCTTCATTTTCCACTCTGAATTTTACACAATACAGTTTTACCTATAAAAGACAGCACATCTCAGTAAACTCTGGAAATATAAATTTATAATTTTCCCCATCTTCGAGTGGGCCATACAATACAATTACCATAAGAAAATTGCTTTAAACATGCAATTATAAATATGGCATGATTCTATAAATTATCTGTAATTTATTTATAAATCTTCTGCAAGGGCTAATGTTTAACACATGCACATATATTTTTATATTCCTTTTCCCTTCAGTTCTGTCATATCATTAGATAAATATACTTAATGAGGGTTTATTATGGAAATAAAATAACCTAAACAGCATTGTATGGTCTACTGTATTATGAAAGAGTTATTTCAAAAGCCTATTAAAGTCCCTGCTTGGGCTTGTCCAAGTTTGTGTGAGTGAGGAATGATAACCTAGAAGAAAATTCCTATTTTGATTATTCAATCAAATATATTCTCCTGTATTTTTCAATAAAATCAGCTCTTTTCCCTTTCTGCTATTTCTTGTCTCTAAGTCACAGTCAGATAAAACTGTGCCAAGAGAATAATGTCTTCTTCGTAACACTGTCAGAAGTATTAAAAAAGACTGTTGTGAGTCAACTTTTTCATGTACTAAAAAAAAGTGGAAGAAAAATATATTCCTTCTACAAAAGACTGCTCTAAGTTCTAAGCATCAATTAGTTTTTTAAGAAAAGGAATGTGTTAAGAATATGTAGCTAGATTTTGCAAGTTGTATATACCATAGGCAAATCTGATGTGGCGTTGTGATCAGAGGTGGGCTTTAACCTCACCGACAATGGGGTACTTCAGTTTTGATTCGTAACACGGTGTTCCCCCAATAAATGAGGCAGAGGACTATTTATGACATTTTTGGATCAGAGAATGGGCTTATGTGCCCAACCTCAATCTGTCTGACATAATTCACCCACCCTTGTGTGCTTTCCAAATAAAACAAACAAGCACCAATCAAACTAACCCCATGACTGGAGTTCTGGGATCCTATCCTAATCATTTCTTTATCCTTAGCACCTAAGTGCACCCTTCACCTACCAGCTGCTAATTAAGATGCTGTATACAAAATGATATACAAGTGACCTATCACCAGAAAGGCATGGAAACAAATATGGAAGAGGACTCAAACAATTCTTTTGTTTTTATAGAAACCACACCACATGTATGTACCTACATATATAAATAGAGATGGTCACAGACAAAGAAGGAACAAGCAATGCTGGAAATGTTAGCTTTATAACGTAAATGATACTGATATGTGTCTAATCCACAGGGCATTAGGCATCCCGTAGTGACAGCATCTGGAGAGGTGACTGTGTTTTTTCCATTACTTTTCATATAGTCTTTTGAGGACAGCCTAGAGAAATAGTTTTCAAGAAAACCCTCTCCTCGCTTTTTAAACAATCTTGTTTTAAAGGAAAGACTTCATTACCTCTTTGAAGTAAAGTCTTACTCAAAATTTCAGGAACCCCAACATATAAAAAGGTAAATGTATAGGTGGAAGATCCATTCTGCTATTTTTCCTGACTCACCACATATGGTAGCCCCTGTGGCAGTGTCCAAGGTCATTATGAAGAACTCTAGGGCATCTAGTTAGAGAGCAATGACTCAGATCCATTCAAAATGGAAAGTTTTTAACTGCACTTGACAATGCGTAATATATATTGCATTTACTAAATAGATAAGATATAAATTACATATATATTTAAAAATATATAATTTAATATTTTAAAGTTTAATATTAATATATACATGTCTAGATCTATACAAATAGACCACTCTTAAACTGGTTGATAAAGACAAGTAAAAAAGATAAAAACCATAATGTCATTTCATATTCCAATTGTGGAAAACAAGGGGTGATCTATTTTTCCTCTATTGGACATATTTTCAGAATCATGTATGGAGATTTACATGCACACCCTGTGCCATTTATAACTGCTACAAATAACGAGGATTATGCTCATTAGTAAACATTGCTACTTTTCTGAAGGGAATGCTAGGCAGACATGGCTGAAATGAAAGTCTTTTTCAGACAGAAGACGCAAACCTGGAAAAAGGAATATATCTCTTGGTCCTGTGGTTGTTTAGTGCGGTGTTTCATCAGAGACAGAGACAGAGAGGGGGGTTAGGCTGGGTGGGGGAAGAGAGAGAGAGACAGAGACAGAGACAGAGACAGAGAGACAGAGAGAGATGATGCTTTGTATATCTTACAAGCACCACAAAGAAATCTGATGTTCATCTTAACCAGACAAAGTTATGATTTTGCTATCTAGTTTTTCAAAAATATTCATTGAATCCAAAGAACTTTCTGCT
Source organism: Pteropus medius (assembly GCF_902729225.1). Taxonomy (NCBI): domain Eukaryota; kingdom Metazoa; phylum Chordata; class Mammalia; order Chiroptera; family Pteropodidae; genus Pteropus; species Pteropus medius. The sequence goes on along the minus strand of NW_024349800.1, from coordinate 26,722,581 downwards.
CTAAGAAACTAGGGCCAGGGAGAAGGGAACCTAACAAAACAGTTATTAAGAAAAAAAAAATCCTTATCTCTACCACTAAGTTTGGACAAGAAATTGACATGAAGAAAAGCTAGCTTTTTATGAGGAATTAAAACTTAGTTGTCAAGTCGCCCTTTAATTTTCCACATATCCCCATCTTACCCCATTTTCTCATCTGTATAGCTTGTGTTGTTGTGCTTGCAGTTGTTTTTCTTAAGGATAATTTTTGCTTCTAAATACTGAGAAAGAATAATCAGGTGCTTGAGAAGTGGTGTCTCTGTTCATCTCCCCCCACGTGACTGCTTTCTGTCTGGTGCTTTGTCATGGTGCTTCCAGAGCAGACTTCCTCAGCTTCCTTTGTTATCCTCGCCTGATAAATAAACAGCACAAAATTACCGAACTTATTATGGTAATTGAGAGAGGGAAACGGAATGCTGAGCCTGCCCCCCTATCTATTACACTGCCATTGCAAAAGTTGGCTAAACCTGCTCTAAACCTCAGATGCTAGTGCCACATTGGCCCCTCTCCTGTGCCCCTTTTTCACAGCCCCACCCTCAGCGATGATTGTTTTCTGTCCATCTTGAGTGAGTGTCAGTTCATTTAGATTTACATCAAGTAGTAAATTAAAATAATCACTCAGCAAACACTCTGAGCTCAGTTTTCCCTTTCAGTCAGGAGTTGTGAGAGCTGCTTGAAGCATTCAAGCAGAAAATATTGCTGTCTAGATATTTGTCCTCTGGGTGATAAAGGAGGCATTGTCTTGGGACCCACTCAGGCCTCGGAGCCGATCGTCGCTGTGCATCACAGCTGTGAAGTGCGCTTTGTTATGTGTCTGAGGACTCGGGTTCAGGACCTTGTTTTTCTTGAAATACCAGACTGATCAGAGCTGCATATGTTCAGGGGAAAGCAGGGGTCGGTGGTTCTCTGTCCACATTTTTACTAGATTATTCTTGGACAGAACTCTGGGAAAATACCCTGCAGCCTAAACCATCCCAAGAGTTTTGCTTTGTTTTAATTCATTTTCTTGCTTTCTCTTTCTTGCGTCTTTCTTTTTATTTTCTCCTTCATATTCTGCGATGTTACAGTCTTAGAAAATACTGGAGTTTATCTGCATGAGACAGAAACAAAGGCTTACGGCACTGCTTTGAACCTGATGCCATAATGTACCGAGTTATAAACCTGTTTCTTTGTGTTCTCATTACAGTACATCTCTCTGCCCATTTAGAAATCAAAATGTAAAGTTCAATCACCTGGGATGAAATATAGAATGAGGTAAAGAGGTTTTTCACCATTTGTAAATGATCAATGGAATCTTGAAACAAAACAAGGAGTTGATGGGGGTAAATGAATTTTTGCTCTGAATGAGTTTTTGTTTTGTTTTTTTTTTTAAGATAAAAATTATCATTTATGAATCTCTATGCCATTACATTTTTTCTGTTTTTTTGTATGTATGTTATTACTAAGAGTGTTTGAAGGAGTAAAATATTTGTTGCTCTAAGTAATGAGAGCAAAACATTACATGATAAAGAGTGTGGTGGTAGGCATCTGAATGAAAATTAGAATTTTCAGTCAGTTATCTGAATTTTTCCAAATAGTTCCACATGCTTGGCTAGTTGACTGCTATAATCAATTTTTGGCCAGATATCTGGCCAAAATTGTATTGTATTTATTTGTATTAAAGCCAAAGCATCTATAGTGAACGTAATATTTGATATATTCTTTGTTTCTGTGTTATGGCTAAATATACACTTTCAATTATAAAATTTCTTTATTCAAACACAGAAATGACTATAATAAGCAAAAAAAATGATATGAAATAAATGGGATGGACACATATGTATTTATATACACATACTAATGGTAACACACATGACTTTCTCATGAATGAATGATTTTATATTCTTGAGTTAAAATGCATTCCCTCTTAGGGATTTCTCACTCAGTGGCAATTGAAGCTATGGTTCTGTCCCTGTGACCCTACCATACCTAGCTGCAAAGGTTGTATCTACAAGAATCAGAGGTGCCATTGCACTGGCAATACTAAGCCCTGAGATTGTGCCACTGCCTGTGAAAATAAATGGAAAGAATGACCAGACCAGATAGAAAAATCATAGATTGATTCTAGTCATATATTATGATTTGTAATGTTTTGTTTTCTATCTAGTAAGTACCAATTTAGTTCAGAAATATCGATTGAAGAAACCAAACCAGAATTTTGGTTCTGATTTGCTTGAGCTCCCGAGTCAAGGAGCCTTGTTTGATTCCCTGCTCTACCAATGACAGTTGAGTAAACTTGAGCAAGTTACCCAACCACTCTGAGGCCTCAATTTCTCCATTTGTGTAATGAGAATATTATTGACATGGACCTCATTTGGTTGTTAAGATCATTTAATTAATAATGTACATTAAATGCTTAGAATGTCTGGCACATACCTAATATTCAACAAATATTTTATTAACAATAGTGATGATGATAATAATGACAATAATCCCACGGCAAGTATCAGAGTAATCCTAACCCAGGGAATGACTTGAGTTGGGTGGGTTTGTCCTGGGTTTTCTAAGGTTGATGTACACATCAGAATCAGGTTGTCCATAATTAGAATCTCGGTTCAGTCATTAACTAACTGTGTGCATGGGAAACTTACTTAACTTTTCTAGGTTTTATTCTTTATGTAATAAGATAATAACTGTCTCAAAGAGTTGTTCTGAATACAAAAGACACGAAAGTAGATAGTGCACATAAGTTGCTTAGCACAGTACATGATCAACAGGGCTGCCCCAAAAGTATGCAGGACCCCACTTCCCTGTCCCCACAAATCTCTTTCTATATAACCATTTAAATGGTATTGAAAATTCAAGGGTAAATCATTGAATATTTAGAAAAATAAGTAGAGAAGAAAATTTTAGGCATTTTTTTTCTTGTGCAGTCAAGGTATATGAAAATCTTTCAGTGTCTAGGCACTATTATTTCTGGTTCAGGTACAAGAGACTTCATGTTTTTTCTTTTCTTTTTTAATTTTAAGATTTACTATTTCTGACTAAAATCAACTCCCACCATGAGAAAAATATAGTAATGCTGTTATTACTTACAATGCTGTGACTCTTCGGAACCTATATAAATGGAAACAATATAGACCTCTTGCTTTCGCAGTTTCCTAGTTGTGACTAACACCATTTTTTAGTGCTAGTTTCAATATTGCTTATGTCACCTTGTCTTCCACTATACTGCCTATGAACACTGGTTTCCAGGTTTCCAATGATTCTCTCAATAGTTGTTTCTATACTTCATTGATGATGACCACAAATGTAAGTCTTGGCCAGACTATGCCAAAAAAAAATATATGTATATAATAAATATATATAATATATATAAAATAAATATATATATATGTATGTGTATTCACATATATATGAATATATATATTCAGATATATATATTCATATATATATATTCATATATATATGAATAACTTGTTTCCTGATCATGGTAACTTTACATTCAGAATTCTAAAGTTATATGTAGAATGATGCATCTTCCAACCATGCTTTTTAGGCTACAATCATTGCATTCTTGGAATGCGATCTCTTTCAATATTGTCTGCACCCCTGCCTCTATACACTTCCACCAGCAGGGAAAGCAAATGAGGAACAAGGGCCTGAACAGAAAGAATGGTCCCATTTGCACAAGAGAATCTGTCTTTTGATCAACATCGAAATCTACTTGGTTTAGTATGATGTTACCAAATCAATAAATCAAGATATTAATGGGAAGGACCAATTGGCACTATGGAGCAATGATCTTGGAACCCCTAAGGAAGATAGCAGCAGCCACCTGGAGGACTGGCTGATGGAGTCATGTGATTTCTCTGGATGTCAACGATGATGGGCACATTGGATAAATGATATCTGTAGCTATCCCCACCACTCTCAGGTACTGTAGACTGAAGGTGGCACTGTGGTTGGTCAGAACATGGGTGGATGAGAGTAAACACATGGGACACATACATGGCCCAAGCCAAAGATTATCAGAGGACTGTAGGTACCCTAGAATCTTAAACTCCTCCTGTGTCTTACTTGAGAGTCATACAAAATCAGCATGTCAGCACCATCTGGCATGATATCCCCAAAGAAATATTGCACAGTTCTCCTGGAACTGGCTGGCCATGCAGCCGAAGAACAGCTCAGAATGACCCCATAGACTCAAGCCCCAGAGCTCCTGGGGCATCTGATTGACCCTGTAATTGTAGGAGGAATGTTATAGCATCCCAAAAGAGAGAAAAAGGTCAAGACTTAAAAGTATCCTAATCTGGGCTCAGGTAGATCTGCTAACACAGCCAGAGGGACACTTAGGAATAGGATTTTCTTGTTGGGTAGAGAAAGAGAAGGAGGAAAAAGAATTGGTATAGGAAGCAGAAGTAACAGCCTTAGCAAAAGAGAGAGGAGTACAAATGGCCTAATCATTGAGAGAAATACAGGGAGTAGGATTTGGGCTTGTGCCGGGGCTGTTGAGGCCCTGATGTAGCTGCAGATAGTGACTACAGGTGAAACCAGGAAGTTAGGTTGAGGCTAGGTTTTAAAGAGCTTTTAGTACAAATTATATCCCTACAAGTTTCAGGGGCCTATTTTGTGCCAAGTTCTGTGCACTGGGGACACTATTCCAGGTTTGGAGGGAAAAGGGTTGATTGTTGAAAGATTTTCAAGTAAATGTGGTGATCTGTGTTTTAGAAAGATTCCTCTGGCAGAACTTTAAGGGTTGGGTAACAATGAGAGAGGCCTTAGAGAAGAAGATTAATTAAGAAGCTATAGAATTACTTAAAGGGAGAGATGAAGAGAACACCAATTAGGGTAGAATAAAAATGGGGAGGAGGGGATAATTTAAGATTCTTAGAGAAGTAAAGTCAGCAGACTTTGAGGACTAACTGAATGGATGCTAGAGGAATAGATTGGCCATTTGGCCATTATAATAACTATGAGATTTATTCATTCAGTAAGTCCACAAAATTTTGTTGACGGTATGTCTCAAGTGCCATGTCCTGTGCAGGAAATATAAAAAGAGCAGGTCTGGTTGTGACGGGCTCTCAGCAAGGAGATCACCAGTGTGCTAATATGCAGACTGCCAGGCCTCTCTCTTACTAGGCATGGGTTATGCAGCCCAGAGATTTGCAACTTTAACAATTACCTAACGTAACTCTTTTTTTAGGAAAGTTTGGGGAACACTGTATGAGAGAATACATTTGTTTCTGGATGAGTGGAAATAATCTATGTAGAGAAAAATTATATACAAAGGCCTATATTGGGAATCCTACTACATCAATATGGGCATCAGAGGCAGATAAAAGGAGGTTTTCTAAGTTACTCTATGGGAAAAAAAACCAAACAAACAGAGGCTAAAACAATAAGAAATAAACTCTCCAGAGAGTACCTCTCTCTAGATCTGAGAAATGGAGCTGGAAACCTCTGTCAATAGGAATGTCTCATTCATTGATTGAAAGATTGGTTCAGGCTCCCATCCAAATCTAGCTTCAGGCTTTAGCATCGATTATGGTGACTGATATTGTAATTCTTCCTTTTACAGTGGAGTTCCTAACTACACTGGAGACTACACAGTGCTTATTTGCTGTTCCACTGGAAAGCCAATACTTATAAAGGCAAAGATCTTCTAGTTGGATGGTGTGGGAGAGTTAGAAGATGGTTTTACTTGTCCTGCAATGCACTTTGTCCTCATTCGAACTGTGAAGCAGGCAAAATTGGATTTTGGTTCCCTCCCCAACCAGGATGCTTGTGTTATCTGTGCCATCTTCCACCACTCCGAATCTCAGCATATACACACTACCCCATGCAGGCTAGAACCCCAAGTACTCAAGTTGTTCCTGGTTTCTTCTTCTAAGATCTAGCTCTCTTTATCTGAGTCTTGTTTATCTTCCCCCACCCCCAAAGGCAACATTGTTTTAATATGACTACTTGATTTTTTTCAAAGTTTCAGTGTATTGTAACAGTTTAGTGTTTCATCTGACCCAGATGATGTGCACTTTAATAGAAGATTTTTGCAGAGACAGTGTCTAAAACTAAAAGAATAATTTAAATGATAGACTTTCAGGTAAGAACAGGTATTTTGTTTAGATGGAGAGAAACTAATTGACCAGGACAAGCACAGGATGACTAACGTTTAGGGGACAGTGCTTTTAAAAAAAATTAATTATAAACTTCAAATATCAATGAAGTCAATACCAACTTCTTTATTGGACAATTTAGGACATTTAAATAATATATATAAAGCAACAGCTGTAGGACTTGAAAATCTATGTATACCAATTTTTTCCCTTGTACCCTCGTCCCCTTCTTTGTGGATTTGAGTTGCCCTGTGATCCTTTGCTGTGTATTTCTTCCAGGTTAGTCAGCTAATAATTCTGTTTAATTCCAAAGACATAGGATATAATGAAGGCACTGAGTGTCAAGACTTAGAGCTGGGGACATAGGTATATTATCTCATTTAAATGTTGGAAAACAGTCTTGTAAAGACTAGAGTAGTTAACCAGACCGACAAAGTTAAATAGACTTCTTGTAGTGATCATTTTACAATATATATAAATATCGAATCATTATGTTGTAAATCCGAAACTAATATAACGATGTTACATGTCAATTACACCTCAATAAAAAGAAGTTATGAAAACAGAGTAGAAGCCGTGCTACATGGTAGAATTAAGGTGAAGATTCTCGAACAATCATCTGTGGAAAAATGCCATGCTGTTTTTATGATAAAAAGTTTTTAAAAACAATAAGCCTAGATTGACTTAATTTTTAATACTTAGAGAAGTTTAAAAATGTGGAATTTTGCACCCGATTGGCACCACGGTACACCAGATTGGCCTCCCTATTTTTACAAACACTCCTAATATCTCATAGTCTGTATGAATAAATACTATGAATAAAAAGCTCAAGTTTTAGACCGTGGGTGTTATGATATCACTGTGGTTGCTCAGATGCCTTTTTCCCTCTTTAACTTTTTGTTTCTTAAGGGTGTTCTGAACAGTGGAGGGTTGTCAAAGAACTGTGTGCTGGTGGAATCAAGTTAAGCTACCTTGTTTTCCTAGTCAGCACCTACTCAAAGTGAATATATGTGCTATGCGGCGGAAGTGCTGTCAACAGTGTTCTGGCCGTTTGTAGGTACTCGAATCACTAACTTTGCTAAAGAATATGTTTGTGAGCCTCCTTTTCAGAGGTTCTGTCTCTGATATTTCAGAACCATTCAATTATAATTCCGATGCTTCCTTTTATGTGGCAGTCATGAGATATCAGCGAGGATAGAATTAAGAAAGGCTTGTGAAGTGCGCTGCGGCGCCTCATGCCTAAGGATCTCTCCTTCTTTTGTTCGTAGTGACAAATGACAGCCTTAAAGACATTTATCCTGATGCCTCACTGTCCTTATGCAGGCAAAAACTTCCACTGAAGTCAAACAAGCTTCATTGAAGTTAATGGGAAGTAATGCCCTTGAAGGGAAGGGAGAACTAGGGTGATTAATTTTAATTAGCCAAAAATAAACAAGCATGTGTCTACAAGTAGTGACAGGAAAGTGGATGTTTGTAACTCCTAACTTAGCTTTAGGGGTCTAGGTATGGCAATTTTGTAGAGAATCAGGTAGAACTATTTCAACTCAGAAATGTAAGAATGTCCATAAAGAATAAAATCCATTCTCCATAGGTGTGTCTCTAAGATATACCTTCAAAACATTAGTTTAACAAAAAGCTACTAAAATATTTTCACATTCCAAATATTTTCCAGTCTTTGGGAACAGAAAAATGAATACAACTAGCTATCCATGTGGATCTAACAATTAGGCTGTAGCAATAGCCCAGTAAACAGTTTTGGTACATGTCATTTATTTGTTTCCATCATCACTAATTCATTAATTCATTCATTCAATAAATATTTAGCAAATGCGCACTAATTTTGTTTTTACACCGCTCTTATAACTATTGGAATCCATAGAATAAGAATTTGATTTTGAACGGAAGGGTGAGTTATAATAATGGAATTCTTCTCATGGAATTCACTTGAGCTCAGTTTTACAAGAACAGTGTTTAGTTAGGAAAAAAGAGAGAGTGAGCGAGAGAGAGATAATTCATAGAGACTATATAAGGAGAGGTATGGAAGCTTAGAAACCCAAGGCATGCTCACAAAAATATGAACTTCTCTAAGGTTCTGGCGAAAGGGTCAGTGAACTACAGCCCATAAGACAAATCCAGATCACCATCTATTTTTGTGTAGGCCATGAGCTAAGAATGTTTTTTAAATTTTAAATTGTTGGAAAAAAAACAAAAGAACACTATTTTGTGATGTGAAAATTATGTGAGGTTCAAATTTCAGTTTTCTTGAATACAGTTTATTGGAACACAGCGACACCCACTCATTTTCCTAATGACAGTGGATGCCCTTGCACTACACAGCAGAGTTGGATGGTAGCTACAGAGACTGTATGGCTCACACAGTCTAAAATACTGTCTGGCCCTTTACAGAAAAAGTTTATCAACACCTGTATAAGGTGCTAGTAGATTGAGACCAAATTGTGATGAAACTTGAATATTGTTTGAATAAAGTGGGACTTCATTTTGTGGGAACCGGTGAATATGAAAGTTTAAGAGTTTATCTTTATGTTATAAAAAGAATTTATTGATGAATTTAGCATTCATTAAATGATGAAATTTTCTATTCGAACATAAGTGCCACATGACCACAAACTATAATCAGGATACCTAACAAATCTTAACAGTTCCTAAAGGTAATTAGTTCAGATGTGGCTCAAGGCCTATAGGTCAAAAAAAAATTTTAAATGAACTTTATGTTTAAAAAGTTCCCAAAATGACTATTCGGCAAACAGTTTCCTGAGGAGGAAAGTCAGACATTACTTTATGGCATAATAACCAAAGACTGAAAAAAATTGTCATTTGATTTAAGTCATTGTTTCCAATATTTTTGAATAAAAAGAATTCCTTCTTTAATGCCAAAAAATATCACAGATCATTTTACATGATAACAGTTACACACATGGAAGAAAATGCATAATGAAATCATACATTTTAAATTAATTTAAATTTAAGCTGCATTTGTAGACACAAAATGTATGTAAACCTTATCTAATCTTTTAAATACTATTTAGTGAATGGGGTTTCAGGGACCTCAAAAAACTGAAGGAAACTAAATGTTCATGGTAAAAAGGCAAGGACTAACTAATGTATATAATGCCATAGAACATTATATAGAAAATTTTGACTAAACTGCTTAAGAAATTATCTAATTTGCATTTTGCTTATGTGATTTTTTACAGCCTTCAAATTTAAAAAATCCAAAAAAAAAAAAAATCCCAAGTTTAGTGAAAAAAAAAATCAAAGACAAACAATTTGGTTAACCATTTAATATATAACTTTTAGACCTGATTGATTCCTTCTCAGAGCTAATTCCTTGAATAGTTCATTGATTTGTCTTCGAATAAGCAAAGGTCAGGCTAAAAATTCACACATAACATACCCTCTATTTGGGTTCTATTCCTAAACTCATCACTTAACTTTTATCCAGATAAATTCTACAACTGGCTCAGATGTCATTTGCAGAACAGGTCCAATAATACTAATCTTTTGCAATGCAAGGAAAAGTAGATAGCTTGTTCCTACCAGTTCAGGAGATACCAGCAAAATGAAAGATAAAAAAAATCTTGGCAGTAGATTGATAAATTTATGATATCATCAAAGCTAATCATGGCACAGCAGCCTTCAACCACAGAATTCAAAAACAACCACTGAAAATACAATACTCTGGCTTTCTCTTCAGAAAACTCAGCTGAATCCAGCTTAAAACTGCATTCACTGAATCTTCCAACATTTTGACTGAGGGGTGATCTGGAGGTCAGCTTTGAGGTCATGAGTAGGGCAATGTGATGAAACTTCCATTTCATTGCCAGCCATGCATTTGAATGAAGTTCTTTTTTATAGTCAGAGTAAGAGTGAAAGGCCAGTAGGGATACCCTTGGTTGTCAATTACTGCATGTTTTATATCTTGAGTCATTGTCCCTAGAACGTGAAGAACTCTTTCTATTTATTTGTTAAGAATTGACCCAAGATCCTTACTTTATCTCCAGAATACACAGTAAACTTCAGAGTTACTATTTTGTTATAGTTATTATTGCTATTCCCAATGTCATTCTATTTACATATTGCTTTTAACATTTTTATTATCATCACCTCTAATCTCATTTGATTTTCCACAATAGCTCTCTATTGGCATTTCCATTTGACACATGTAAAACACACTTGGTCATTTATTTTAAAGACTGAAAATCAGACATTTTGTCTATTTCAATACAGAAAATTTTTGAAAGTTTAAGAAAACCCAACTATTCTTCTTAATTATCTCTCTGTCTACTATGCATTCTATAGCCAAATAAAAGTGATTTGGTCAGGCCATGCCCCTACATGATCACTTTATTCCTAGCTGAAAATTAAAGAAAAGATGATCTAATAACAGTTTTGTTGGTTAATAGGCAATTTAGCCCAGATAAATTAATATAGTTATAGCTAGTCAGATGAATTATGGATAATACAGGATTAGGAAACTGAATCAAATGCATCAAATTAGAAATTCAACAAATATCCATTAGGGACTTTTTATGGACAAAGCATTATGTTAGGCACTAAAAGACTGATAATAAATAAGATAGTGCTTTTATCTTCAAGATGTTTTACAAATCTATTGAAAGAAATGCATGAATTTATTGAAGCTCATATATGTAGAATCTTTTTTACTGAACCTCCATTCTAATCTAAGCATTTTCAGGGAAAAAAAGTAAAAAAGACTACTAAATTCAAAGTTGAACTGAGTCTATATAACTGTAATAAATATGTGGTTATAATATTCTCTGAATTAAACCTTAACTGAAAACTTTACATGCCTACAAAGGATCCAAGAGTTGATCATAAAAGACTCATGAAACTCCATAAAGAATTCTAAGCATCTTCTGCATAAAAGATTCAATTCAAGACTTTATGTTGGATGAGAACTAGTTTTTTAATCTGAATACCTGGATCCAATCCTGGCTTTTCCATGAACTATTTTGATCTTTGATCTTAGTCAAGTTATTTAACCTCATCTTTAAAACGATGGTGGAGTTGGGGTAGATATGAAACTAAGACCTCTCTCAATTTAAAAAGTCTATTACTTTAAAAGTGTGTTGAATTATTAACAGTATTACGAACTCTACATATACACTAGTCCCACCCATTAAATAATGACCCCACTATTCGCTTTCCATTACAGAAGGCGAACAACATAAAACTTTCTTACGGTTTGAATTCCTTACATTTTGCTGAGATTGCTCTTATACTCTGGTAATAGGTATAAGTGAGTGTTTTTAATTATCACATATTTTAGTACAGATGATGCTGGAAATTGTGAAAACCATAGCACAGTGAAGGAGGGTAGAGAAATAAAGAAATGTATAAAAAGGTTTTATTTTTCAACTTGCAATGAGATCATTTTAGCCATTCTTCTGGGCCTTTTACATTAAGCTCCTCAAATCAGAATAACAAATGCATAGGTACTCGTGGAAAATTTTCTTTTAAAAAAAAATCCACTACATTATTTTATTAAAATGGAAACATAAAAATAGATAACTATTCAATAAATTAAAACACGATCCTAATGAATATTAAATAAAGAATCATAAAGTATTGCATTAGTTCCTAAGAAGACCAGTAAGGATTTTCAACTTTGCTTTGCTTCTTTCTTTGTTGGAGGCAGAATGATTGTGGAATATCAGCAAGAGCTCTAATCCTTGGAGCTTGAAGGAGTCTTTATCTCAATTGCTTTTAAACAGCATTAGGCGTGCCCATCCAGAGCAACCAAGGTGAAGGATCTTGTGTGGATTGACTGTTGGGGCCCCGACTGATAATTCCTACTGCGATACACTTCAGTGCCAGCCCACAACAAGAAGCTGGGATTGGATTCAGAGCAAATGTAAGCTTTAAATGGACTTTTACTGTGAAACAAAACACCTGTCTTTCATCCCAATCTAAATTGACAAGCAATAATTTAGTTGTCTAAACTGAGAGCTTTCAGGATTCCAAACTGCATAATGTCAAAAGACAATTGTATAAAAAGTTGCATTTGGATGGTTCAAAGGTAGAATGCCATGTAGGCAAACATATTAAATAATTGGTCTTTTCCTCTCTCCCTCTAGTTCTTTCTTCTGTCCTCTCTCCCTTTGCTACTTTTTCTTTATGTTTGGGGGTGGATGGTGGGGAAGAAAAGAGGAATAGGGTGGAGGAGGTTGTGACTAACTAGAAATTGGAGTGATGTGTAACAAAGGAAATCCTAATATACATTATACATATAAACATTTTCCACTATTGTGGTTTCCACTAGGTAAGTATTTCCTGTGATCAGCTGAAGAATATTTGGGGCCTACAAAATAAAAAAGAATATTTGGGAGAGATTACTAAATTCCTACACCACCTCTCTACATAAATGCAAAATAATGTAGCCTGGATTTTGTAGTTACTTTTTCCACACAAATTCTTCTGATTCCTGTATCTTCCACTTCAGTCGTGTTTATTAAAATCTGGGTACTTGGCATCAGAGCATTCAAATTTAGACCCCTACACTTGACTACACTTTACACTTCCCCCTCAAAAAGTTTGAGATAAATAATAAAAATAACTATGGCTTTGTTTTCCATAAACTAAGACTACATACACACACACACTTGACATTTCTTTTCCTTTTTCTTTTGTTTTGAAAGTTCACATGCTATCCTTTTTCCATTCCATTTTCCTGAAGAGCAAATGAAGGAAGGAAGATTGATTAACAAAATGAAACAGATGCTACAAAAGTAACCAGTTAGTTGTCTGAAGAGATATCTGATTGGACTCTGCCAGCTGTCAATTAGCATTTCTGTGTTTTCTTGATGAAGTGGTATTTACTTTTCTGGACTGCCATTGGCTGAGATGTTTAGTGTAATGAATGCTAAACTGAGCCTAGATCATTTTTTAAATCATAGCTTCAGGCTTAACAGCCCTTTAAATGAATTGTATAAACAATATAGCTGTTAATTCTCAATCAATGTATCATTAATCATCAAATAGTATTAAAAAAAGAACTGTCTTTAAAAAGCTCAATAAACTCTATTAAAGTTAACAAATTATCCATTCAGGGGTTATTTCCTCATTCAGAGAATATCAAGATTTTAACAGAATTATATTTGAAGACACATATTTCTGTGGTCTAATAACTGAGATATATATGCTTGTCTGCACAAATTAATATGGCTTCTGAATCTACGAGTCTGTTTCTGTTTTGTTTTGTTTGTTCATTTGTTTTGTTTTGTTTTATATTCTACATACAAGTGAAATCATACAGTATTTCTTTCCCTTTCTGACTTAATTCACTTAGCATAATACCTTCCCTCAAGAAATTAGTAACTATGATAACCTTAAATCTGTAGTCATCAATAAAAACAGAAAATACATCCCACAGTGAATTCCATGTGCCTTTGGATGGCTGACACACACTAGCAAGCATTGCACCAATTTCATATTAGGAAGTGAAGTATGGCAAAAACTAGAAAAGCATGTATAAGCTATTCTTTCCTGTAATATATAGGCAGTAATTTAAAATTCATCTACAATTTCATAGACTCAGCCCTTGGGAAGCAGTCTAATGATTCTAGCTTACCCTATCTCTTCCGCTGGAATGCAATCCTACCTCACTTGTTCAGGGGATCCTAGCACAGGGACTGGCATATAGTCAGCAATAAATATTTGTTTCATGAATAAACAAGTAAAGGTGGGGGATGTATAGGGATATAAAGGCAAATGACTTTTACTAACTTTTTTAAAGCTCAGCATTAAGCTGTATCAACTTCATACCTACTATCTCACATAATTCTAATAACAACTTTACTAGGTAGGTAGTATTATTCTCATATGTATTATTTAAATTGTTTTTTATTTATACATGAACTTATATACAAATAAATACTTATTTTTCTTACATTTAAATTAATTCAACATACTCAATATTATATATATACATATATATTTAATATACCAAGACCATATTTTAAGAAGTCAAATAATGACTAAAGGCTTACAAGGCAACTATTTTTCCCTGTGAGGTCAGTTTCTCCAGAGGAGCATTTTTCAGTCTCTCTTCTGGGGACATTACGATGCCTGGATGCCATACAAAGGTGTGGGCATCAAATTCAGCCTGTGGCTTCAGAATGGAGGTAATAGTAGAAGTGTGTTGAAAAATAAATTAGATTTTTATCAACTAGATAAAGAAGGACAGTATTGTAAGTCAAAGGCAAAGCAAGTACAAATCTTGGAAATGTGGAGTTGCTGCTATGTTTGTGTTGCTGAGAACATAAGATGACTGTATATGTGTTGCATAAATAAAGGAATATAGGCATCAGGAAACGAAGATGAAAAGATAATCTTGAACTGTTGCACAAAGGTCATATAGTGAAATTCTGAAGAATTTGTATTTTGTCATGCATTTAAGAAGACAAGAAAGAGCTTATGGAGCATCAGGGTTGTATTTTAGGAAGATTAGTTAACATTGTGGAGAACTGATTGAGGAGGGAAGGAAGCAGAGTTAAGCGCACTAGTTAGGAAGCGATTGCAGTCATTCATACAAGAAACCACGAAGACCTGAATTGCAACTATGTACTTATTGTGGTCATTGCCAATGCCCTGACCACCAGGCCAAGTCTTACCCCTTCACTGGCAATGGAACTTCGATGGTGTTTGTGCATCCTCTTCTCAGTGCAGTGCCCTCATCCTCAGTTCAGGAATAAATCCTGATTAGTCTAAGACAATTGTGGAAGATCCACTTAATTTGCTAATGATTGGCTGAGGGATGTGCATGTGACACATTCTGAGTGTTGCAATGTGAAGAGAATTTTGCTGGGAGCTTTTGAAAATATTTCTTTCCTTTTATAAAGAGATACTAGGCTGGACAGCTCCCCACATTGGATATGTTCATGCTCATGATGTGATGACCATGTGGAAGAGCAGAAAGAAAGAACCTGGGCTTTTTATGACATTGTTGAACTGCTGAATTAATTAATCTTTATTCTTCCCATTGTAAGAGATAATAATTTTCATTTATGCAAATTGGTATACCACTTAACCTCCTCTTCCTCCTGCTGTTACTGCTAGAAATGATACCATGTGTTTGAGAATACGACCACATACCAAGAACCTTCTAAGACAACTAACCTACAAAATAGATTCCATTGAAATCACTACTCTGTAGATGGAGCATAAACTCAGTAAGTTTAAATAGTTTTCTGAAGGTCACACAGCTATTGAAGGGCAGGGCCAGCCAGACTTTGAATCTACATTCACATCCAGACTATAAACTTTAAGCGCAATGTCACATTTTCTCTCAAGTCATGAGAGAAGAAGAAAGCAGGATGAAATTTTAAAAAGTGTATAAGAAATTTTATCTATCATCTATCTATTAACTTATGTACTTGATATGTTGAATAACAGAAAAGATATCAAAGATAATTACAAGCAATTTTTTAAACTGAGTGACATGGTGAATGCTGGCAAGATTAACTGAGAGTGGGACTAAAAGCAGAGGTATGGGGTTAGGAATTAAAAATACTACATAGCTGAGTTTAGGACTTCAGAAGAATATCTGGAATATGTTCAGTAGGCAGTTGGGAATGTGAGACTTGGATTTTGAGTTTCTGTTGCATTGCCTTTCTGAGGTGAGTACTTAGCAAATGCTTGTGTAATAAAGTCAATTAATAACTAAACCACCTCTGAATGTGTATAAAAGATGTTCTTTTTCTTGCTTCCTACTTCCACCACCTCATTCAGACAGATATATAACCAAACATTACTGTAATAAGGAGAGAGAACATAAAATATGTTGACTGGACCTTGCTTACTTAGTCTTATATACATGAAGCTAATAAAAACATAGATGAAATCTTTTATTTTCAAAAGATTCATTGGTTGTATATTTTATCTGTACCTTTTCAAATATGAATTCCAAGTCAAATACAAATCATAAATATTTTTATTCCTTTACTGATATTTTCAGTTATCTAACTCACAATAAGCCTACCCTGCAAGGTAGTTTTTAAGTGCTTTGTGTATTTTTTCCCCCCGAAAACCTTAACAGCAAGGGTCAACAGCCCTATGATGCCTCTGGAATGACAACCAAGTGACAACACATTGCACTGATGCTTCCGTTGCCATCCATGTGCTTTAGGTGCATGTGGCAGAGATGTCAGTGAGACAACCAAGCATTGTGCTCTTGGGGAGGAAAGTGTTTACTTTCAGTGAGCTAATTTTTTTGCAGTAATAGAGTCAAATAAGGGAGAAATAGCTTGTTTTAGCAATGAGACACTTACCCAAGCCTTGAGGGTGAGAACACAATGAGAATCAACTACTACTGATAATAATATTAAAAAAATCCACTTAGTCAACTGCTTTGTCCATTTATTCATTGATTTCAGTTATTTGTTATTCACGTACCATTTATTGATCATCTCCAATGTGCCAGGTACTATACCTATGAACATGTTTGTTTCCACTGCTGGACTAAAGATAACTTGAAGACAGGGAATTTTATATCCCCAGGGCAGAGGCTAAGTTCCTCTTTGAGCTGAAGTGAATAACACTAGACATAAGAATGAGAGAAATATCAAAATGAAACCTAGTTTGTAGGATTCCTATGTTACCTTTTTATATGCTGATGGCATCTCGATTAAACAACCAGGTGACTTTGATAGACCTGATTTTCAAAAGAGTTCACTTAGGTGTTCAGGTAATCAGTAAATAAATGAAATATTAAACTACTGGTCTGACAGTCATTTCATTCAGTTGATTGGTTTTAAAGACACCGAGTACCTTTGTGGTGAGAAAAGCCTAGATTCAAATCTTGGCCATGCTATCTTCCAGTGGTATTTCTGTGGTAGAACCAGTTACTACTTTTAAGTTTTATTTCCTCACTTTTAAAATAGTGATTAATATAACAATCACCTAGAGTGATATTTAAATTGGATAGTGAATGTAAAATGCTCAGCATGGTGTGGGGATAAGGTAAGTGCTCAAGTAAAGGTAGTGAATGCAGTAAAATCTTTTTGTCATAATGTTGATACAATCTAATCTAAACTTTGCAAAAGTAGTGTTTGACCAAAATTTCCTAGTGGTAGTTTACTTTTGTTTTTGTTTTTTGCCTTAGAATTCATCGGCAGTTAAGTATTACCAGTGGTGTGGCTTGTCACTGTCTCTTTTCAGCTAATATTCTAAACATGGAAGTCCTCCCATAAAAAAGGCTGGAAATTATTGATTAGTACAAGTAAATCCTAGGCGATGAGCTACATTTGGTGTTCTGGTTCACAGCAATAAGCAAGACTATGAGCCCAGTGTCTCAGTTAGGAATGTCTTCAGCTGCAAATAAACAGACAAGCAAACAAAACCTAGTAGAAGATGAAGGTAGTTTTAGTGCAACAGCTCAAAAATGTCCTTATGGACAGAGGCATTTCACCTCCTTGTGCTCTGTCAACTTCTGAGTACTGGCTTCGGCACTTATGTCCTATGGTCGTTACCTTATGATTATAAGATGGCTGCTACAGCTCCAGGCTTTACTTCTGCTTTTCAGACACAAGATTGGTAAAGGTCTTATCCACCTGAAGCTTTGATTTCTTTTTTACTCCAGGAGTATTGTCCTCCTCAGCAGGCTTCCAATTATATCTTGCAGGCCAGATGTGACCGTTTGCTGGCAAAAGTAATAAGATTTCATTTATTAATTTAGATCAAGAGGATAGGTAGAAACCTATCTAGGCGTTTTCATCTACTTTCTGAACTCACAAGAAGGAAAAGCAGCAAATAGCTATTAGGAAGGAAACAGGGCCTTCCACACTCCAAATACCTTGGAAGAAATTGTATTTGGTTTAAAATTCAGGATAATTAGAGCACTTACATTACAAACAATTCAGGATGACCTTGGGCAAGTTACTGAGCCACTTAGAGTATTAGTTTCCTCCTGTGTAAAATGGGGAAAATAAAATCAGTCTGAGAGGTTTGAAAGCTTCTGACTCAGTCCCTGGCTGATAGTAGCCTCGTAATAAATGTTGACCTTCCACTGTGAGATTTTGGCCAAGTTTATTTTAAAACTCTAAAACTCAGTTTCTTCATTAGTAATATGGGCACAGCAATAGTAAGGTAAGTCTTGTAAAGCATTCAACATAGCTTCAAAGTAGTACAGCTCAGGGATAGTTGATTATGATAATGGAAGATGATTAAGTTGAGGTTGGGGGCATGAGTGGTGGGAGGTAGGGAGACAGACAATGAACAGCAAACATAATAAACAAGTACTTAAATAAGGACTATGGAAATAGAAACATGTAGAGTATGGTAAGGGGATCGGGGTGTGGGGGCAGCGGCAGGGTTGAAATTTTAAATGAGATGGTTGGTCCGGTGGATGATATCGGTTGGTTAGTCTATTTCAGTGGTGTTCTTTGAGAGTTAAAAGAAAAAAAAAAGGGCTAAATAAAACTCTCCAACCTTGAAGCCCTGCTCCTAAACGAAAATTTCTTTGGCCTTGAAGAATGCTTGGTCACAGAATTTCTTTATCGATTTCAAAAGTAGCACTGAAGGTAGGTAGTCCTTCCTTTTATTTGCTATTATCAGCTCACACTTTAAAAAGGATGAGTGAGAGGTATCTGACTCTTTTCCATAACTATTTATTCACCTGTTTGTTAAGGACAGAGAAGATATATCCTTTTTTATCCCCTTTCCTCTGCCTCTAGATCCAAAAAACTTATTCACAGGAGCTCCAGTTCTTGTCAAACAGACTCCCTCAAATCCGCTTTTTCTCCTATGATTATAAGAACCTGTTCCAGCAGGCCCAGCAGGACTGGCCTCTGCCTCAGGCTAGACAAACCCTCCCAGAATGGTCACAGGTTAAGCTCTCAGTGGCAAAACTCTGCCATGAGGGGAATAAGCAAAGATGGATAAAAGTCTTGGCCTCCTATGGGAGGCTCAGAGAGTTCCTCTCCTTCCACTTCTCAGGAAGCTCTGAAGAATGTTTTGTTTCCCTCCTTTCCCCCTGTTTTCCCTTTCCTCACCTCCCAACAATTATGCCTTGCTTCAAATATTTCAAATGAAAAGACTTTTTGCATTCCTCTTGGGGAGACAGATTATCTTGTCTTTGTGTTGAGGGGCTCTGGAGGCTTGAGAGTTTGGCGAAGGATTTCTCTAAGTAAAATCCAAGAATCAAGAGGAATCCTTTTGACTCCAAGACTTCTAAAATAGAAGAAAGAACCAGATGGAGTAACTATATGACTGACTTCGCCCACCCACCTTAGGGCTAGCTGGACCGACCATCTCATGTAAAATTTCATCCCGCTTTCCTTATCCATTTACCTCACTCTATACGTTCCTGTTGCCGCAGTCCTTGTACAACTACTTATTTATTATGTTTGCTATTCATTGTCTGTCTCCCTACCTCCTCTCATGCCCTCAACCTCAAGAGACTATACACTTTTTGAGGTTGGGAATCTCTGTGTGAATTGACCAAAGGATTGTAAAGGAAGGGAACCCCAGATTATTTATTTATCTGCTACACACTTCTGTGATGTTTACCACATGCTAGGCACTGTAGTGAACCCTTGCAAAACTTGACTTATTTAATCCTAATAGCAAGTCCATAAAGAAAGTTATGTTATTATCCCCATTATACAGGTGAAGAAACCAAGGCATGGAGAAGTAAAATGGCTTGCCAGGACTCAGAGGTAGCCAGTGACATAGCCAGGATGCAAACATAGGCAGTCTGACTCCCAAGTTCCTGCTTTTTGCCACTACACTATATGACCACTCATTATGCTCTGCTGAATAAATGAATGAATGATGCTTTCAGACTCAGCTCCAACTCTAAACTTATAAGGTCTATTTGCTACACTTTTTTTTTTCTGGGGAGAATTAACTGCTCTATCTTAGTGCTTACTCTACTGTATTATAATGTCCCTCCACTTGTAGTGCTAAGCCCCTTGAGAGTGAAGATCTAGCTCAGAAACTGGTCCACTGGAGGACATGCATCAACAACTGCTGGTCCAAATAGAGTTCAAAGAGAAAAGAGTTGTGAATTGTTTGTAGGATGAACTTTGAAGTCTATGGAGTCCTAAATACTACAAAAATCAGGACCAGTTATTTGGAAAGGCAGAATTTTGCTGGTTCTAAAGGAATGATATTTCTTTGGCCGTCTGCCCATTTTTCAGACAGATACCCTAAACACATTTTTGTGATGTTTATCATCCTAATCACAAATTTGTTGAAGCTTGGCTATGGCTAAAAATGGTACTAGAGATAAAATGAAAAAAAAAGTCTCTCCAATAGTACGTATCTTTACTCTTTTTCTTTTTGTATATCTTTCGCTATATTAGGTATATATTTGATATTGTGAAGAAACATAATCGTCAATGCCTCAACATGAGAGGTGCCATGTTCATTCATTTTTTCACATTCTCAGCCATCCTGTAAGAGGCACTGTGCTGGGCACTGTGAAGGGTGCAAAGAGGTTTGTGAGACTATTCAAGCAGTTGGCCCTCTAATGGGGAACGTGAAAACAATAGGCATTAAAATGAATACAGAAAATTTGAGTATTAATATCAACAATATTAACATTAGCAGTCACTGTAATAACAGATTACAGTTTAAAACTCTTCTGAATTATCAGGCAAGTTGTCAAAAGCTTAAACATATTTTTCCATTTAATTTTCATAGTGATCCAATAAAGATCCTATTAATGGCCCTATTTCATAGATGAAAAGACTGAGGGTCTATAGAACTTAGGCATTATACCTAGGCACACAGTTAGTGCCAGAGCTGGGAACTGACCCTAGATCTAATGGACACCAGAGTATTCTAAAATTAAATTTAATGATGAAAATTTAAATGCTAAAAAGGGGAAGAGGATCATTGTTGGTTATACACTAAATCTCGAATCCAGGAAATAACAACAGTTATTAAAGGAATTAATAGGAATAGTCTGCAACTATTATTATTATTAATTATTTTTTCATGGTGATGATAGTGTTGAAACAGTGATCCAGGATTTCTTACATTCTTACTTATGAGAAGGAAAAGCATTTAGTGTCATAGTTGCAGCCTATTCTTTTAGATCCTTTTTTAATCCTTTTACTCTAGTTTTCTTCTTTTCTTCTGTTTTGCTGTCTGATATTGATGCATCATACTTCCATATCAGATCAAAAGCATATGGGATTTTGAACTTATTGACACTGTTCTGTTAAAAATTACATTTAGAAGCATGTTAAAAGGTCACCTCTCTGGTTACTTATTTCTTGACACTTTGCGAGCACAGACTGTAGCCTTGGTTCATTAGTCAAGGATATTAACAGCCAGGGTTCGGCTTCCTGAGGTCACGTGGTACAGTCTGGGCCCACACATATTTCTAAGGCTTGTTAGAGTCCTTATTCTTTAAGAATTTCCCATTAATCTCTGCCCATAAGTGCAATAATAGGTTAGTTAGTCATCAGATAAAAATCAGAATCATTTCTACAAGTATCTTTAATAATGTTCATTAGTTCTGTGCTTATGTTTTAAGGGAAAAGAAGGTGGGGAGGAAAATGCCCCCTCTCCAACACAGAACCTTTCCCTTCTTCAAGAGCATCTTGAAGCATTTCGGAATCATTGAAATTAAGACACTAATACTGTGCCAAATCAAATGCAGAAAATGCGCTTTTCCTGTGAAAATGAGGATTCCTACAATCTTGACTCCTTTTATTCACATAGAGGCATCATCTTTGATCATTATCAGATTTTACAACTCATTGTTCCCTTCTAATCCTCAGGGTGAGAGGATCATGTAAATGGACAGGCAAATACTTGGATTACAGAAAACATCTGATATTAATAACGGCAATAAAAAATGTTTACCTAACTTGAGCAGATTTTGTGTATAGATAGGATTTGTGTGGGTGTCTGGGTGTGCGTGTGCATGTGTGTTTATCCCCCCCTATCACTCAGAAAGAAAATATCAGAAAATCGGGATATGCATTATAGGATTTTTGTATGCAATATTAGTCCATTTCTTGGCAGAGACCCAAATCTATTGTGGTGAGAAAGTAATAGATGAACTAACTAGGGACTCAGACTTACTGGCTACTGTCCAAGAAACATTAAAAAATTGAGTACTGAACATAACAAGTAAGATGGTGCATGCAAATTTAGATGTCTTATTGAAAACAGCACATTTATTAATATATTAGACTTGTAGACGTGAGGGTGTTTTAATACCTACTCAGAAATTACTCATGGGTCAGCTTCACATAAATATCACTTGCATAAGTGTGAGCTTACAGAAATGATTCCAGGCATGAGTGATCATGGCTGGACTATTCTAAAAACTGGGAAATAGGCAAAATGTGTTATTGTCATGGTCAAGGCATCACCTTTCCTCTTAATTAAGTCAACATTAGATTATCGAACTCCTCCTATGTGTCAGGCCCTATTCTAAGATGCTGGGAATACCCAAATAAGAAAATTTAAAACATTATCGCACAGGAACTGTTTTTATTTTTAAGTCAGGTTTATTAAAATATAAATTGTAAACAGAAAATCTACCCCTTTTAAGAGTACAGTTTGATGAGTGTTAACAAATGTGTACAGGCACATAACCACCGCTATAATTAATATACAGAGCATTTCCATCTTCCCAAAAAGTTCCCTGTTGTTTCTTTGTAGGTAATAACCTTCTCTGATCCCTGACAATAACGAATCTAACTTTGTCTCTCATGTTTTGCTTCTTCTAAAAGCCATATAAGTGGAATTATGCAAATTACTTTATAAATTGAAGCTTTTGTGTCTGGCTTCTTTCATTTAGCATAATGCTTTCCAGATTTATCCTTATTTCATGTATCAATAGTTCATACATTTTCTTTGCTGAGTAGTATTCCACTTGTCTGTACCAGTCGATAGACTTTTTAATCGTTTTCAGTTTTGGTGATTATGGATAAAGCTACTACAAATATTTGTGTACAGACCTTGTTCATTGTGTGGGCATATGTTTTTATTTTTCTTAGGTAAATACCTAGGAGTGGGATTGCTGGGTCATACGGTAAGTGTATGTTGAACGTCAAAAGAAACTGCCAAAAAGTTTTCAAAATGATCGTATCGTTTTGTTTTCCCACAATGATGTATGAGATTTTTAGATGATCCATATTTTCATCACTGCTGGCTATCACTAGTCATTTTAATTTAAGTCATTCTAACAGATGTGTAATGGTACTTCATTGTGGTTTATATTTGCATTTCACTAATGACATAAGGTTGAGCATCTTTGAACGTGCTTATTTGCCACTGATACCTCTTTGGTAAAGTGTCTGTTCAAATCTTTGTCTATTTTTAAAAATTAAGTTTTGTCTTCTTTGGAGATGTTATGTGAATTTAAACATTCGGTTTTCTCATCTGTTAAATAGAGGTAATGCCTACTTCACTATATTTTTGTGAAAGTAAATAAAATGTTGGATATAAAATGTTCAGCATAGTCCATAATATATTGTAGAAATTACATAAATAATTATTACTCTATTACTATTATTGTAAGACACAATTCCTATCATAAGGTGCTTACCGTCTGGTTAAATTCAATGTCTTTCAATTTCTTCTAGGTAACATTCCATCCCATTCTATTTTAATGCTCCTTGAGCCTCAGCTAAACTTTGATAGAGTCTTAAATGGTAACTAAGACATTACATAACTAAGACACCACATTCTGAGAAGGCAGGGAGAGCCCAGAGCTTCTCTAGAAATCTCAAGGAGAGTCATGAGGGACAGAGACCAGGGAACTTCATTCCTCTGAAAGTTATAAGGACAGAATGAAAAGAGAAGCCCTACTGGCCAATAAACAGATGGGAGAGGCAGGAACTTTCCATTCTACTAGCGATTAGGGAATGCAAATTAAAACAATAATGCAATACCATTTTATAATTCTTAGAGAAGCAAAAAATAAAGTTTGATAACATTAAGGATCTTGACAATGTAAAAAAAAATAGTTAAAGCCATTTGGAGATAAATTTGGCAATGATAAAAAAAACATTGACGATGTCTGTTTCCTACCATCCAGCAATGTCATGTCTATGCACCTACCTTAGAAAAGTGCTCTCCTACTATAAGGAGATCTTTCCAAAGGTGTTCATTACAGCATTATTAACATACAAAAGCATTCACCTGTTTTTCACTCCTAATTAATATTTATATAAATAATTTCATTTCTCCAATTAGACCCATAGTCTCTCCTTTTCCTATAAGTTACGTTTTCCAGAAAATCTACCATGATCTTGTTATGAACTAGAATTCTTATCTATCATGTGTTGAGAGCTTTGGAATCACAGCAGAGATATTTTCACTACCTGAGTCAATTCAGTGTTGTGCACAGGACAATCTGCACTCCGTAGGCAAATTTGAAAAGAGTCTGCAAGAAGTCTTAAGGAGCAAATTGGGAAATTTAGATAATTTCTTGCTGAAGTGCTTAATATCTGGTAATATAAGCACTTGAAATGTCTTTAAAATGTCAGTTGGGAAAGAAAAGGCTACATTTTCTAGAGTAAAACCTTAATTCATTAGAGCCCTCAAATAAAAAGTTTGCACCTCTGGTTTCCTCTCAGAAAGGGAGAAATAATCACATCATATGAAGTACTAGTCAAAAATTAATCAATATATCTTCAGAAACAGCTTCTATACCTTCTATATTTCCATCTGGAGCGTTAGTTGACTATTAGCATTTAATAGTAACCTGGAGGCCTTGAAAGCATCTCAATGATTTTAAAGACTTGATTTTGCTCAACGTGCTATCTAATTAAGAAGAATAATAAAACTTTTGAATAACACATTTTGAAACAATAAATTCTGGGTTTGGGTTTATCAGCCCTAGGTTATCAAGAAGTAGCACAACTTCAAAAATTTAGATATGCATCAAAGGCAAGGTCATTGAACCCATGTATATGCATTGCTAGATGCAAAGTACACTGTAAAATATTGTTGCCAAGACAGGGAAAATATACATGTTGTTTCACCCAATAATTCTACTTCCATCACAAAATGGGAGAAATTATATTCTTCAAAGATGTTTATTGCAATGTTATATTAAAATTATAAAAAATATAATACCTCAAGATGAGATTGATTGAATTATTGAGCACATCTAATTACTTGAATATTATTCAGCTATTCAATATGATAAATTGAAAATAATATATCAACAAAACAAAAGACATAGTATATATAAAAGTACTGTGTCTATGATTATAATAATACTGAAATTATGAGTTCGTGTGGACAGGAATTTGAGGGAAGTTGGCAAACATTCATTCTCTTTCTGGGTGTTTGGGGGTCAAGGCTGAAATTATTATTATTTTGAATAGTTTCCTACTTCTACTTTTTTTCTGTTATTTTAAAAGAAAGAACATTAAATGCAATACTACATTCTCTGAGTACATTTATTCATTTAGTACTACGCCTCATTCCCATATACAATCGCCAACATTAATGTGAGTTTTCTGAGGATATTTTGAGTAAAATGAATTCATATTCTTTGCAAAGTGGTGACAGTTTTCTTATATAAAACACATCTATTTTAAAGAGAAGAAATGTTTTCCCCCTTTTCCCCAACTACTTCAGCTAAGCTTTCCCTCAGTTTGTATAATCAGAACAAGCTTAAAAAAATAAATAAGTAAAAATCAGAAAAGGTGGACTTCTGAGATGGAAGAATTTTCTTAAGCTCTCATGGCTCTAATTGTTACATGCAAATTGTTCAATAAATAACATTGGCTATAAAAAGAAAAGATATTAATTAAGAAAAGGATTTAGGCTGACTCAGTCTCATACATGAGACAAAAGGTTAAGTAAATGCCAAGGCCGCTGTGCCTCCTCAAACAATGAATATTAGTTTTAGAATCATTAATGTCTACTTAGAAAACAGAGTCAGATTGGAGACTTGTATGCCAAAATAACCACAGCCAGAGCTGTTTCTTTTCAATCTGAAGCAAAATTATTCTCCAACTGCGGGCTAAATGTATGCAATTAAGAATGCTAGGTTAGACAACAGAGACTGGCACTTTTAATATATAGCCAAATTGAGATCATGTTTTTCCTCTAGTGTAGTAACTTACATGGTTAATATGTATCAGCAAGATCTGGATCAATTTTGCTGAGGAAAAAGCAGGGCTGCCTGGTAGTGGGAAGCCACTCTACTGTCTGATATAGTTGCAGCAGAATCCCAAGAGCAGGTCAGTAAGAGACAGGAGTGAAGACATGGCTGGGACAGCCTTCTGCCTGTAGCCAGGCCATGCTTCCTCCGAAGACAAAAGGTATCTTCAAAGCAAGATACTCTGCAGACTCACTTCCGTTTCCCCCAACAGGTTGAGCCTTGGATACTACCTGTATTAATCTGGAAATTCTGCAAGCTGAATTTTATTTGGTAGTGAATTTTTTCTCTAGGGTTATTCTTTAATCATTTTCTACCTTCTTGCCAGGTAGGTACTCTGCTTAAATTAAAGTGAGCAGGAAGGAGAGCTTTTGGTGCACTTGAATTTTGGCAGAGTTTATAAATATAATTTATATTTCTTTGATTTTTATTTAGTTTTCCAAATAACTTGTGGGTTTCCAATGCCTCTGTCAAGACAAAATATGTCTTTTAGCATCGGCGCTTCCACACGTAGGCATAAGTGATTCATATTTATGTATCTGCAGAAGTATGATATTCAAATTCTAAAATCTAGAGGAGTTTTCTTTGGTGATTATTTTTAATTAATAATAAATAATTATTAATTATTGCTAATGTTAATTTGTATAAAATGTATCTAATATATAACTTAAAAAGTCCTCAGGGTGAAAAAGGTGAAGGTGATTATAGTCAATAATATTGCGATAAGTTTGTACAGTGACAGATGATTACTAGAATTAGTGGGGTGATCACACTGTATAAAAATATTGAATCACTATATGGTACACCTGAAACTAGTATAGTACAATATTGCATACCAACTATACTTAAATAAAAAATAAGTAAATAAAAATAAAATGCTCTAAAAAGTTCTCTTACATCCCTGCTATGTAAAATATCTGTGGTATGAAAAATAATCAGGGTTCAACAAATGCCTTTTGCCTCAACTCCTATTTCCCGAATGCCTAAACGCATGTATTCACTTAAAAGATAATACGATCCATTGCGTTTAATGCATTCATGTTTATAACGTTGGCTTCTGAAATCAGATTTTTGTTTAGCTAAATACGGAAAAGAAAGACCTCTAATTCTAGCCTGATCCCATGAGTAATTAAAGAGGACTCTGAGATGCACAGTTTTGAACCTCGAGGATTCCTAAAATGGGACAAGAAATGTGAATGAAAACCGATGTGAGAGGAGATGAAGGAGTGGGTACTGGGTAGGTGTCGGCATCTCAGCTACCTGATAGAGCAAGTTTAGGAAGTAATTTCGCTAGGTCCTGCCCTAGTTCCTCCACCTTTAAAATGAGATAATACGACCTACCTCCATTCTGCCTTTCTAATGTTTTTCTCACTTTACAGGAATATATTATGAGGTTAAAGAAAATGGATAAAGAAACAAAGCAAGAATAAAAGAGTCAATTGGTAGAAATAAAATAATCTAATGTGAGATGGCTTAATGTATTTAAAATATGATAAAATTTCAGAGTATTGTTAGTTTTTATTCTCTAAATAGCTAATCATGAATTTGATAAAGACTATAAAGCCCTTACTGAAGGCTTAACTCAATTACCATAATTTCAACTACAAGAAATATATATAAACATTATGTACACAATGCACATATATTACATATATAAATGTATATAAAATATATGTACATTATTGATATACTATATATTTCGGATATGTGCTTACTTATATATGTATGTGTATATGTGTGAGCGCACACATATACACACGTGTGGGTGGAGAATGAAGACTCATCCTATATATATGTATGTACATGTCTGTGTGTGTCTGTGTGTACATGTATGTGTGTTTATACATTCCAGACATTGTAGTATTAATGGGAAGAATTTTTCCTCTGAAGACTTCTCCAGAGGCAGCTGGCAAACCATGGAACTATGCCATAGACAGGATAGCTGTACATTAAGGTCCCTTTTGTTGAACTCTTCTGGGGCTATAATCAGAACAAATTGTTCCTATACTGAATTACCTTTGTAGAAAAGTGCAGCAGTGAGTTAGACCTGGCTTTAGAGGTGGCAGATGCGGGAAACTTTGCATCTGAAGGAAAGATAGAGACACGTGGTTAAAGACTGAAGTCTCCTGTTGTCTTCCTCTGTGCTGGAAGTGGGTGAGAGGCTTTCTGTGGACATAGCTATGCAAACAGAAAAGTAATACATCAGGGATGGGTGAAGGGAGTGGTACAGAATGGTAAACAGTGAGTGAGGTGCAGAGAAGAAAAAGCAAAAATGGAGACAGTATACGTATATAGAGTGAAATAAAGGGAAGCACAGAAGGTGACAGATGCAGAGGAAGAAACAAACAAAAGTAGGAACCCCAATTAAGGAGACAAATGGGATAAAGTGTAAAAATATAAAAGAGGTGGGAACTGAGCCAAAGTAAGAGACAGTAAACTAGGGTGTGGAAGAGCAATACAGAAAGCAGAGAGGCTCACAGTAAATATGAACACAAAGAAACAATAGCAAGGGAGAGAGTGATAGGGACAAAGAGAACTCTAAACGGGTTCTCTGAGAGCCTGGAGCATTGGAGATGTCATTTAAAAAAAAAAAAGCGCAAATGTGGGAGGAGGGAAAAAGAAAAGAAACTAAAGGAATAAGAAATTCTATTTTTCAAACACAGGCAAAATAATTGTATTAGAAGTCACTTTTGCCAAGGAAGCACAGGAGCCTAGAATAGGGTGGGGGCGAGGGGAACAAAAGAATGGATATCATGTTTCCTTCCTTTTAAGGGAAGTGAGAAACACTAACCAAAGAAATAGCCCTATTTAGTTGTTGGTTGAAGAGTAGAGAAAGGACAGTCCAAGAGAAGAACAAGAAGTAAACAGCTTAGGAAATTCCCATGTTCCTTAGGACTCCATATTGAGAACCAAATGCAGTCATCTAATCCATGTTGGGGATATCTTACTGTCTTTGGCTCTGTATTATATAGTGCAGTATACTGATGCACTTACAGTATAATAGTCAAGAAAACATGTGTAGTCCATGCGTAATTAACTATGGCACACAGTGGTATATTAGATAAGGAAGTAAAAATTCTGATACATCATAACATTTCCAATTCGCCAGTATGTTCCTTATTAACAAGCTTTATTATTAAGGCTGGAAATGGGGTGGAGGGAGGAGAAGCTTTGTTATCCTTGAGGTCATTTTCCAATGACCACGTTAACTGAGAATGGGATTTCATCTACAAGTCTGTTGATGGAGAAGCTTTTATGCTCATATGTAATAGGTAAACAAGAACCAGGCTTAAATTTTCATAATAGTTTCAATATATGTAGTAATAAAATAATACCAAAGAATTTTATTGTTGTAACTATTTCTACAGGTTTCATCATAATTTCTGTAATTAATACATTTCTATTTGTGGTTAAAACTAAACCAGAACTAAGAAGAGATCATAAGCTTCAATTTTACAAGCCGCTTCTACCTACAAGCCTTGGGAATTTTGAGATATTTTAGCTATTTTATGATGTAATCATAAAATACTGAGTTTATTTTTTTTACCCAATTTGTAAATTACCTTTTTTATTCAAACAAAGCAGCAAAATATTTTCGTTATTAATTTTCTTTCCCCTATATTACAAAATTCCTGGTTCATCCCAAGTACTTTCCTAAGAAATGTAAAACAAAGTAATGAAAGTTGAGAGCAATCAGTAAACCGATTTATTGTTGAAGACCAGTCTTAGTCTAAAATAAAAACGAGTAACGTCGTGGTGTATAAAAATGCCACTCCTCAGTCTTGTAATTGGTTTTCAAAATGTATGACCAAGAAATGTTTTTAGACCCCTCCATTTCTCTTCTTCCTACTCATTCCCACTCTGTACAAGTCCACATGTCATTATATTTCAACAAACTTAAGCAGCTACTTGGCAAAGACATATTTGGTTTTTCCCTAAATGCCCATATGTCCATGTCATGCAGATGCAAATGTTACTGGAAGAAAATATGTAATGCATTCAATGCCTGGACGTTCCAAGCACGCTGACTTGTGCTTTTGATGGCATCATTACTTAACTGGGTACTCCTCTAGCTCAGGCCTAATTTTTTTAACCTTGTCTTTAGCAAGGGTATTACTGAAATTCATGTGTTACATCCTTTAATTTACCAAGAAGCTACCATATTTATAACTAAGAAACGGGAAAGTATCAGAAGGAGGCAACCATTTCCAGTTGCCTCCTGTTTCTCTCAGAATGGGGCTGAGTTCATCAAAGAGAAACCAGGTTTTTAACCAAGAGGGTCCATGTCCTACAGATGAATGAGATACACATTTCAGTCATTAATTCATTCTTTCACTTTCTGTGTGCTGCATAGGAAGAGTAGTGAGATGAAGTACAGCCCAGCCTTCAAGAACTCACAGTCTCCTAGGTCAGACAGACACATTCACAAGCCCTTCGCACTCTGTGATGATTCCTGCTCCACAGGCACCAGCATTGCATGCTGGGAGCATGGGGCAGGGGCAACAGGAAGAGGAGCCTTGAACATGTCCTCAGTCAATATGCAAACTCTCAAAATGTGTTTTGCGGTGGCAGTGGAGGACAAGTTGATGTCATTATATTCCTTTTAGAGGCGGGGGAAAAAAACCTGAGACTCAGAAAAAAAACTAGAAGTAAACTTTTCCACAGCCATCATGCAGAGCTGAGATTAGAACCGTTTCTGAAGGCACAGTGACTCAGCCCAACAAAATAGATGTGCTGTTCCAGCATTGCTTGGCAAAAAGCCCGCCTTGCCATGAGTAGAAAAGATGCTACATTTTGTTTCATATTCAAAATATGTTATATAACCCAGCTGGAATTCACTGAAACTATGTTCTCACTTCATTCCAGACCCTTAAGGGACACCTGGAAGTGAATTGTGGGCAACGAACCACCTGTGTTCTGTTTGGCTTTTTCTTTACAAAATCAGCTCTTTTTCTTGATTTCTCTATTTGTGTTAAGGTGACTTCCTGTTATACAAAAGCAAAGGGTCAGAATCAACAGTAGGCCTTTCTTTTCCGCTCCCTCTCCTATCTGCCAATCCTAAGGTTCACTCATTCTTTGAGTGTTACACATCCAGAAACAAACTCATCTTCTTTTCTGTCTGTGGTCTCCGCATTCATACCATGACATCCTGACTCATCCGATGGTGTCTCACCTATTTATCAAATCTTCCTAAGTATTCATCAGGGGTTTAATACATGCCAGTCATTGTGAGAAATCTTTTACTTACATTATCTAAATAAAATCTTGCAAAAATCTCAAGAGTCAGTATCCCATCTTCAGATGAGAAAATCAAGGTCCAGAGAAGATAAATTACTGAAGGACCTAGAGCCACACAGCTACTTAGTACTCTGTCTGGATGGCAGGCCTTCGCAGTCTCCATAGGGATATAATACTATAAACACTTTGATTAAAAAGGGCTGTGCCTAGGACTTAGAACCCACCAACAGTTAAGATAGTGCAATTCTTAATGGATACATACTAATTATTTCATTTTAAGGGTGCTCTGTAACTTCAGTTTTAAAAGCGAGAGTAATGATCAAGTTCAAGCCAACTACAGACTCTAACCGTCCAATGACCTTTAGTCTGTAGAATTATACACCTGTTTTTATTTCAGAAATATACACCTGTTTTCATTACTAAGGAAGTATAAAAAAGAAGATTTGTCCATGGCTGGGAGAGAGAAGATCTTAGAAACCACACCTATCAGTAAACAAACAGAGCCTTCAATTTGTGTTCGTTATCCCTTTCCTCCTCACCATTGGGTTTGGGCCTAGAATGCTGGCACACATCTTCCAGTTTATGCTTTGATGTAGAGGATGATGACACCAAGACTGTGAGTTTACATAAAACAGCTCTTTGGGAGTCGGTCCTCCACAAAAACCTTTGCCATTTTGCTCCAATACAATTAGGCCATTCCTGGTGGCCCCAGTGATAAGTGATGACCTGTTATGTGGTCATTGTGCCAGAGAAAAGGAGTAGCAAATCCCACCTGAGACAAGCCTCTTTCAGGTATATTTTTTAAAGACTTCATTACACCAGGCTAGAAATAGGAGCGTCAAGCATCTGAGGTTCCTCAAAACACTGAAGGGAGATATGACTTACTTTAAGTTCAAAAAGTTCAGTCTGCACAGCCAGTGATTAAGAAAACTTTTCATAAACCTCAGAGTTTCTGTGAAGATTCCAGCTACTGAGAATGTCAGTCTCTCTGATGAAAGATAACTGGAGTCAGGTTAAAGGATAATGTTTGCATCTTTACTGTGTGGGTTCAAGAAGCTGTACCCCACTAGAGTTAGCTAATATTATGCAAGCTTTGAAAAGAGAGATGTTTTTGTGACTAGGGTAACCTAGGGAGAATAAAAAGTCTGATTTGATGAAAAGCCTCTGGTAAAATTAGAACCTGCTTCTATGCTTATTCAAGGAAAATAGAAAGTAATGAAAATTAAAAGAGTAGCAGAGGAATCTTGCAAAAATCCTGACAAGATGGCAATCTAGAATTCAATAGAGTTGATTTTGTCTTTCTCTATGGTTTCATTAGTTTTTTTCTCTTCCTTTCCATTTCTTTTTCTTTCTATTTCTCTCAAATAGACGTGTTTCTTAGTAAATTCACTATACGCATGGAAGCAATATTTTCAGGGAGTGAATGGAAGCTTTCAAAGAAGAGACTCTTGCATTGAACAACGGGGAGATGGGGATCAGCATCACGCCAGCGAACAGGTGCTCCTCGGTGCCAACTTAATTCAAGGGGCAGAGTAAAATTCTACAGAGAGGAGAAGTGGCTGATTTTAGACAAGCTTCAAGGATCTAGCCTGGCAGATGGTATTTGTCTGGGTATTATTTGGAAACTTTTTATTACATCAAAAGCCAGGAATAGAACCCGAATAAACTGACATGTTTAACATGAGCGGTGGGGCAGAAGCGGGCCACAGCCAGAGTACATGATAAGATTAAAGTGTGTTACAGAGGACAGTTAATATCAACATCAAGAGACATGGAGTTAACCGATTTGAACCAGCACAGCGATCATTAATTGATTAAATCTAATGGGGGTCCTACTCTGTGCTCCCCAGGCTTCAGAGTATAATACCAGCCAGGCCAGGCCCAGTGGACCAAACCAGAGTCTAAAGTCAAAGCTGAGGGTACAAGAGCAAAAATGAAAAGTGAGGCGCAGAGGTCTTAATCCCAGAATCCTTGGAAAAACACCCTTAGGTTACTATTGAATCAACTGCACTATAAAGTTGTCTGCTTATTTCAGAGGATCAGCGTCTACTATCTGGGCAGGTCTGGAATAGGCCAAGGGTTCAGTCTGATTCTGCAAGCCAAGAGCATCCCAGGTCATTGAGGATTTCTCCTTCTGTTGCTCAGACTAGCACACAGGGAGGAAAGAGCATCAGGGAAAGGTGTTGACCACCGGGACTTCTCACAGTGGTGTTATAAGGGGCAGTGAAGCATTTATGAAGTATCTAGTACAGTGCCTGGTGAATACTATAAAGTCTGGATTGAAATCTTTATCCAGCAGTTACTAGTTGTATGATTTTGGGTAAACCACAGCCCCTTTGAACCTCGGTATCTACATTTGTATAATGGGCATCATCATAACACTTCCTGTGCCTGTCCTTGGTCTGTCAGTCCCCAGATCCATTCCCTGCCTTTTCTCTTCTCTACTCTCTATTGCAGGGTATTCACCCTATAACTGTGTTTTCATTTTTCTGGCAATGAGAGGTACTGGTAGGAGAATGAAGGGCAGGGAAAAGAAGAGGGCCAGAGAATTTCTCCCACAGTCTCTCTGCCTTGGCTGGCATTTCCAGAAGTAGCTGTGTCTCCTGTGTGGTTCTAGTTCACTCTGGGCTCTGGTAATCCTGCTCTCCTCCTTTTCGTATCAATACGAGGGCGCCTCACCACACCTTGCTTGGCTTCTCAGTTCTTGCATCACTTGTGTTATCAATGCTCTATCTTACTTTCCCTGTGTTACCAATGTTCTGTCTTAAATCCTATCTGATATAGAGGGTTTCCTTTTTCTTGCTCAGATTCTGACCAAGACACCTTCCTCACAGTGTTCTTATAAGGGGTAGTGATAATCACAGACATGAAACATCTAGTACAGTGCCTCATGATTAGCAGAGTGCTTAGATTTGCCATGTACTTATGGATATTGAAGGAGGACCTGTTTGATGTTAGCCTCTTGGCTCTCTATTTTAAGCTCCATCCCCAGTTCTTCATTGTGCATTTAATCTACATTCAATACATGGCTTAGTGTTTGAGATTAGATAATATTTTTAAATTAATGTTTTATTACTTTCATGGCCATATGTGCTAGGAATAGCAGGGCCTGGGTAAATGTTTGTTGCTGGAAGAAAGCCTTGATGTTCAAATTTACTTCTTTCTACACTCTTATGGTAATTTGTGAGGGTACTCTATTTCTTAGCCTGGGCATGCTCTCCTTGTTCCCATTGGACCCTTTCTCACACAGCCCGAGGGTCTTGTGCATGAGCCCATGGCAGCTATAACAGATTCTGGAAATCTATCACAGGCCAGGTTTTCTTGGCCACAGTGTAAGCATCTGAGTGTTCACCTGGATACCTAAGAGCAATGTTGTGGAACTAAGCATGGAAGTTCCTCAAAAAATTAAAAATAGAATTACTATATGATCCTATAATTCTACTTCTGGATATACACTCTAAAGAATTGAAAACATAGTCTCAAAGAGATATTTGTACACATTATTCACAACAGCTAAAATGTGGAAGCAATCTGTGTCCATTGATGGATGAATGAATAAGCAAAATGTGACATATATATATATATATATATATATATAGAGAGAGAGAGAGAGAGAGAGAGAGAGAGAGAGAGAAATATTATTCAACCTTAAAAAGGATGGAAATTCTGACATGTACTACAGTATTAACGAATCTTGAGGAAATGCTAGGTGAAATAAGCCAATCACAGAAAGATAAATCTACGTTTCCACTCTTATATGAAGTACTTAAGGTAGTCAAAAATAGAGACACAAAGTAGAATGGTGGTTGTCAGGATCTAGGTGGAGGGTGGGAGAGATTGGGGAGTTATTGTGTAAGGGATAGAGAGTTTCAGCTTTATAAGATGAAAAGGGTTAGTAGAGTAATGAATGGTGGTGTTGGTTGCACACATTATGAATGTACTTAATATCACTGAACTGTATACTTAAAATTTAAGATGCTAAATTTTGCGTTACCACAATTTAAAAAAAAAATTTAAAAAACACAAGGTATTTGTGAAGTAAAAAGCCACCACACTTGGGATGATCTGAAACTCATGGAATGTCTAGATGTCTGAGGTTGATTCTTGGAACTTACAGAACAACCAGAGCCCCTTTGGTCTCTAGTAGCTCCTTGAATAACCCTTGTCCTGCTTCTTATGTTACCTTGAAAACTAGAGACTTGCACAATTTTAGGCTCAGTGGAAAGTATGCAATTAGACGAAAACACAGCTCTTAACTTGAAGAAGGCTATAGTTCAGTTGAAGAGAGAAAAGGAACTTTCTCTCCTATTTCATAATAGCTCCTCTGTCTTGCTTAGTTGCCTTAAAGAAAGGCTCATGCCTTACAAAGTTTGATCAATTTTTTATAGGAAAAAACCTGCAGGTCATTGGTAGCAACTATTACTCTTGCTAAAATTTCTCAAATAATGGAGCAAAATCTAGATTTGTCTTCAAAAACAAATGCCAAGTTAAGCTGGGAGCCCCAAAATCAGCTGCATGAAAATGTTTATCATTTAGGGCTAAGTTTTCAGCCTGTCTTTTGGACTGACTCATTGAAAGAGTCTTGTCATAAAGTAAGACATCTTTCCTTTTCCAGTAATTAACTTTTGAAACTTTTCCATTTTATCCTCCCCTCCGCCTCCCCACTCCCCCCCCCCATTTTAAACCCCCACAGATCTCAAATCTTTATTGAACTCTAGAAAAAAATAAGGTCCAGCATCTAGCATTTTTTTCTCTTCTTTGATTCTTCCTTACCCTAATATGGGAAGCAGGAGACTCATTTGTAGAAAAGTCAGCTCTGGGAACATTGCTGTGTATGCTTCTTGAATCCTTTTGAAGAAGGACTTCGCAATATCTTGTCTTACTTAACAGAAATCAAAAGCAAATGAACTGGGTATACAAACTATGGAGTCTTTCATTGCTGGCTTCTCTGATTTGGAGAGCTTAAGTCTAGATTACTGAAAATTTGGAGTATTCGTGGAATCATCGAGACGATTTAGATAGGGAGAGAATGGAGAAGAGTGTGTGGGGGGGGGCATATTTTTCCATTGCCCAGCTCCATATCATTGTCTTTGATGATCCGGTGATATTAACATTCAACAGCTTTCTTTTCCCGCCACACTTTTTTTTCTTTTCCTTTCTCCCCACTTTCTTTCTTCACAGGTTGCTTCCATCTGTAACATCAGCAATAATCACTGTGGTATTGTTACTTAGGCAGTTTTGAAGAGTCAGAAGTGGGCTGTAATTGAAGAGTTCATTATCAAGATCAGTTGGTTCCCTGATTACAGTGGCAAGGTGAAATATTTATCCTCACCAAAAAGCTCCCACACGACCATTTTCGAAGTCACCCACTTTTCACTCTTTTCTCATTCGAACCCCGATGAGCTTGTCAGCAAAATTAAAGGTATGTCATTCATATCGTGCCTGCATTGCAAAGGACTATAAACCTGCCAACCTCTTTGATGAAATAAAAGAGTTTTATTTATGATTCATGTAGGAATATGAGGTTATTTTTATTCCGTCAGTACACTAATAATCAGACGAGGGCTCGGGAAATGAGGAGCCCAACTGACAGGGAAGGTTCTGATAAAGGGGAACCCTCTAGGGTGTTTGCCCCTCTTTGTAATCTCCTTTCTAGTGTAAGGTTATGAGCGTGGCAGAGTGTGAGCCAGCTATAAGGCTTGGCTGCAGGAACAAAG
Organism: Pteropus medius; assembly: GCF_902729225.1. NCBI lineage: Eukaryota > Metazoa > Chordata > Mammalia > Chiroptera > Pteropodidae > Pteropus > Pteropus medius. Next base: position 26,685,370 of record NW_024349800.1, on the reverse strand, counting down.
ACAGTTGCAATCCAGCAGGACTTGGGATGCCATTCAATGAAGGGAAGAAAAAAAAAACAGTCCCTTCGACGAAAAAAAGTTTTTGCTCCGGCCTCAGGTTAGCAATTTGGAGCCTCCCCAGTTTCCTGTGATGTCTCCAGTTCAAAAGACAGCCGATCTTCCAGTCTGCACTCCTACTGGGCATTCTAGCCAAAGTTAAAAAAAATAATAATAATATAAAAAGATAAGTAAAAGAAAGAGAAAGGAAGAAAAGCCAATTGGCCAGGTTCCTTCCACAATCATTAACCATTTGTTCCTGCCACCCAATGTCCTTGGTTAAGGTGATCTGACTTAAAGGCAAACAAATGTGGTTGAGTATATTTCAAAGGACACCCTTGCCTTGTTATTTCAAATACTCCCATAATTTGGGGCCCCTTTCATCTTTGTTCCTGCTCTAGGAAGTGCTTGGAAGTTATTTTAATTCAAGTTGGGGGTAAATTCTCATTCCTACCCATTCCTTCCATTGAGATGACCTCCAGCAATTCTGAATAAAATGTTATCACTGCATGAACTGGGCAGCATTGAGACCTGTGATTTGCTCAAAAGTGACATCTTGGCAGAGAAACACAAAGACATACAATCTACTGAGGATGAAGTGCGAGAAAGTTCACTTGAGGAAGGAAAATAATACTAATCCTTTACTCAATAAGCAGTGAGTCGAATAAGGTATTTTTCTTTTTCTTTTTCTAAGATTAGGTAAGTGAAAAGTGAATTTTAAATAGCGGCAGCAGTTCGGGTGAGGCAGGATTGGTTCTCTGAGGGGTCCCATGAAAGTGTGGTTTAAAAATGACAAAGTACCAATTAATGTTACCTGCAGGGAGTTATGTATATGTGTTTGTCTTATATGTCTTTACATGTCTCTGTATGTCTTTCCAGAGAGGTCACACTGGTGGGGGGACCAGTTTGAAAAGTAGGAGTTCTGGCTGTTACTTCAGAACTGATTGTTCAGTTCTCCAGTTTTTGTCTTCATCACTCCACACGAAAGGGTACCTTTTCCAAGGGTGTTATTACACCATTAATTGAAACATGCTTTGAATGACATCCTGGAACATTCTTCCAGGATGGCCAATTACCTGGAAGTGTCATCTCCAGAAGTAAAACCCTTGGCTACATACCAAAGTAACCAAGGCCTGTGCAATACATCCGTGAGAAGGCGTAAATGACACTTCAGTCCAGGGTCTGTCTGCTTGGGCATTTGGGACAAACAGTTGAAGTTATACCTATTAGAAAAATCAGAGAAAAATGTCTTGCTCAGGAACTGTGTTTAAAATCCTTAATCTCTTCAGAGAGCCTTTTTTTTTTTTCCCCCTTTTAGTTTTCAATACATAACCTGATAAGGTAATCCCTTAGTTTGAGAGAAATCTCTTAGTTTGAAAGTGACCTTTGCCGGAAGCCCAGTAACCTTGTATTCTAGTCCTTGTTCCATAGCTTAACTTTTGTGTGGCTTTAGCAAGTGGCCTCACATTGGTATGACTTAGTTTTGTCATCTCTAGGATGAGACTCTCTTAGCCCTTTGCTTGACTGTTTCAGCAGTGAATGAGATATCGGGTGTGAGTGTTTGGGAAAGGATAAAGCTTGATACATAGTCAAGTTGTTTTAAGAGTGAAATTCTACATTCAAAAAATGGGCTTTGTAATAATGTGTGCCAACCAGGCTTAGATCTGGGTTCTAGCAAGTGTTTCTGATCTAAGATAGGAGCTATCATTTCTCTTGCCACGTTTGGATGGGGAAGGACTGTGAATGGGGAGTGAGGGCAGAGAGACAATTGTGGTGTTAAGCTCGGTGTCCCTCACAGACTTCCATTAGAAAAAGTAGTGGCTAAGTTGTTCACTGTCAGAAGAAAATGGGAGAAATCCTGAGCCCCAAAACATTCTAGAATAATCTAGTTCATAGGATCCAGAGATTGCTAGGTCTTATTTGTTTTTATTGAGATTACATAAAAATGAGAAGTCCTTCATCCTGTTAGCAGTATAGAACTCACAAATCAATGACTATGGAACTTTTAAAAAAATTATAGCACCTCTCTACTCCTGAATATTCACCTTTAAATGCCTCCTCTTTCATATGGCAGAGAAAAGCCTGAGGTGAAGGGGAAGTGACCTTGCACCTTTATTTCTTACGGTCATGAAGCACACCTGTCACGCCTGCCGCGGCACCAGGAGGTACAGCAAGTAACTACTCCACCAGCCCGAGATTTCATTCCCGTGGAGCAGGGAGGTTCGTTATACTCCCTTTATCAGCGGTGAGGTTTACAGCTGAATCCATAAGAGAGATCCGTGTGAAACATGAGCTGAGAGAGAGGCACTGCATCTCGCCATTAATAAGCCCTCTTCTGGGATCTGGCATTAGTGAGATTCAGCGGATCATGGAGCACAGGGGTATCATTTTTACATGATTACTCTAAATTCTTAAACCGGAGGCTTAAGAGAGAGGCTTCGCACAAAAGCAGCTGTGGGAATTGTTGAATGATTGGTACAACACTGGCAGTGGGTTAAACCACTTCAGGTAGATTTACTTGTGGGCCTTACAACCAGGTATTTAGCAACCTGCTTTCTGAAGGATGGGACAAGGGGGCAGAAGGAGAGGAAGGGTTGTCACAGAGAAAGGACAAGAGATGCTGTGGTGTGGTGCGTTCCTCATTAACAGCACCTGCAGCCCTGCTGGGCCCTCCTCTGCCCTCCTCCTGCTCCTGCTATGTTTGTCTGGCTTCTCACCGTTTGGTGTTTGGGATGATCTGCTTTAGAACAATAACACCACTACATGGCTTTGAAGTGGCTGACACTTATCTCAATAAACTCACCTTCTTCCTTCTCTGCAGAAATGAGAGGCCTGGAATGACCTAACCTCTTGGCCCAAAGTGCTTCCATTTTCTACAATAATGTTGATTTTCAGAAAAGAAAGTGCTGATGCTATTTCTTTTGTTCTTTTGGTCCAAAATTCCAGTGAGTCCTATAGTCTACCTCAAAGGTCTCTCTGAAGGTAATATACCTAATGTGCCCGGGAGACATTCCACTCTGTCCAGACATCAACTAGTTTGATTCCACCAGCTCAGAACAAGGGCCACCTGCCTCCATTCAGAACAAGCCAACACACAAACAAGGAGAAATGTGATGCATCCTTTTGCTTTGCCTCTGAATGTGAGAAGTTAGCTCGCAACACCTTTACTATCTGAACTCTAAAGATGATCTCTTATCTGATTGCCTTGTACATAGCTCCACCTTGCCCTTAATTATACTAGATTTTTAAAGCTCCATCTTGTCCTTAATTATACTAGGTTTTGTGCTGTCTCTCATTGTTTCAAAGGTTGGTTTGTGTCACCTCCCTACATTTAGAGACTGTACCATTGAAGAATAGGTCTTATGCCGAATGTTTCTTTTGAATACTCGTAAGTCTCCAGCACAGCCCTAGGCATATTCAACATGCTAAAAATAGACCTGCTGACTTAAATAGAAATGCAATTTGAATTTTTAGGCTCCTTCTCATAAACCACTAACATTTATTTGAAAAGTATTTTCAAATGTTTATATTTCCATGAAATCTAGATATTCATACTGTTATGGACCAAATTCTGTCCTCCCCAAATCCATAGTTGAAGTCCTAACTCCGATGTGACTATATCTGGAGATAGATCGTTAAGGAGGTAAATAAGGTTAAATGAGGTTAAAAAGGTGGGATTCTAATCTAATAGGACTGGTATCCTCTTAAGTAGAGAAAGATATACCAGAAATCTGTTTCCATGCAGGAACACAAAGAAAATGCCATGTGAAGACATAGCGAGAAGGTTGTTGGCTATCTGCAAGCCAGGAAGAGAGGCCTCGGCAGACACCAACTCTGCTGGTAACTTGATCTTGAACTTCCAGCCTCCAGAACTGTCAAAAGATAAATTTCTGCTGTTTAAACCATCTGGTCTATGGTATCCTGTTATGGCAGCCCGAGCAGACTAATGCACACATCTACCCATTTTACAAAAGATTCAGAAACGTGAGTGGGCACACAGTGACAGCCAGGGTCAAAATACTCATCTGCTTTCACATTGTGCTCATTTCATTCTCTCATGTCAGAGTTGGGAAGTATAGAAAATGCTGGGAGAGAAGAGAACAGAATTGGAGTGTACAATGAAATATTGATATTAAACTACACTGGGTTTCTTTTGTTATCTTCTCCTTTGATTGTTGATTTATCTGAGATACAACAGCTTTGGTAATCTATTGACCTGCAAATAATGGAAAGGGAAGGCTGGTGGCCTCCTCTGGAAATTGTACAGCTTAGCAAGTCTCAAAATCAACTGCAAGAGGAAGTTTTCCATGAAGTTAGTATAAGAGAGCACCTTCTAAAGAGATATTTTGTTTTGTTTCTTCCAGGCCATGCATGTGTATATAATAACTTAGATAGCTGTTCAGAACTTTTCTCATAAAAAATAGGGGAAAATAAAGTTAGTCTTTCACATCAAAAAAATTTTCAGATGGATCGAAGTAAATGTAAAAATAAACTATAAAAATACTGGATGAAAACTTGAGTGAATATATAATTTTGAAGTAAATCTTTCTACATATGAAATTGAAGCTAGAAAAAAAATTATAAGTATACATTTTACTTTATAAAAATCAATATCTTTATAACAAAAAAAGCAACTGGTTAAAAGTATCATGAACAAATATTTTAAGAAATATGTGGGAACATCTTTGCAAATATGTAGCCAAAAAAGTGTTAATATAATTAATATATGAATAGCTCTTCTTAGTAAGAAAAAGGCAAGAATGTAGTGGGCAAAGAAGGTGAATAAGCAGTTTATAAAATGAGAATTTTAAATGGCAAACACAATTTTTAAAAAAGGTTCATCTTCTCCGTAAGTCAAATAAATACACTTCAAACAATAAAAATAATTTTTCATATTAGAGCATATATGGTAATCATTTTTTGTTTGCTCACTTTAAAAAAAATAAGATTGGAAAGTGTGTATTTCCTCACTTTTTTATAAAGTGCTGCTGAGGGGGTGAACCAAGAAACATTTATTTTCTTGAGGGACATTTAGCAACTTAATAAAAGCCTTAAAATTTATTATCCTTTAACTTGACAATTTCACCACTAGAAATTTGTCCTAAAGTTAAGATTGAACAAGTAGGAATTTGCACAGAAATATTCATCATGTTTGTTTATAAAGGTAACACTACTGGGGAAAATCTAAATATTCAAAACTAAGACATTGGCTAAATAATCATACATATGCCTAATGGAAAAGCCAATGAAATGACAATGAAGATGTTATGGATTTGTCAACATGCAAGACATTCATGTTATATTGATAAGTGAACAGAACCTATAAAGTCAGATATAGACATATGTTATATGTGCATGTGAACAAAAATTCTGAAAGAATATACAAGAAAAATTAAGGGTTTTCATGTGGTTTATTTCTATGGCTCTGGGTTTAGATTATGCTATTTAATTTTTATCTTTATCCATCTGTAGTCTCTAATTTTCTAACACTACTCTTGCTTTTCTTACAAAACAGCCACTATGAAGAGGATGGGGCAAAAGAGCAGAGGATATAACTGGAGAAACAATTTTTGGAAATGTAAGCGATGAGAGAACTTTTACTCTATTGGCTGCTCTCAGTGTTTTGCGAAGTGTGGTCTGAGCATCAAAACCATTGGGAGGTCTTATTAGATGCGCAGACACCAGAGCTCTACTCGGATCTATTAAATCTGGATCTCTGGGACAGGGTCCAGGTATCTGCCAATCTAACAAGGTCTCTAGGTGATGTTTATGTAGTATAAGAGTTGAGAACTATGGCTGCAGGAATTACCTGGATCCTTTAAACCTCACAGGTACTGAAAGCGACAGTCATATTGAGTGACGATTACCTGCTAAGTAGCTTCTGGCGGCTTCCTTATCAGTGCAATGACTGCTGGATGCCCGGCATCCTGGATGTTCTAGCTTGCACTCTTTCTTTCTTTCTTTCTTTCTTTCTTTCTTCTCCCCAGAGCTTCCCCTTCCATGATTTGTAGGTCACAGAAATCACCCCGGTGTCCAAATCTCTTTGCATAAGTGAATGCCTCAAGGGCACTTTCAACTAACAACAAAGTAAACATTATTCTTTGGGAATGAGCGCCAAGAGTTGGAGAGAAAGAGCCCACTTAGGAACCTGCCAAGGAGGCAACGTTGGAGTTGAGTGAAAAGAAAGGCGTCCAAAAACCTGAAGCTTTCCCAAGGCCGAGTACAGCTGGAGTGGCTTGAGGGGAAAAAGAAAGAGTTCTTTTTTAAATCAGCTAGTTTTCCAGGGGTGTGAAATGCCAAAACTAAGTTTTCCATAAGCTGAAGCATGGGCTTTACATCTGTCAGCCCTCCAGACTCTGATGATAAAATGACACCAGAGGAGTGTGGTTGGTCCCAAACGCCACAGTGAATGCGTCAGTCCACTTCTGACATTTAATTCCTTTCCTAAATTACCAGCAGGTGGTGCAAGAGTTTCCAAGTCCATGAACTTTCCTTTCCCATGGCTTCTGCTCCTGGAGTCTCTGTCAATAGCCTACCCCTCCCTCACGTGAGTTCTTCTCATAATCCTTACATGGCTCTTCTGTACTGAATAATCACAAGGGAATGAAAAGCATCTTTAAAACGCATCTTGTACCTTTTAAAATGTGTTAAATATAAATGTAGAATCAAAGAAACCTGCATTAATTATAGAACTGTGTTAAGGAAAAGAGGGGGAAAAAATCCCATTACTAGCAAACCCAGCAGAAACACATAGCTTCCTCCTGTTGGCAAAAGGAGAATAAAAAAATTAGCAGAGACCTTTAGGATCCAATGGCCATCACCTCCCACTAAGACTGAATATGGATTTGGGAAGGGAGGTTGGTGTGGGGAGGGGAATAAATTAGTCCAATTGGAAAAATCTAAAGGAAGTATAAAGTTGGAGATAAAATTGGCCACTGTCTGAATTGCATCAGTAGCTTCACTCATTATATAAGTGAGAAAGAATTTCTAATTGGGAATTCCCAGAAGTACAGTTTTAGAATATTTCAGGCCAATATTTCAGGCCCAATGTTTTAAGAAAGCATCAGGCACTTAGCCTAGGGTCTGTGCTGAGAAAGAGATGGAAGCAAAAGAGACTGAGGCTCAAGTTTGTTTGTAGTGAGATGGAAAACAATATTCTCTAATTGAGAAGGATTTTGATAAGGTCACAAGTCAGGGATGCTTTGCGGTTCCTGGGTCTCAGGCATCTATAGCAGAGGGCAGAGTTAGTGATAGTGAAGTTGGGACTTCACATACAAAAATTCAGACATGGAGATAGTATGCATCATTTCACTATTCCAGTTCATGGATTCAAATGGGGAATCAAATAGACATGAGATTACTGTAGTTGTATTTACATATCTCTGATAAAAGCCTGAAAATGACACTACAATCTCGGACCAACAGAATTCTGGAGGAAAAACAAAATGGTAGAGTTTGACTCATGAGGTAGAATGTAGTTCAGGCTAAATAAATCTGCTTTTTCTAGAGCTCTTCCCCTGTTCGGGGACGTTTTTCACAGACCTTTTCCAGGGCTGCCTTATTATTACTGAAATTGTTAACTACTCCAGAGAGCCAACCTATAAAGACCATGAGCAAGACCTTCATATGTTAGGTGACTTTAGGCAAGCTATTCAAACACTCTGAGCCATTGTGGTTGAGGCTACAAATGTAGAATACCCACCCAGTGTGAAAAATTGAATGTTACTCTAAAAAAATGGTTAAAAGGGCTATACCATATATAAGTATGGGGGAGGGCATGAAATCAATTCTATTACACTCAATTCATTTGCTGAAACCATATTATATACATAAACTTGTTCTAAAATGCAATGGGAACATGATTTGCTGCTTGAAATTAAGGCTTGTTGTGACAATTCAGGATATGCTCATTGTCAATAAAGATGACTGTGGGCACATAATGAAGTAAAATGTGAGAGTTGATAGGTAGGTGAAAGTGACGTATGACACCTAATGAGACAATAGAATCTGTAATTGGAAAATGTACTACCTCGGTTACTGTGAATTGTAACACCATCCATAATGAAGGGACCAAGATTGTACATCAATAGTTAGTCCTCCCATATGTGTTAATTCTTGCATAAATAGAGTGAGGAAAGCAGGAGCTCAGCAAAGTGTTGACAAACATATGCTAAGGGAAGTATTAAGCAAAAGCAGAGATCAAAGGCCACTTTTCCACACAAAATGACTCAGTTGACCTTACCCCCTCTCCATCTGAGTGTCCCTCTAGTTTCACCTGACATTTTTGCCCTTTTTCTTGGAGGGAAGAGTATTTCTTCTCCTTGAAAGACTGAATATTACTTGAGAATAGTATATATCAGCATCTAACAAATTATATATTTTCCTTAATTTATTTTTCCTGTCTCTTTCCACTAGAATGTAAATCACAAGGGACAAAGATTTTTACCTGTTGTTTTCACTGCTATGTCTCTAGTGCTGAAAACTGTGACACAAAGCAGGTGCTCAATAAATAACTTTTACATCTCCCTACTACCTCTTAGAATCTTTAGATCTCCTTTCTTTCTAAAGATAAACTTAAAATTTTGTATCATAAAAATAAGAATTCTTCCTCAAAGCTACTGTTATAACTCCCTCTTCCTTTTTTTTCTGACAGACACCCCAAATATGTGGTCTGCTCTCCACCAGCCTCCCTATTCTCACCATCTAAAGCTATGTTTTACCCACTGCACTTCATTCAAAGAGCATTCTCAAATCTGACTTCCAAGTTCAAGGGGATTTTTTATAGCCGATATCCTATGCAACTTCTCTGCCACATGTAGCCCTGCTGATTACTCGCTACCTCTTGAAGTTTCCTTTCTCTCTTGTCTTCTGTGGTTCAGTGTTATCTTGTTTCTTTCTTATTTCTTCAAAATATCTATATCTGTTTTCCCCCTCTTCACCATAAGCCAAACTGTGTGCGTTTAATGATGGGTTGCACGTGTGTATGTGAAAGGTGGTGTTTGCTCCTATTTTATGTCTCCCATTCTTTCTCCTTCTAATTTTTGCCTCCTCCAGTGTTGAGCACAATAAAAAGAATTTAAAAAAAAAAATCTCCACCATTTAAAAAATCTATTTGGAGGGAAATGGCTGATAGTTGATTGTTCATATGGAACCATATTGTTAATTGACTGTAGCCCTTGTAGAATTTGTACTGATTAGGAGCATGTAATGCCGTTATCTCTCTTTTTTTTTTGTATCTTGCCAATTCAAGAATAGAAATCCACCCCCTCAAGATTATTAAAATGATGTGCCCAAACTCTCTAGGTTATTAGGTAGTAGGACAAGAATTCACCTGAGTATATAGCACCACACTGCTATTCAACATTCAAACCAATATACTCTCCTTTGAATATTTGGTAGAATTCAGTCATGAAGCTATCTGGTTCTGTACTTCATTGGAAGGTTTTTGATTATTACTTCAACATCCTTATTTTGATTCATCTGTTCAGGCTTTCTATTTCTTGATTCAGTCTTAGGAGATTGTATGTTTCTAGGAATTTATTCATTTCTTCAAGGTTATATAATTTGTTCACATAATTATTCAAAATAGCCCATTGTGATCCTTTTTATTTCTGAGCTATCTGTTGAAATGTCTTCTTTCGCTCTCAAATTTTATTTATTTGAGTCTTATTTTCTTAGTGTAGCTAAAAGACTGTTGATTTTATTTTTTCAAAAAAATCTAACTTTTTATTACTTCTATTTTTTTTTATTCTCTATTTGATTTATTTCAGCTCTGATATTTATTATTTCCTTCCTTCTGCTAACTTTTCTGGTTCCTGAGGTGTAAAGTTAGGTTGTTTGAGATCTTCTTTTTTATTTAGGCTTTAAAGAGAGGTAGTATATTTTGTATCAGCATTAAAATAATTTTTTAGCACTCCTTCCCCTTGTAGAATCATACAGTAAGGAAGAAAGAATGAAACAAGGTTTGACAATCCATTGTTTAGAAGAGCACATTGATGACTGTAAACATGCAAAACTGGAAATAGAGACTTGGTGTCTATAGATGTCTTTGGAAACTAGACAGTTTATAAGGACAGCCCTTCGAAAAGGGGTTCAGAGAAAAAGTCCCATCCAAAGAGAACTTGGCCTCAACCCTCAAAATCAAGAGGAGGCCACCTAAGGTCGACTGGGTACAAATGCATCCGATTCCAAAGTACACAGCTCTTTGCAATGCGACGTCGGCATGTCTGCCAGACAGAGGCAGAGTCTGTTTCTCTACCTCTTTGAATTTGGGTTGTAACTGTGACTTGTTTTGTCCAATAAAATGTGACAGAAATGGCTTTGTGCAAGTTCTGGACCTTTGTCATTAAGAGGCCCTAGAGCTTTCTTGTCCCCTCTATGGAAACACTGACTTGAGATTGCCACAGAAGGAACCAGTCTTGCCTACTGGAGGATAAGGGACCACATGGAGGAGACCCAAGACAATCCGGTCAACAGTCAACACTAACAGTCCTTCTTATAATTTTCAATCCAGCCAAGCCTCCAGCTAAATGCACCACATGAATGAATCTAAGCTGAACCAAAAAGGTAGCCATCCAACTAACTCATTGACTGTGAGAAAACAATTCATTGCCATTTTAAAATACTAAGTTTTGGTGTTATTTGTTACGCAGCAAAAGACAACTGGTAGATCATGGTAATACAGAAATATTTATATTTCGAGGTTAAACAAACAACAAAAAAGCCCATCTGCGAGCTCTAAAACTTTGTTTCCTAAACACTGAGGACTTGAAAATCGGATAATTGAACGGAATTTGGATAACTAAATAGAAGAAAGGAAAATGTTACAGAAAGGTAAAACATTCTGAGCACAGGAAAGAGACAGAACAAGGAAACAAAAAGGCTCCTGCTTTTCATACGTTTTTCATTTCAGAAGCAGTCGTTCTGTGTACCGCTCTCAGTCCTCTAAGATTTTCTTCTATTGGGGATATAGAAAAGTGGAATTAGATTGTAAGTGCTTAAGGGAAGGGAAATAAAAAGGAAACCAACACTTAGTGAGCATTTACTATGTACCAGGAACTTGATATTGATTAATCTCTTTTAATCATCAAAATATCCTGTGCTATAGGTATATTCCCCTACTTCACAGAAGAGGAAACTAAAACTCAGGAAATTAAGTAATTTACCTAAGTTCAATGAGCTAGTAAATGGTTTGTTTTGTTACTTTCTATGCCAAGATCCATACCATTTCCACAACCACATGCTGCCTCTCAGACTTTATCCTATCAATCTCACTATCAGCAGTGCTTAGTTTATGTCCTAGAACAATTTAGGTACTCAAAAATGTCTCTTTGAGGAAATTTAGAAGAATAAATCTTACATCACAGGAATTTCATTAATCTTTTACTCTAGTGTTATTGACAGATAAATAGTTCTTTGTGTGCAGCCTACTTCCTTTATGTGTTCATTAACTCACAACTCAGTCATTTCATTAATTCATTTAACTAATAGGTATTGAGCATCTTATAAATACCAGCTTTCTAGGCACTAGGAACCCAATAATGAGAGGACACACACACATACTCTCTTCCTCGCAGAGGCTCTGACTTCTGAATGGTGAATTTTGGTCACTTCTGTGTCTTCCTCAGAGATATCATGGGTGGTGGCATAAGACCATTATATCATCAATTAAGTTGTCTTCACATTCATTTGTTTCTATATCTATCTCTGCTTGACATCCTGACAAAACAATGGGGGTAAATAATAGAATAATAGAAATATTCAAATCTCTGATCCTCCTCAATGAATAATAATGGAGTGCCCCTTCTTCCCAGATAGGGGAGCAGAATTTACTAACTATTCCTTGTTTACCTTTAGGGGTTACAACGATTAAAACATGTATTGCTACCCATAAAGAACTTACCTTTAATCTAGTTAGAATGTTGTTAAAAATCCAATTATTGTATAACACATATCAAAGCCCCCAGAACTTAAACTTAACCGAAATGTACATCTAAGTCAGGCCACAGACTCTTGAAGTTTCTATGGCAAGTTTGTCAAAAGTTGGAGTGTCATTTATTCCCAGCTGTTTCGAAGGTTCACAACTTCCACCCTCCCCCCATACGTCGTCTGAGATTCTTGGCTGAGAGAGCTGTTTGTTTCTTTATTTAGCAAAAACTAGCACAGCTCTGCTTAGCAGAGGGACAAGCTGGAATTTGCAAGTCTCTGAGATATCACCCAGGCAATTGCCAACTTGTCACAGGTGTACATGACAAAAGCAGTGGGAAGAAGAAAGCCATGGACTGGTGTGGACCTGGATGCTAGGGCTCCATCCCAAATGTCCCACACTTGTTCATGCATCTATTAGGAAAAAGCTGCTTTTAGTGATGGGCAGAGGTGGGGCGGGGGAGGTCCAATTTATAAGACATTTTGAGTCAGCAATTATAAGTAGAACTGTTGACAGAAAGCTGCTTGATTATTAAGCCAGGAAGAAAAGAATGGCGAGAGTAACTTGAAAAAGAAATAAATAAAAACAGTGAGTTTTCTGAGAAGCAGAGAATAAAAGTGAGAGATTAGTTTTATTTTTAAAAGCTGCTGAGTTGGTCTCACTTCTTTGCTAAGTCTCTTAATTTTCTTTTTCCCCAGAAGAGTTGAGTACCTGACCTGGGCTTAAGGGGACGTGCAGAGGCTCAGCTTACGGCAGGTGGACAGGTGGCTGAACAGATATGACGTTTCTGTTTCAGGTCAGCTTTATATGAGACTTAATTGAATAATATCACCTCTCAGTTTTTTTTCTTCCCCCTCATTGATCAAGCTGCTTTTGAGAAAAGTGATACTTTGCATATCTGGCTAAGTGCTGTTAACAGCCTCTGCCTGCGGTTTGTTAAAATTAAAAAAAAAAAAAAAAAGTGTGATCTTGCCGGAGAAGTAATTTGCTTCTCTCCAACCAATGATGGCTTGTACTTTATGCAAATTGGTATCTAGGGACAACAAATCCCATTTAATACATATGCATAGTTCATATAAAAAAAAAAAAACGACATGAGAGAAAGAGGAAAAAAGATAAAGCAACGAGTCAGCAAAAGAACAGGTTCCGAGGAAATTTATTGTCCCAAATTGGACATTTGTAACAGATGATGTGAACAAGTGTTAACTTTGTTTTCAGCAGCTCTTCACGTACATTCACTAGACATCACACAGATTATGTTTTAAGGATCTGAACTGTAATAAAAAAAAAGTGTCTATGGGCTTTAGAGTGTTGTGTTCCATATGGTTAGGGAAGTACGGAGTTATTGCGACAAGCATCTTGTGAAGCTCATTACGCGCAGTGGTGTTAGATGCGAATTGCCGCGCATAGCTATAGGGTACGTACATGACATCCCACAGTCAGCAGATAGCAACTGGAAATGAAAGATATGAAGGCACAGAGTACAGCTTCAGGGAACATGTTAGACAAAACATCTGCTGGTATCAGAACACTGCATTATCAGATCATTGTGGCCATGAATTTTTTATAAAGACACTTTTTTTCCCAAACCACAACTTTGAAAGTGACATTTTGTGCAAAAAGTTTTTGATTGAAGTGTGATGTCAGGGGGAAGTCCAGTGCAGGGATTCATTGTGGAGAGAGCCCACATTGGTGACCTAAGAAAACTCCTTTTTGCAAATGGGGGTAATGCCCACTAGCAAAATCCAGACTACCGTACACATGTGTGGGAATGCATAAGCAAGAAAGTTTTCTAAGCAGAAACATAACTGAGGTGTGTTGGCCTTTCATAACACTCAACGTGTAAAGTGGCCTATATTCTACACCTCCACTTAACACTCTCTTTTCTTATGTGGACAATGTGTCGGTCACCAGCTCCCATTAAGCAAGGAGGCCATATTCCATCAACTCACCTCTTGTGCTCTGCTTGTTAATGGCAGCTATTAACAAGCCATTTCTTGTCTCAAGAAAACTTGCCATTTCTGCCCAAGAGCGCTCTTGTAAGATGTTTCTTCATTGCAGGGAACATTCATGGGTGAAAAACTAGTCAAGATCTGATCCTTGGGAGTATGTGGTAGGTACATTAGTGCTCCAGAGTCCTTGAGAGAGGATGAGATGATGGCTTGAAGAGAAGGAAGCGGTGAGCAGATGGCTCACCCTGAGAAAAGTCATAGGTCTTCATATTTAGGTCCCATTACAGGATGTCACATATTTCATCTTGGGAGATGATAAAGTGCTTCTAAAAGCATTATAACTTATGGAAGAACCAGACTATCTGCAGCCATCTTTCTGTTAATGTGGCTCTGAGAAATGGAATAATCTCACTGATTCAGACCACCCAGGATATAAGTGGAGGGATAAACATATTTGTTCTGAAAGATCTAATGCAAAAGACCAGTAAAGGGAAAACAGTTCAAAGATGAGTGGCAGGTCCCTGAAATGGATTCTGGAGAACTTAGAGGAAGGGTTTTCATCTACTGTGCAAACAATCATTCAATTTAACATTCTTTTCACTAAACCACTGTATTCCTGTTTTAGCCCATTAGAGTAGTGACATGCTGGATGAGATCAGGGTGTCAGGCTGGGAAATCCTCAAGAGTCAGAATATATTCATTTATGTCAGGAACATCTGTAGAAGAATTGGCAGTAGTTCCACATATGGAAGAGAAATGTAAAAGGCAGTCATGAATGAAGAACACCAACCACATATACCTGTACTTTACAGTTTCACCTCCAAGCTTTTTTCCCATTTTCTCTTCTGCTTTTTTTTTTTCTTTTTTCCCTTTAGCAAAGACAAGAAGGGGAAAGGTTTTTTTTTTTCCATAATTTTTATTCTGTATTGCTTTATAGAGGAGGTATTGATGCAGAGAAATTCCCCCCAAAAAGATTTCTTTTCTACCTTCTGTGGGAGTTTGGATGAACCATCAATAGTACACAAGAGGACATGAAAACTCATTCATTCATCCACTCAACAAATATTTCTTGAGCAGTAGTTACCGTGAGTGACCCTTCTACTGAATACAACTAAATTGTTTTACATCTATATTCATTTTGAAAAACACTTACATGTAACAACTTAGTAAGTAATACTCAGAACAAAACCAGAACAGAGTTAAATAACTCTGAAGCTGTCTTTGTCTTGAGAACATTTGCTCTTCCAAGTAAATTTAGCTTTGGTTTTCCTGATCTCTGAGAATATGGGGATACAAAATGTTGGGGTGAAATATGAGACAGTCCTGCATACAACTAATCCCTTCTAGGGCCACATATTCGGTGTAATATAAAGCACAAGTAAACATATCCCAATCAGTAGCCCATTGCCAACCCACAATCCTTGACAGAGGAAGAGAAATAAAACTGCATATATGGAAACTCTGCATAGGGTAGAGGAGGGTTATCTTCTATTAACATTCATAACTACAAGCCAGTTATGACATAGGTCAGTTACATTTCATACTACATGAGGTGTCAAACACACACACAAACACATGAAGAACTTAGTAATAATCTCAGGCTGATTGGCAGAAACAGAACAGTTTTTTTTCTAATGGAATCCACCTTTAATATAGGCCTCCAGGAATTTCTACAAATAACCCTTCAAGAAGTATGTACAAAATGCACAAGAAAACAACATACCATGAGTGAGAATCATTATAACTTGCGGACAACATAATGAGATAAAGGCCTCAGAAAATAAAGCAGATATCAAATATAAAGTAAATATTTGTAATAAATTCTAAGTGTGCAAATAAGAGAATGAAATTCTCAAAAACAGTAAAGATTATAAAAATGTGAAAACATATTTAAACAAGAAACAGAACACAGAACTTCTAGAAAAATATATAACTCAATGGATAGGTGAAAAAATCGATTAGATATAAAGAAAGAAATTTTGTGAGCTTGAAGAGAAGCAAGCAGATTCAAAACATCTAAAATATTTTAAAAATTAAATTGATATGGAGAAGCAAAAAGTTCTAATATATGACTAAATAAATTTCAAAAAGGAAGAAGAGAGAAGAGGGCTGAAGTAAAATTTGAAAGTACAGTGTGTGAGAATTTTCCTGAAATTATTTTTTAAAAATACCAATTCTCAGATTTATGAAGCTAAGTGAATCCTAACCAGGAAAGTAAGTACCTAAACACACGAAAGTGCAGAACATAAAACACACAAGCATATTAAAGTACCAAGAGAAAAATGAGAACCTTCAAAGGTTTGATGAACTGTCTGCTAACTTATCAACAGCAACAATGAAAGGCAGAACACAATGTGATAATATCTTCAACGTGCTCAGAGAGAATAACTGTCAACCAAGATTGCATGTTAATCAAAGAAATTTTCTTTTTCTCTTTCTTGAGATATAATTGACATGTAACATTGTGTAAGTTAAGGTATACAATGTGATGATTTGATACACGTATATATTGTAAACTGATTACCACAATAAAGTTAACACATTCATCACTTCACAGTTAAATTTTCATGTATGTGTTGAGTACTCTTAAGATCTACTCTTGGCAACTTTCAAATATACAATACGGTATTGTTAACTATAGTCACCATGCTATACATTAGATTCCTAGAAATAGAAATTTGTACCTTTTGACTACCTTCAGCTATTCCTTCAGCAGTCCCCACCTCACCCCATCCCTGGCACCACCAATCTTCTCTGTTTCTGTGACTTAAGGTTTTTTTAGATTCCACATGTGAGATCAAATGATATTTGTCTTTCTCTGACTTCTTTCACTTAGCATATTGCCCTCAAGGTCCATCCGTGTTGTCACAAATGGCAGAATTTCCTCTTCACAACTGAATAATATTCCATTGTACATGTGTACCACATTTCTTTTTTTATTCCATTCATCTGTCAATGGACATTTAAGTTGTTTCCTTGCTTTAGTTAGTGTAAATAATATTGCAGTGAACATGGACATACAAATATCTCTTCAAGATAGTGATTTCATTTCTTTTAAATATACACCCAGAGATGGAGTTGCTGGATCATATGATAGCTTTATTTTTAATTGTTCGAGGAAGCTCCATACTATTTTCCATAGTGGCTATAACAATTTACAATTCCGCCAGTAGTGCACAAGGGTTCCCTTTTATCCACATCCTTGGCAGGATGTTATCTCTTGTCTTTTAGATAACAGCCTTTCTAACGGGTGTGAAGTGACATTTCATTGTGGTTTCAATTTGCATTTCCCTAATGATTAGTGATGTTCAGCACCTTTTGTGGACCTCTTGTTTGTCTCCTTTGGAAAAATGTCTATTTGAGTCCTTTGCCTAGTTATTAATCAGATTATATGTTTTTAATTTTGCTATCAAGTTGTGTAAGTTTATTATGTATTTTACATATTAACTCATTAAATGTGTACTTTGCAAATATTTTTCTCATTACCTTTTCAGTAGATTGCCTTTTCACTTTTTTATTTATTTTGCTGTATGGAAACTATTTAATTTAATGTAGTCTACATGTTTATTTTTGCTTCTCTTGCTTGTGCTTTGGGTGTCATATCCAAAAAATCATTGCCAAGGCTAATGTCAAGGAGATTTTTCTGTTTTCTTTTAGTTCTATGGTTTCAGTCTTATGTTTAAGTCTTTAATCTATCTCAAGTTAGTTTTCGTTGGTGTAAAATAGAGACCTGGTTTCATTCTTTTGCATGTCATTATCCCATTTTCCTAAAACTATTTATTGAAGAAACTATCTCTTCCCCATTGAGTATTCTTGACTTCCTTGTCAAATATTGGTTGACCATATGAGCATGGGTTTGTTTTGATTACTATAGCTTTGAAATATAATTTAAAATCATGAAGTATGATCCCTGCAGCTTTGTTCTTTTTTCTCAGGATTGTTTTGGCTATTCAGAGTCTTTTGTGATTTCATGTGAATTTTGGAATTGATTTTTCTATTTCTGTAAAAAAACGCCATTGGAATTTTGATAGGGATTACATTGAATCTATAATAGCTGTGGGTAATCTGGACATTTAAAAAGTATTAATTCTTCCAATCCATGAACATAGGACATCTTTCCATTTTATTTGTGACTTTAATTTCTTACATCAGTGTTTTATAGGTTTCACTGTACAGATCTCTTACCTCCTCAGTTAAATTTATTCCTAAGTATTTTTCTTTGATGTTATTGTAAATATGATTATTTTCTTAATTTCTCTATCTGGTAGTTCATGGTGAGTGTACAGAAATGCAACTAATATCTGTATGTTGAATTTGTATTCTGCAACTTTACTGAACATCTTAATTCCCACAGAAATCTTCTGTGAGCTTAACATGGGTCTTTACATACTTTTTAAAGTTCATTCCTATGTTTTTATCATGATTTTTGCTACTGTAAATGTGAACTTAATTTTATATTTTCCAATGGATTGTCATTTTTACAAATGAAATATATACACACTGAATATTAATGTTGTGCCATTTTATCTACTGAATTATCTTTGTTTGCAGTATGCTTTCACTTGATACTTTTGAATTTTTTGGATATGCAATTATATTATGTGCAAATTTACATAGTTTACCTTCTCCTTTTCAGTTTTATGCAGTTATTTTATTTTTCTTATTTGCATTGAGTAGTTTTTCCTGTTTAATATTAGATAATTGTTCTAAAAATGAGCATTCTTTATATATTTTTTATCTTAATAGAAGTACTTCTAGTACTTCTATGCTAACAGACATAATTATATTTGGGCTGAGAGATACACTTTTTAAAGCATTTTAATGTAGTATCAACAAATTTCTATTGTACTGAATTTTTCTAGGAATGTTGGATTTTATCAAACATCTTCTGGACTCTTTGGAGGCAATCATATGAGTATTCTCTTTATATCTATTAATATGATAAATTTTATAATTAGATTTCTTTATATCAAACACTCTGCCTTCCTAGTATAAGATCCACTTATGAAGTATTATTTTTTTAATGTTATCCTTCTATCTTTACGGTGAATTTTTATTTAGGATTGTTGCACTGATATTCATGAAATATTGGTCTGTAGTTTCATTTTATTATGAAACTGTTTTCAGCATTAGGTATTAATGTTATACTCAATACATAAGAAGAATGTGGAAATACTGGAGATATCCACTCCTTAAAGGTTTTCCTTGGGGATATACCTGGACCTGGTGCTTTACGGAGAACAGTGACATAAGTTATATTGGGCATGAGTGAATGTGGAAAGAAAACAAACTTTCTTTTTTTATTTCTATTTATTAACAGCTTTGTTGCGACAAAATGTACAAAACATAAAGTTCACCCACTTACTATGTACAATTCAATTCAAAATTTAAAGAGTTGTGCAGCCACCGTTACAATCTAATTATAATATCATTCTCCCAAAAAAACACCTAACCACCTAGCAGTCACGCCCCCATTTCACCTTTTGCCCCTACCACCAGTCCTAGGCAACTACTAATTTATTTTCTGTCTCTACATGTTCGTATTATGAACATTTTTTTAAAATGTTTTTAAAATTTAAAAATACAACATGTGGTGTTTTGCGACTAGCTTCTTTCATAGTATAATATTTTTGAGATTCATCCATATTGTACCATACATCAGTACTTAATTTCTTTATATTGTCAAGTTATATCCCATATATGGAGATAGCACATTTTATTTATCCATTCATCAGTTGATGGGCATTTGAGTTGTTTCCACTTTTGATGATCATGAATAATGCTACTGTGAACATTTGTGTACAAGATTTTTTGTGAACATATGTTTTTATTTTTCTTGGGTATATACCTAAGCAGGTGTAGGGAATTTGAGGGGCTTGGTGTAGGTTCCATGGGAATTTTAAATGTGGAAATCTTTTGAGGAATGGCTAAAGAATTGGGAGCTATTTAATAATCAAAAAATATTCTGAGGATATACAGGAAGACATCAGATGAACTACCTGGGTTGTATTGTGACATATAACATTTTAACATTTTGAGGAACTCCTTAGGTGTTCTCCAAAGCAGCTGCACCATTTTATATTCCCATCAACAGTGGATGAGGGTTCCAAATTCCCCATGTCATCATCAATACTTGTTGTTGTCCATCATTTGTATTACAAACATTCTGGTGGGCATGAAGTGGTATCTAATTGTGGTTTTGATTTGCCATTTCCCTTATGACTAATGGTGTTGAGCATCTCTTCGTGTGTTTATTGGCCATTTATACATCTTCTTTGGAGAAATGTATGTTTAAATTTTTGCCCATTTTTTAAATTAGGTTGTCTTTTTCATTTTTGACTTGTAAGTGTCCTTTATATATTCTATTTATGAGTCCCTTATCTGATACATTATTTACGAACATTTTCTCTCAGTATGTAGGTTATCTTTTCATTTTCTTGATGATTTCCTTTGAAGCAAAGAAGTTTATAATTTTGAGGAAGTTTCACTTGTCAGTCTTCTCTCATCACTTGTGCATTTAATATCATCTCTAAGAAATCATTGCTTAACCTAACATCACTAAGATTAACTCTTATATTTTCCTCCAAGAGTTTTACAGTATTTGCTCTTATATTTGGGTCACTAATCCACTTTGGGTTAGTTTTTGTGTATGGCATGATATAGGGGTCCAAATATATTCTTTTGCATGTAGGTATTCACTTGTCTCAGAGATAAACATTTTAAATATTCAGTTTATACTTGAACTATTTGAATGTATTCAGAAAAATATTTGGATAAGTGGAAAGAAAAGAAAACAGGCCTATTCACAAAACAAAATATAGAGAATAAAGTCCTTACTCTGTCATTATCATGGGAAAATAAATATCATCTGGTGTTCCAGAAGTAGATGTCATTTTACTATTTTTTCAAATTCTCCAAACTATCCATTAGAAGAAGAATTATCTGATAATGTAATTTTTGAAAATAGCTCACAATAATTCTGTACATATATTCTGTAGTCAATTGAGAAAAAAAAGACGTTTTACAAGCACAAATGTGGAAAGATTCCACAATACATTGTGATCAAGTAAGTTGTAGTAAAGTGTTTATATTATGCAAATATTTGTGTGAAAATATATATAATATATGCATACAAATATATAGAATATTTCTATAAGAATTTATCTAGAATGATCAGGAATCTGTCAAAATCCATGCTCTGAACAGTAGATAGCTGCTGAGTCAGAGAACAAAAACTTACTTTATGCTCAATGCCATTTTTTACTTTGTGAATTTTGAACAATATGTATGCCTTACACACTTAAAACTTAATAAAATAAAACTGACTTAATAAGTTTACTTAATTTTAATAGAGAACATCTCACCCAAGTTTTCTCTGAGATATTTACTATAGAACTCTAGAATATTTCTTATTAAATGATATGACTATACAAATGATTCAGAAAATGTTATCAATTCAAAATCCCTGAACATTCTGACACTGCAGCCAGAAACCAGTTGGTACTGAGAAACATTTAAAAAATATCAAAGAGAACATATACTCTTCATAAAGGAAACGTGGTGCATTAGCACACACTTGTTCACAAATCTCAGACCATTCAAAATATTTGCATTGCATTTTGAGAGAGATATAACTTGATATGGTGGGTAGCAAACTCAAAGGGGCCAAGGAGTCATAAATCATATTCTTCATCAAGAAACTATTAGATAAAGCTATAGGTTTTAGTGAAGGGAGCATTTTCTAACATTCTTTTGAGGCTAATAGCAGAGAGCAAAACCATTTATTACCAAAACTATGCTTCTCATCTATCACCATCCTTTTTTTTGTCAGGCAGTCTAGTTGACCCACTGATCTGGTCCAGCATGGCATCCTCTGATGCTTTCGAACCAGTAGAGATGGTGTCTAAATAGTCCCTTGAACATGGCTGCTTCATGAGATGCCTCTGTTACTCTTCCAAAAGAAGAAAAATATCTGTGCATGTTTATTACAATGCCTTGACTGCCCCAGGAGTTTTGACATCTGACTTGTTGTAAATTAAGAACTACTATTTGCTAGTCTGAATTTTATTTTAAAGTTTATGGAAAATAAAGATTAAAGCTTGATGTGAATGAAGCATGATTGGCTGTAAAAGTCCAGTTGCTCCTGTTTTAGATTCTTATGTCTCATTATCAATTTGCTCCAACGTTCAAAAGTGTTCATAAATCACAGTGGATACTTAAAAACAAATGGCTAATTCTTTTGCAATTGGAAGCCTGACCTCCTTAACTGCAGAGTGTGGGGACTGGATACCTTAGTTTTAAAGAATCAAAGAATTTTACAAATGAAGTTACCTGTTGGTAAATTCCATGACTGGAAACAAAGAAAGGGCCTTTTTTACATCTTATTCACCCCTCTGCTGAGTCTGTCCATCTACAGGCTGTGATTGATGATGTCACCCAAACAAAGGAATGCATTTAGCCTAATAAGCCAACTTGAAGAGACATTGAAAGGTTGGAATTATGTATGGCAGAAGACAATTATGCAAACTAAATGATTCTTTAATTAATAATGAGATCCATCACAGGCTAAAGAGAAAGACTCACAGGATGGAAAGCTTTGTGATTTACTCTGTGTGTGTCCATATGTGCCTGCAGTGTATATATTTTGGGATATAAATGATATATGCACAGTGTGAGTTCTGTGGCATCTGAATCTACATGCTTGTTGTCTGAGCTGAGGACTTATTGTGGGTAGGTGAATATCTAGAATGTAAGGAGTATTTCTTAAGAGATAGAATGCATTGCCTGGTTCCTAAAGCCATACGGTTGTATTATTAAAAAAAAATTGCACTTCATTGATTTGTAATCTGTGTTCCCTTATTGTCAAAATATAACTAGTTGCTTTATACTGGCCAGATTTCAAATTTTTTAAACATTAAATCAAACTGTGAAAGTGTATAAATTTCTTCATGTATATAAGGCCATACCAATATATTAATATCAATATAAATGCATAAACTAACAAAATACCACATATTCCACTTTTAAATGTTATCCAGTCTCTGGATGAACAACTGCTTTTAACGAACTTTTTACATCTGTTTCCAGATTTTAGGTCTTTCAGGCAATAGTGGTTCAAACTCTGTTTCACAGAACCCATGTGTTCAATATGACACCTTCTCCCTTCTTCCTTCCTCTGAGAAGCTACCAAGGGTGGGAGGTAAGGAAAACAAGGAGACAGCTCTGACAGTTTCAGCCTTATTTAGGGGGAGGGTTCATTTTACGTCTTTGTTTCAACAAAGTGCTCTATGGTTGTAAATGGTTTGAAAAGTACCATTAAAAAATCTGAGATAAAACTAAATTTAGTTTCTTATCTCATACCATATACAAAAAAAAATTCACATAAAACTCATATTATAGAAGTAGATGAAAGAAATCTTTGGATAATTTTAAAAACAGTTTTGTTATGAAATGAAGCCTATATGAGAAAAAAATTGGCAGATTTAAAATTATTTTAAACTTTCATATAGTACAAAATAACATTTAAAAAATTAAAAAAGAAAAAAACACACTAGGAAGAAATATTTTTAACATATTTTTAACAGAGAACAGATTACTGTCCGTAGTAATAAAGACCTCATAAACATATATTCAAGAGCAAGTGCCAAGATTTAAAACAACAAAGGATAGTAACAAGAAATTCACCAAGAATGCAGATGGTCCATAAACATAAGATGTTAAACTAACTAGTAACCAGGTAACATATACATTTTAAAAATACGTGCTGTTTTACCCTTTCAAATAGCAAACAATAGAAAACAAATCAACCCTTTCAGATAGCAAACAATAGAAAACAAATGTCAAGTGTTCATGAGCTTGTGGGAAAACAGACAATATTTAAGGTCTTTGTGGATATATATGAGTATTAATCACCTTTTTGGGAGACAATATGGCAATATATTTTTACTATTGAAATATGCATATGCATTTATTCAGCAATTCCACTTCTAGTAATGCATCCTAGAAATACATCTATATGTCACTCATTTATTTGTATACTTACCTGTTTATTATTTCTCACTTAATTGTAAAACATTTCTGCAAATTCTTTGACACTTCTTCCTTCAAAAAGTGAAGTTTTAATTCCTCTCCCCTTGAATGATGGCCAGACTTTGTAACTTGCTTCTAACCAAAAATATGTAGTAGTAAGAGAGTGATATCAGGGAGACTGCAGAATAGGAATTCTCAGCACTTGTCCTCCAACAAAAATACTAATTTAACAACCATATATGGACCCAAATACCTTTATCAGTTTTCTAGAAACTAGTTAAAAAGTTGGTAGACCTTGGAAGAGCACAAAGCTGAGAACAATTACATTAAAATGGGTGAGAACAGTTTCACTCTATTAGCATCACTCCTCCCCCAAGCCATGACAAGCCCTCAGCTAACATCATACTCAATGGTGAAAAACTGAAAGCTTTTTCTCCAAGATAAAGAACAGGACAAGGAGGCCTACTCCCACCACTTTTATTCAACATCGTACTAAAGTGATAGCCAGAGTGATTAGTCAGGTAAAAGAAATAAAAAAAAAATAGAAAAGAAAGAAGTAAATTTATCTTTGTTTGCAGATGGCATAATCTTATACATAGAAAACCCTAAAGACTCTACTAAACAATGGTTAGATCTAATACACGAAATCAGTAAGGTTGCAGGCTACAAAACCAACAAAAGTTAGTTGCATTTCTACACACTAACAACGAACTATCCAGAAGTGAAATTAAGAAAAAATTCTCTTTTACAGTAGCATCAAAAAGGATAAAAGACTATGAAATAAACAACTAAAGAGGTGAAAGATTTGTGCACTGGAAACTACAAAAATACTGATGAAAGAATTAAAGAAGACACAAATAAATGGAAAGACATCCCATATTCATGAATTGGAAGACAAATATTGTTAAAATATCCATACTACCCAAAGCAATCTACAGATTTAATGCTATCTCCATCAAAATCCCAATGGTATTTTTTATAGATATAGAAAAAAAATCCTATAATTCATATGGAATCACGAAGATCCAGAGTAGTCAAAGCGATCTTGAATAAGAACAAAGCTGGAGGCATGACACTTCCTGATTTCAAAATACATAACAAACCTACAATAATTAAAACAATATCGTATTGGCATAAAAACAGATATACAGACCAGTGGAACAGAATAAAGAGCCCAGAAATAAGCCCATGCATATGTAGTTAACTGATCTTCGACAAGGGTGCCAAAAATACACAATGAGGAAAGAATAATATTTTTGACAAATGATGTTGGGAAAACTAAATAGCCACAAGCTAAAGAATTACACATATTTTACACCATACCCCCCCCAAAATTAATTCAAAATGGATTAAAGACTTATACCCAGATATGAATCTATAAAATTCTAGAAGGAAAACCAAAGAGAAATCTTCTTGACATTGGTCTTGGCAATGATTTCTTGGATATGACACCAAAGCACAACAGGCTTTATTATCTGTGCAAAAATAGATAGGTGGAACTAAATTAAACTAAAAAGCTTCTGCACAGCAAAGGGGACAATAAAGAGTGAAAAGACAACCTACAGAATGGAAGAAAATAATTGCAAATCACATATCCAAAAAGGAATTAATACACAAAATATGTAAAAAAACTTCTACAACTCAATAGCAAAAAATAAATAAATAACCCGGTTATAAATGAACAAAGGACTTGAACAGATACTTCTCTAAAGGAGACATACGAATGGCCAGCAAATATATGAAAAAGTGCTCAATATCACTAATCATCAGAAAAATGCAAATTAAAACCACCAGAAGATATCACCTTGCACCTATTAGAATGACTACTATCAAAAAGAAAAAAAAAAAAAGAAAAGAAAAAGAAGAAAGAAAGAAAAGAAAAAGGGTAACAATTGTTCATTAGGATGTAAAGGGAAATCTGTACAATGTTGGTAGAAAATGTAAAATGGTGCAGCAGCTATGGATAACAGTATGTAGTTTTCTCAAAAAATTATAAATGGTGCCACTATATGATTCAGCGATTTCTCTTCTGTGTATACATCCAAAAGAATTGAAATCAGGATCTCATGGAGATACCACCAATCTCATGTTCATTGTAAAATTATTCACAATATCTGAGATAGGAAAACCACCCAGATGTCCATCAATAGATGAACAGATAAAGTAAATATGGTATATACTTACAGTGGAATATTATTCAGCCTTACAAAAGAATGACCTTCTACCATTTGCAACAACATGTATGAACCTGGAAGATATTATGCTAAGCGAAATAAACCAATATCAAAGGCAAATACTGTATGATTCCACTTATATGAGGTTTCTAAAATAGTGAAATAGTAAACTTATGGAAGCAGAAATAGAATGATGGAAGCCATGGGCTGTGGAGAGAGGGAAATGGGAATGTGTTCCATGGGTATAAATTTTGTTATGCAAGATGAATAAGTTCTAGGGATCTGCTGGACGACATAGGGCATATAGTTAACAATACAGCATCATGCGCTTAAATTTTTGTTAAGATAGTGAATCTCATGTGAAATTTTCTTACCATGAAAAGCAGATGGGGACACAAGGAAACATTTGAAGGTGAAATATATTTTTATTACCTTGATTATGATGATAGTATCATGGATGTATGCATATGACCAAACTCATCAAATAGTATACATTAAACATGTGTAGTTTTTTTGGTAAAACAATTGTACCTCAATAAAGTTGTTAAAAGAAAAATTTGGTGATTTGATGCCAGATAAGTAGGTCAGAGAAAGAACAGCTTCTGTCTGGCTCTTGCTTTCCTGGGTTACTTATCTTGGGGAATCCAGCGGCCATGTTTTGAGGGGACTCAAGTAGGCTATGGAAAAAGCCCATGTTAGGGAGAATGGAAGTCTCTCAGTAATGACCAGCATCAACCTCCAGCCCCAAGCCAGACCTCAGACAACTGCCAACATCTTGACTACACTCTGATGAGGAACACAAGTCAGAACCAGCCAGCTAAGATGTTTCTAGATTTCAGACCAACAGAAACTATGAGGCAATAAAGATTCATCGTTTGAAGCCACAAACTTTTACTGTAATTTGCCATGCAGAAGTAGACTACTAATTCACAATATTTTATGGTAGCATTATTTGTAAAAGTTAAAAATGAGAAATAATGTAAATTTCCATCATAAGTGTATAGTGAAATAAATTGTGATTAATACATATTATGAAACATTATACGACTATTAATTAATTAGGTAGCTCTATAAATCCTAAAGTAAAACATCTTTAGAAAGTATAAAGTAATAAAATCATCAAACAATATGTATTGTATTAATTTTTGTAATAATATACATTTGGTTATATGTAATTTACATATACATCTACATGCAGATGTCTGTATTTGTATATGCGGTCAGACCTGGAATAGAGGATTGGATTGAAGGAGGTGGCAAGGAGATTTCACTTTATAGAGTTCTGTATATTTGGAATTTTTTAATACCAAACATGGCTTATGAATCCATGTTTACTTTTATAATTTTATTGTAAAAATTAAACTAATGAAAAATAAATGAAGTAGTATATTTTTCTTTTAAGGGCTTTCATTGTTGATATTAGCTAATTACTAAGAAGCACAAGAAAAGAAAATAGGATAAAGTCAAAATGCATAATTTACTTTAAAAGCTTTGTGGCTATGAAAAAACAAACAAAATGACTGTTAATTTCTATTCTAAACCAGAGAGTTTTATGTCATTCTATTACTACAGCTTACCTGTCTGTTGAATGGGACAGTGGCTCTCCAGAGATTATGTGGGGAAGGAATGAGGATGACTTGACCCAAATATACCAGTACTGCTGGGCAAAGTTCAGAACCCACACCAAACGCCAGACAGACTGTGGTTCGATACTGACATCTTCATGCACAAAGGACAGCACATTAAAGAAGGGGATAAAATAGGTGTCTACCTGTGGGAGCTATTGATTGGGTTTAATGCTAGGGCTTTTATCCTGTTATGCTGCATGTAATATGCTGAGGATTTCAGAAAAAATAAAATAAAATAATGCATGGGAAGTCCCAAGAACTCAAGGTCAAAAGGGAGTGGATAATAGAATTTGAATAAAAAGGAAAAATTGATTAGCTGATAGTGATTATTAGACAAGGTTACAGAAGGCAATATTACAACTAGCAGAGCATTGCTAAAGGACACTCATCCCTTAATACAGAGCCATCTGAATCCACCTGAAATATAAAATATAAAGACTGAAGTGACCAAGGCAAATTTTAATTGGGATTACAAATATTTCACAAAACATGGCTACAAAGACTCCTTGAGAGAGTTTATATAAAACCTCATGTCTTTCTTTCAAAGCTTCCTTACAAGGAGTTCCAAAAAAATACTTTAATTCCAGTTTATAGATTTTCCTTATTTTAATGTTTTCGTCTCTGGTGTAGGCATATTATAAATGGAATTAACTACATTACTAATGCTTTTAATCTGATTTTACTGGCGCCTAGGGCTGATGACTAGGAATTAGCATGTGTATCGTTAAAAGAAAAATACAGTGATACAGAAACTAAATTACGTGTCCAAATAAACACATTTATCCATGTGCTTTATTTATTATCCCAACTAGTCAGAGCACAGGGCCCTGAGTGCATGTTTTCAAAAATAAAGTAGCTACAAAACAGTTTGGCTGGCTGCTGAAATCAAAACTCACTCTTGATGAAAGAACTGGCAAGAATCGCCCCAAGTTTGTTTATAACTCCCAAATTTTAGGCCCTGAACTACATATTTGTGGGGCACTGCAACATTTTTGTAAGACTAATCATCTATAAGAAATAACTGACAGGTTTTAATTCACTCAAATCAATTGTTGAGCAATCTATTGGACTGATGCACAGTGGATTTGATTTGACTATTCAGACAAGTGAAGTGTCAGTACTTACTGGGTACCGTTGATTGAAAGTCCTCTGTTTGAGACCACAACTTTGGACCTGGTGACAGGTGAAGGGAAAAAAAAGCTAAAGTGCATGAGCTGAGAATTTTAAAAGAAATGATTAAAGGGAGAGTACAACAGCATAGTTCAAAATGTCAGAAGCGGTTGCTGAAAACACAGTGAACTCTTGCCTCAACTTACATGTGCTTATAATTATTTTTGGAATATTTCCAAATTCTGTGCTATGTCACTCATAAATCATCTCATCCTGAATGGCTGCCTCCTCTCCCCATCATCTATCGAATCTGCTCATTGACTCAGAGAAACCAGTGACCTTGCCACATGCTAAAATCTGCCCTGACACCTCTCCATGAGGGGTCCTGGTTGTCTTCTGCCTTCTGATTAAAAGTGTTGTGTGTTATCTTGTTTTCTTCTCTTACTTTTTTCCCAATCCCCACTTCCCCACCACTATGGGACTTGTCACAGTGCCTTACACTAGGAAATCCTCCTTACACATTTGTTGTTTTGCAATTTGAAAACTGTGATACCATGATTCTTGGGAACTTTACAACTTAATTGGGACAGGACGATGTTCGCACCCCCAAAAAAGTTTTCTACTATTACAAAGGTAAAAGGAAAGAAAGGGGAAATATGTTTAATTAAGAACAAGAATAGTTTCACACTACTTCCCAATATGCTTACAATAAGGTGGTATTATTATTTCTACTTTGCAGATGAGGAAACCAGGCTGAGAGAAGTTAAGCATTTCTCCAGAAGTCAAACCGATTTTAAATGGTAGTGTTGATTCAAATTCAGGTCAGGTGGGTTCTATCCTCTGGGCCAGTTCAACAACAAATAACTTTAAGGAGACTGCATTAATAGCCTGCAAAGCCGGATAACCACTGAGGGACTGTGGAGTAATGAAACATACAGAACTGAGTTGTGACTCAAGATAAGCTTCCTGAATGAGGGAACATTGAAAAGAGAAAAAGAGAGGGAACACAAACCCCGAAATATACAAGACCGAGTAAGTGGAGCTTGGTAATAAAGAAAAGAAAAAGCATTTGCCATTAAGGCTATAGAAATATTTACAGTTGGTTTCCAATCTCCTCATATTTTCTATCCAGCCAAACAGCAATAAAGGTATGTGGAAAAACATATATATTAAATTACTAGGTGTCAGATTTCTGATTTGATAACGCTTGGTGTAAAAATAACAGTTATTATTACTCTTCATTTATCTAGCTCTGAGAGTGTACACAGCACAGTATAATAAGTAGAATTTATCAGAGGAGGGACAAGATTGGTGCCCCAAGGGCTTTGCCGAGTAGAGGCACAAGTGGAAACTGTGTGACACCCGAGGATCAGGGGGCTGCAATCAGGATGGATGTGGAATCACCTTCCTTCGCAGGCTGCAGGTGAAGATGTGGGTCCTATTGCGGGTGGCATTTTTCTTTCGTGGGAGGATAAGGAAAGGGTAAATAATATCCATCTTTTAGAAAGAAGACGTTAATTGGAGTCTTTTGCTAACATTATGTGCCCCAGATTACTACCTGCATAAAAAAAAGGCAGTTTTTTCTCTAAGAAAACTGCCGTCTTTTGAATTGTGAGCAAGGTTCAATAATGATCCAGTGAGATCCACAATCTAGAAGCAAGGACTCGTGGACACCTTTCTCCTCAGGGTCCCAGAAACACAAGTTTAGGCTCATAACAATTTAGTGTCTATATTTCCTAAAATATAGCCACAAAAATGCCCTGTTATGCATTGTCGCTCAGATATCTAGAAGACAACCAAGAGACAGCAATTAAGCAAAATAAAGTCCCTTCACATGGATCTGAACGCAGGCCCTCAATCACAGATTATTACCTTTTACTCTTGACAGAAGTTTAATAAACTTGGTTTTATAGTTTCCCAGCTCCAGTAATTTAGCAGCAGCAAATGAGAAGGATATGAAAAGGCAGACTGCTGGACAATAAGGGAGGAGATAGAAAAACCGAAAAATGTCACTAGGACCGGGTAGGATGGAATGACTAGGGCACAGGTCTACTCAGTGGTCCTTGAGGACATCAGCATTTGCACAGGGTTATAACCTACAGTACAGCTTGTGCTTGTTTTAGCTGCTACATATTATATGTTATCCATAATAAAATAATTATATTCTATTTTTAAAAAGAATTGTAACATTCTGCAAAAATACTGAATCAACTAATCCAATAGAAAGAAAATATATAATTGGAGTAAAAGATGAAGAATAAAGAACTCATGATACAGAATAAAAATAGTTAAGTAACATTTAGACTTAAGTCTAAACAACCACTACTAATTGTTATGAAGATTTAAGGCAAATTAAAAAAAAAAAGCTTATTAAGATGTAATGTAAAATGTTAGTAATCAATTGAAAGAAAATTCAGATTATTTCAAAGAAATTATAAGATAAGTGGTATCAGAGAGAAACTAAAATCATAACATTGAATAAGTATTTATTGAACCCCTATTGTGTGCCAGGAGCTATGTTAGGTGCTAAGGTTTTAAAACCAAAGCAAACCAGTTTTTGCCTGAATCACAACCTAGCATGTGAACAGACAATAAACAAATATATAAACATATAATATAATTTCTGGTTGTGATACATGCAGCAAAGAAGAATAAACCAAGGTAAGTGTGTCAGAGGACAGTCAGGGGAGGGATTGCTATTATTTAGATAGGGTGTTCTTGGAAGTTCCCTTTCAGAAAATTACACTTAAACAGACAGAGCTTCTGAAAATAATAGGGCCATTCAGAGGAAAAGCATTTCAGGAAAGTGCTAGGTGAGTGCAAAGGCCCTGAGGCAGGGTGGCAGTTGGTGCATCGGAGGAAGAGTTAGAGGAAGAGTTAGAAGCAAAACAAGAGAGAGAAAGACTGCGGATGATTTAAAGCAGGGGCCCCGAAACCCCAGGGCGCGGACCAGTACCGTTCTGTAGCCTGTTAGGAACTGGGCCGCACAGCAGGCGGTGAGTGGCAGGATAGCCAGCGAAGCCTCATCTGTGTTTGCAGCTGCTCCTTAGCGCTAGCATCAACGCCTCATCTCCACCTCAGATCAGTCAGGCATTAGATTCTCATAGGAGCACCGGTCCCTCATGTCAAAAAGGTTGGGGACCGCTGATTTAAAGGCATAAGTAGCATTCTAGAGGAAAAGTACCTACTGTTGAATTGGATGTGGTTTATGATGGAGAGAAAAAATCACGAAGAGATTTTAGGACCCCTGCACTCCTCATCACCCGGATCCTGGGTTACAGGGTAATGGTGGAGCCAATTACTCTGATGGGGAAAACTGGAAAAGAAGCAAAGGTGTGAGGGTGTTGAGAGTAGGGATGGAATGGGAGTTAGGGGGAGATTCTATTGGAGAGCTAAAGAATTTAGACTGAAGATCAATGCCTGGGATCCATCAGGGTACAGAGGGCACGTAAAGTTAGCAGATTGGCTAAGAGAGCCAAGGCAATGGGTGTAGATACAGGAGACAAGGGGTCCAAAGACTGGCTTTTGATGCATGTTAGCACTTAGAAATGGCCTAAGAAAGAGGAGTACACCAAGGAGTAAGAAAGAATTCAACAGTCCAGGAGAAGCCACAGAAAGGAGAGTTCTGAGAGTTAAAAAAACAAACAAACAAACACAGAAAACATAGGTGATGAGCTGAGTTGTTGCCTGAGAAGTTAGGCAATCAGATGAGCACTAAGAGCCCATCAAATATGGCAATCTTTTGGTCACTGGCTACCTAGAGGGAAGTACTGAGAGAAGAACTTATACAGATTTGCAGATAATTTAAATTCTTGACAATGAGAGAAATGTTGTACTAAGTTTAAAGTTAAAGCAAACTTAGAATAAATATGCTATAGAGGGTACAACTTAGTAGTCGATAGATGCTCACAAGAATGGGGAGCACAGCATAGAGAATACAGTTAGCATTAATATGTTGGCTAAGTGGAGGGCCAGGGGAGGGAAGGAGCAATTAGGGGGATTGTTTTATGAACTATATAGATGTCTAACCAATGTACTGTACTTGAAACTAACTAAATAAATAAATTTTAAAAAAGAATTTATATATATTTAATATGTA